>NC_090329.1:12566148-12866148 GCF_035084215.1 Heptranchias perlo | reverse complement strand
GGGTCAGTTGCTGTCTTTTCTATGTTTCTACCTCTCTATCTCTGTTTTTTTTTTGTGTTTGTTTTTTTTTGGTGATTTGTATATTCTGAGACCTGGCAGGTAACACCTGTCTGTCTGCACACTGATTGCCTTGGCAACGGGCAGTTGAAAAAACTGTCTGTACTCACCAAGCATTGTTCTGTGAATTATAAATGCGACTTCATTTCGAGGATTTCATTTCCAAATCGTTCACCTGAGGAAGGAGGTAGCCTCCGAAAGCTTGTGAATTTAAAATAAAATTGCTGGACTTTAACTTGGTGTTGTAAAATTGTTTACAATTGTCAACCCCAGTCCATCACCGGCATCTCCACATCAAGACTTCAGGAGGACATAGACAGACTGGTGAAATGGACAGACACATAGCAGATCAAATTTAACGCAGAGAAGTGTGAAGTGATTCATTTTGGTAGGAAGAATGAGGAGAGGCAATAAAAACTAAATGGTACAATTTTAAAGGGGGTACAGGAATAGAGAGACCTGGGAGTGTATGTACACAAATCTTTGAAGGTGGCAGGGTAAGTTGAAAAGGCTGTTAAAAAGGCATATGGGATTCTTAGCTTTATAAATAGAAGCACAGAGTAAAAAAGCAAGGAAGTTATACTGAACCTTTATATATCACTGGTTACACCCCAGCTGGAGTATTGTGGCCAACTCTGGACACCACACTTTAGGAAGGATGTCAAGGCCTTGGAGAGGGTGCAGAGGAGATTTACTAGAATAGTACCAGGGGTGAAAGACTTTAGTTACTTGGAAAGACTGGAGAAACTGAGGTTGTTCCCCTTACAGCAGAGAAGGTTAAGGGGAGCTTTGATAGAGGGGTTCAAAATCATGAAGGGTTTTGATAGAGTAAATAAGGAGAAATTGTTTCCAGTGACTAACCAGGGAACACAGAACACAAAGGTGATTGGCAAAAGAACCAGAAGTGGTATGAGGAAAAGAATGTTTACGCAGAGAGTTATTATGATCTGGAATGCAGTGCCTGAAAAGGAGGTGGAAGCAGATTCAATTATAACTTTCAAAAAGGAATTGGATAAATACTTGAAGGGGAAAAATTTGCAGGGCTATGTGGAAAGAGCAGGGGAGTGGGACTAATTGGATAGCTCTTTCAAAGAGCTGGCACAGGCTCAATGGGCCGTAGGGCCTCCTTTGTGCTGTTATTGTTCTATGATTCTATGATCTGGTTAGTTGGATCCAAAGTTGGCTCAGTGGCAGGAAGCAAAGAGTAATGGTTGACGGGTGTTTTTGCGACTGGAAGGCTGTTTCCAGTGGGGTTCCGCGAGGCTCAGTACTAGGTCCTTTGATTTTTGTGGTATATACTAATGATTTGGACTTGAATGTGCGGGGCTTGATCAAGAAGTTTGCAGATGATACAAAAATTGGCCGTGTGGTTGATAGTGAGGAGGAAAGCTGTAGACTGCAGGAAGATATCAATGGACTGGTCAGGTGGGCAGAAAAGTGGCAAATGGAATTCAATCCAGAGAAGTGCATTTGGGGAGGGCAAACAAGGCAAGGGAATACACAATAAATGGGACGATACTGAGAGGTGTAGAGGAAGAGAGGAACCTTTGAGTGCATGACCACAAATCCCTGAAGGTAGCAGGACAGGTAGATAAGGTGGTTAAGAAGGCATACGGGATACTTTCCTTTATTAGCCGAGGCATAGATTACAAGAGCAGGGAGGTTATGCCACAACTGTATAAAACACTAGTTAGGCCACAGCTTGAATACTGCATACAGTTCTGGTCACCACATTACAGGAAAGATGTGATTGCACTAGAGAGGATACAGAGGAGATTTACGAGGATGTTGCCAGGGCTGGAGAATTTTAGCTATGAGAAAAGATTGGATAGGCTGGGGTTGTTTTCTTTGGAACAGAGGAGGCTGAGGGGAGATTTAATTGAGGTGTATAAAATTATGATGGGACTAGATAGAGTGGATAGGGAGGACCTATTTCCCTTAGTGGAGGATGTCCCCTGCTAAGGGAAATAGGTCCTCCCTAAACACTCTACCTAGTTCCCTCTGACCAGGGGGCATAGATTTAAAGTGCTTCGTAGAAGGATTCGAGGGGAGCTGTTGAGAAAGTTTTTCACCCAAAGGGTGGTGGGGGTCTGGAACTCACTGCCTGAAAGGGTGGGAGAGGCAGAAACCCCATCACGTTTAAAAAGTACTTGGATGTGCACTTGAAGTGCTGTAACCTACAGGGCTATGGGCCAAGTGCTGGAAAATGGGATTAAGCTCTTTTTCAGCTGTCATGGACACAATGGGCCGAATAGCGTCTTTCTGTGCTGTAACTTTCTATGATTCTATAATAAGCATGTTGCACGGAGGTCAGCAAGAGGATGGAAACTCTTGAATAAAGACATCAGTGTGCTGGACTCTATGCTCTCATCTGTTTTCTAAGTCAGAAAGAGCCGGAATTGCATTCATTATTAGCTGTTTGCCAGCAGATGGCACCACTGTTCACAGACAAATTTGCTCGCTTCTCGACAGCTGAAGCCATTGCAGCTTTCAAATCGGGCAAAGAAATGATAGAGCAGGCTCTCTCTGTGTAACAATGCTTGGGTGAGTCGTGCAAAAGCCACGTTACAGTCATGGGCGTGTTGTGGACAGTATTTTATATGGTTTCTCTTTTTAATGGACTTTTTCTCAGTAGGTTTGGGCCTATGCCCCCTCATCCTTGCTGCTGGGGAGCCAGCACCACATTACTCTTCATCCTTCCTTAAAAAAAGAATTTTTAAACACTTAAAGAATTTGGAAAGTAGGCAACGCATTCCTTTCTGTTAATCTGAACTAGCTGCATGGATTAAATGATAAACAGGCCCCTTGTGTACTTCCACACCTACCCGTTATTAAATTATAATAGTGGGAGCTCCTTCTCATGGTTCATTTGGTAAGTGCGTTGACCCCATTGTGGAACTGAGGAATAAGGTCCAGGCCGGCCTCAGGTTTGATCCCCAGTCTATGTTGATTGTATTTCCCTCATATTGTGATTATTTCGGACACTGTCACCGGGGATTTCTGCGGAGGTTCTCCCAATGGGCTGCCATGGCTTTAGTGGACGTTTGGCGGAAACCCCATTTACATGTTTGTCTGGGGTTTCCAAACCACAAATATTAACCCTAGGGTGTCCAGTGGACTTGAGTTCTGAACTTTGTTTTGCTGCTGATGAAAATTCATTGAAAACCTTAATATATTCGCCCCCACTTCTTGGGACACAAAATTAAATAGAAAAGACAAACTCCTACATTTCAGAAATTTCTAGAATGACTAATCCAAAACCAGATGTCAGCCCAATGGCACTTCAATTTTAGTGGACCAAGGCCCATATAAAGCAATCAAAATACATCATGAAAATGTATTAATAAATAAATAATGATGTTGAATAGTAAATAAAGCGTTGTATTTTTATTGTACCTTACCACATCCCTGAGAAATGTCTCAAAACACAAATTATATTTGAAATGCAGACACTTTTGGCAAACAGTAGTGAAAGTTGACTGGTTGCCTTTAACAAATTGCTTTTTAAATCCTTTTTTAGATCACTTAGCAGCCAGTTAATGGAATGAGACATCAGTCTCAGGCTGTTGAGACTGGGTGGAATGTACACTTAGCGACCTGTCTCAAGTTCCTATTGATCTATAACTAGTCGCTAGTAGGTGGATGAGAGGCACTTTGATTGATCTGCCTGACCACAGTCCCTGTGTCCTGTGGGGAAATACCTTGACCATGTTTGGTGCGTCCAGTGACTATCTAACCACGTAGGGAAATTGCAAACTCGCAACCCATTTCACAGTGAAGCAAAGCTTTGCGTTGACTGGTCTGTCTAGAGTCAAGATCTCATACGAGGAAATCTTGATGGTGCTGTCTCATCGTAGAGTTAAAACCTGTCTAACAACAGCAGCTGTGCCCCGAGCACTTCATTGAGTTGTATCCGTCCATTGATGTATTGTTCCAACACTTGTGGGGTACACAAACGGCAGATTAAATCGCAATGGATTCTGTCTGTAGCATGTATTTGTAATTAACACAAAAGGGTGACTCATTCTCAAATATAACCAAAACAAATCAGGTGGAGTAAAATATTTGGTACACGGATAAACATGAACCACACTCTCAAAGACGATTAGTTGCTGCATGTACCAGTGAGCTTAGTGCTCTGTCCTTGAGCCACATTGAGAAAAGCATGTGCCACACGTTAGAGGCCAGCCGCATTGTACCAAGTGTGTACTCTAAATGTGGTCTAACCAGAGCTCTGTACAGCTGTAACATAACATCCACCCCTTTGTATTCCAGCCCCCTTGAAATAAAGGCCAACATTCCATTAGCCTTTTAAATTTTTTTTTTGTACCTGTCCATTAGCTTTTAGTGATTTCTGTACATGGATCCCTAAATCTCTCTGCTCACCCACAGTTCCTAGTTTCTTTCCATTTAGAAAATACTCTGATCTATCTTTCTTAGGTCCAAAGTGGATGACCTCACACTTCCCCACATTGAACTCCATCTGCCACAGTTTTGCCCACTCACTTCATCTCTCAATGTCTCTTTGCAACGTTCTGCTCCCATCTACACTACTTACTGTGCTACTTAACTTGGTGTCATCAACAAACTTGGATATAGAATCATAGAAAGTTACAGCACAGAAGGAGGCCATTCAGCCCATCGTGTCCGTGCCGGCCGAAAAAGAGCAATCCAGCTTAATCCCACTTTTTAGCTCTATATTCCTTCATCTAAGTCATTTATAAATATAGTGAAACACTGAGGCCCCAGTATAGATCCCTGGGGAACCCCACTAGTCACATCCTGCCAATTATCCCTACTCTCTGTCTCCTACCTCCTAAACGATTCCCAACCCCATGTCAAGAGGTTGCTTCCAATTCCATCATTTTTGCTCTCATTTTTGTTAACAGTCTCTTATGTGGAACCTTGTTGAATGTCTTCTGGAAGTCCATGTAAATAACATCCATACACACTCCCTTATCTACCACGTTAGTGACCTCCTCAAAAAATTCAACTAGGTTTGTTAGACTTGACTTACCCGTTACAAATCCATGCTGGCTCTCTCTGATCAGCTCATATTTGTACAAATGCTGAGTCACTCTGTCCCTAATAACAGATTCTAGTAACTTCCCCACAACAGAAGTGAGACTAATAGGCCTATAATTTCCTAGTTTATCTCTCCCATCCTTCTTAAATAATGGACTAACATTGGCAATTTTCCAATCCAAGAGGACCATTCCTGAATCAAGAAAGTCTTGGTAGAAGTGTAAGAAATCACAAATGTAAGAAATCACTTCAAAGTTTGTCGGGGAATAAAGGTAGTAATGAGAGGCTACACGGTGTGAATCTGTGGTATTATTATCAAGTAATATAATAGTGATTGAGTATTCACAAACAGCTTTGAGCTGTTGCATGAATAGAACATGGTGCACCTCTAGTATTCGTGGTCCAATTCCTGATTATCCATTAGAATGTCAGCAGGACAAAACCTTGGATGAGGCATTTCCTCATTGTACAGTCCACTAATACCGATGTTCTCCATTCTAATATAGGCCCCGATATTACCGGGGAGGCGGGATGACAGCGGGGGGACAATTTGGTGCGTGAGTAACCCGCCCAGTAAAATCTGTCCGTTCCCCACCCGATCGCGGGTAAATTGGAACCACTTAATGTGGCTTCTGGGTTTCCCGTCGTCAACCTGAGCAGTGGGCGGACTGCGCACCCGCATCACAGGCTGTCAGCTGGAGGAGCCCTATTTAAAGGGGCAGTTGTCCAATGGCTGTTCCTGGAGCAAACACCCAAAATTACACAATGGAGTAGCCCAGGGGAAAGGCTGCTCCTAGATTCAGTGATGCCTCACTCCAGGTGCTACTGGATGGGGTGAGGAGGAGGAGGGATATATTTTACCTGGTGGATGGGAGGAAGTGGCCTGCCTCTGCCACCAAGAAGGCCTGGCTCGAGGTGGCAGAGGAGGTCACCAGCAGCAGTAACATCTCCCGCACCTGGATCCAGTGTAGGAAGCGCTTCAATGACCTACCTAGGTCAGCAAAAGTGAGTACACTTACCCATTCTCCTACATTCCGTCTTCCACATCACCGCCCCCACCCCACAACTTATTCTGCACTGCCAACACTACTCTAGCACATCACTCCTCACACCCACTCAAACCTCATCCTCAACTTACCTGCACTTCCTCACCACTTCCTCACCTCCCCACCACTACGGCTCAATCCAATCCTCATACAATGTCATGGCTCTGTCTCATACTCACCCTCTGATGCATCTCTTTCACGGTCAGCCTCACCCAAACCAATGCATTCAGCGGTTGGCCACGTCACCATCACTCACTCACGCCTCTCTACTTTCTCCCCTTAATAGGAGAAGAGAGCCCAGAATTCATGGGAGAGGGCGAGGACCGGTGGGGGGCCGCAACATCTGGTCGTCCTCACAGACGCGGATCAGGAGGCTCTGGAACTGAGCCGCACCCTCGAGTGCCTGTCCGTCAGGGACGCTGAGACTGGCACCCGACAAACGGCTGGTGACAGAACTTTAACATTCAGCACTCACAATAGCAATTGATGTTAACATGCCTTGCCATCTTCAGCACCTCAACATCTGTCATCATGCTTAATATTGCCTTCTGTTCTCTTACAGGGCCTTCAGCGGCCGCAGTGACGGCAGAGGGCGATTCCTCAGAGGACCAGCCAGCCTCTGACGGGGCACCATCACATCCACCAGCACAGATACACACACCTCGGTGGGTCCCCATCCTCAGTTAGTTGGGGTCGCACATGGTGAGTCACCGCACACATGTGAGCACGAGCAGACACTGGTGGCAGGGGCAGCTGTGGGCGCACTCTTCTCCAGGCTCTGCTCAGCTGGACTCAGATGCTGAACCCTGAGGGCCATCCATGAAAAGGAGAATAATTGAGGGGCAGCAGCACATTTGCGAGGTGCTGGAACAGGTGCCACGCGCACTCTCCATAATCGCGCAGAGGATGGAGGAGTCCAACTCCTGCATGAGTGGAATGGTGGCCCAGGTAAGGGAGGGCATCTCTGAGATAGTGTCACAGGGACGAGAGGGCATCTCTGAGATAGTATCGCGGGTAAGTGCGGTGGAGGGAAGGCTAGCCTCCATGGGGCTTCAAGCACGGCTCACAAATGAGTCTATTCAGGCCCTGATAACAGCCCTTCGCGGACTCAGGGTGAACAACATTCTGCCGCCTTAAACAGGCAGGCAGATACTCTGGCACTGGCCTTACAAGGCTTCACACATGTCCTCCAAACTGTCGTCCAGCAGAGTGGTAGGAGTGGTGTGGGCCTGGCCCAGGGGAGGGATGATGGCGAAAGGGGACATGGTAGTGGGGACGCCACTCAAAGCGCTCCCACTACTCACCCGTTGCCCCCCTCTCAACCAGTACCTGCAATGCTGCCTCCTCTCTAGGTGTCCGAGTCTGCCCCTGCACAGCTGCAGGTGGAGCAGTCTTTGGAGGGGCCCTCACGGGCACCGAAACCCAGAGGGCATAGGCCCAAAACATCTAATCGGTCAGGGCATGAACAAGAGCAACCTGCCACTACCTCTGCTGCAGCCACAGGGGAAGCACCTCGTAGGAGTAGTTGGAAGCCAAAGGCGAAGGTTTTGTGAGCACAAAGGGGATGTACAAGGGTGTTTGATGGTTGGTCATGTTTTTTATTTATATTTGCTTTTTGTTAATCGCACATTAAATATTATTATTGTCACCACTGTTGCCACGTCATGGCCATTCTTGACTGGCTTGTGTAATAAGTCCCTTTCATGAGGTTCACCATGAACACCCACACTTGATGCCACCCATTGGGTCACTTCACAGTGGGCGTATGTGTAATTGCAGGACTGTTTTGTGCAGGGAGGGGCGGGGGGGAGTTGCTGGTTTGGGCGCTGCTCTGTCCAGGTGGTGAGGACTGGACCTTCACACTGTCTGATGTTAGGAGAACCGTTCACATATCAGTGACTCCCTGGCCTCACGAGCAGCCAGGTGAGCCGCTGTTCCGCCCATGGGTTGCTCCTCCTCCTCCTCCTCAATGTGAGTGGCAGATGTGGATGAGCCCTCCTCCAGCGGCACCCCTCTCCATTGTGCCATGTTGTGCAGCGCACAACACACGACTATAATGAGTCCCACTCTGTCTGATGTGTATTGAAATGCTCCCCCAGAATGATCAAGGCACCTGAAGTGCATCTTGAGCAGCCCTATAGCATGCTCAATTGTAGACCTGGTAGCGATGTGGCTGTTGATATATTGACGCTGTTGCTCGGTGATGGGGTTCCTCAGAGGTGTCATGAGCCACGTGTGAAGGGGGTATCCCTTGTCCCCGAGGAGCCAGCCCTTATGGGTGTTCGGTGCATGGAGGAGGGGCGGGATGTTGTACTCCCGGAGGATGAAGGAATCATGGCAGCTGCCAGGGTATCTGGCGCACACGTGAAGGAATCTTTAGCGGTGGTCACAGATGAGCTGAGTGTTGATGGAGTGATAGCCCTTCCTGTTGATGAACAGTCCTGGCTCGTGCGGAGGTGCTTGTATTGCTATATGGATGCAATCGATTACACCCTGCACCCGTGGGAAGCCAGCCACAGTGTGGAATCCCACTGCCCTCTCTGTCTGGCTGAGGTCATCCATGGGGAAGTTGATGTAGTCCAAGACCCCGCCAAACAAGCTATCGGTGACCTGCCTTATGCACTTGTGCGCAGATGACTGAGAGACCCCAGCGATGTCCCTGGTGGCACCCTGGAATGATCTGGAGGCGAAGAACTTGAGGGCAGTGGTGACTTTGACTGCGACGGGTAAGGAGATGCTGCTCGGCCCAGCCGGGAGCAGCTCAGCATGAAGGAGGCTGCAGACGTCTGCGACTACCTGGTGACTGACTCTGAGCCTCCGTATGCACTGCTCCTCAGAGAGGTCCAGGAGGCTGAGCCTCGGTCTGTAGACCCTGTTGCGAGGGTAGTGCCTCCTGCGACTTCGCTCTGTCTGTTGTTGCCCTCCGTGCTGTTGTGCAGGTATGTGTGGCGCAGCACTATGTTGTGGAGCTCCACGTGGCGGAGGCGGACGGCGTGCCTGGTGAGGCTGGTGATGTTGCTCGAGCTCGGATGAAGTGATGAATGCAGCCATGGCGCCCCCCATCCTGACGGTGTGAGTTTAAGGGGGTTCGCAAAGTAGATAAATATGTTTGCACAGCAGAGTTTTGGGTGGAAGTAAGAATTTTGAGTGGAAACACAGAGGTCTTGCATCCAAAACGTTGTCTGAAGTGACCGAGTGCCCTGCTACAATAAATGGGGTTTTCCCCCCAGCTGTCAAAGAATCCTTTGCATCTCCCACTGGCTGCTGGCTGAAACACGTCTGCTCCAACAGGGAGTGTTTCCCACAGCACGGGAAACACGCTGAGGATCCTTCAAAATTGCACCCCTGCCAAAATGTCCACTCAGTGACACCTCTCAAGTACCTCAACTATCTGACTGACTATTTAAATTATCATCCCGCCAGCTTTAATTGCCGGTGGGAGTCCTGCATTCGGGAGGTGCACGCGCACCCGGACATGTCACTGGGAACCTGGAAGTCAGCAGGTGGGCGCCAGGCTACGAACCCGCTCCAGATTTCTGCTATTTTACGAGCCCCCCCCCGCCATCCGAAAATCAGCCCCATAAAGTAACCTCATTTGCCCAGGAAATATTACGTGTAATTTATGTTATTTATATTGTACTTCTCTTCTGAGAAGGTAGTGGTGGGCCTTCTCCTTGTACCACTATAGTGAAGGCTCTCCCACAGTGCTGTTAGGTAGGGAGTTCCAGTGACAATAAAGGAACGGCGATATATTTCCAGGTTTGGAGGTGATGGTGTTCCTATGCGCCTGCTGCCCTTGTCTTTTTAGATGGTGGAGGCCGCAGGTTTGGGAGGCACTGTCGAAGAAGCCTTGGCGAGTTGCTGCAATGCATCCTGAAGGCAGTACACACTGCAGCCACAGTACACTGGTGGTGGAGAGGCTGGATGTTTAGGTAGTGGATGGAGTGCAGATCAAGCGGGCTGCTTTTTCCTGGATGGTGTTGAGCTTCTTGAGTGTTGTTGGAGCTGCACTCATCCAGGCAAGTGGAGAATATTCCATCACACTCCTGACTTTTACCTTATTGTTGGTGGAAAGGCTTTGGAGAGACAGGAGGTGAGTCACTCGCTGCAGAATACCTCTGACCTGCTCTTGTAGCCACAGCATTTATGTGGCTGGTCCAGTTCAGTTTCTGGTCAGTGATGACTCCCAGGACTTGTTGGATGTTGTCCAGGACTTGTTGCATGCGGGCATGGACAGCTTCATTATTTGAAGAATTATGAATGGAGCTGAACACTGTGCAATCATCAGCCCCACTTCTGACCTTATGATGGAGGGAATGTCACTGATGAAATAGCAGAACGTGGTTGGGCCTAAGACGTTGCCTTGAGAAACTCCTGCAGCAACGTCCTGGGCTCAGATTGTTGGCCTCCAACAACTACAATCATCTCCCTTTGTGTTAGGTTTGACTCCAGCCATTGGAGGGTTTACTCCCTGATTGCCATTGACCAGTTTTACTGGGCTCCTTTGTGCTACACTTGGACGAAAGCTGTCTCAATGTCAAGATGTGGAGATGCTGGTGATGGACTGGGGTTGACAATTGTAAACAATTTTACAACACCAAGTTATAGTCCAGCAATTTTATTTTAAATTCACAAGCTTTCAGAGGCTTCCTCCTTCCTCAGGTAAATGTTCAGG
This sequence comes from Heptranchias perlo, assembly GCF_035084215.1. Lineage (NCBI taxonomy): Eukaryota > Metazoa > Chordata > Chondrichthyes > Hexanchiformes > Hexanchidae > Heptranchias > Heptranchias perlo. The sequence continues at coordinate 12,855,345 of NC_090329.1, read as the reverse complement.
AGCTCCTCGAAGCCTACGCATTTATACATATAGAACAATACATGGTGTTTACAGAATGCCCCTGCAACTGCCCGTTGCCAAGGCAATCACCGTGTTCAGACAGAGAGGTGTCACCTGCAGAACCCCCGAATACACATTCAACAAAAAAACAAACAGGAAAAAAAACAGAGAGAGGCAGAAACATCCGGAAGGCAGAGAAAGCCAGCAAATGACCCATTATATTAAAAACAGATAACATTTGTTCGCTGGTGGGGTAACGTGTAGCGTGACATGACGGGCACCTCAGCACCTCACTCTACCGCAAGCCCACGGACAACCTCACGATGCTCCACTTTTCCAGCTTCCACCCTAACCACGTCAAAGAGGCCATCCCCTATGGACAGACCCTGCGAATACACAGGGTCTGCTCAGACGAGGAGGAACGCGATGGACACCTACAGACGCTGAAAGACGCCCTAGTAAGAACGGGATATGACGCTCGACTCATCGATCGACAGTTCCGACGGGCCACAGCAAAAAATCGCATAGACCTCCTCAGGAGACTAACACGGGACGCAACCAACAGAGTACCCTTTGTCGTCCAGTACTTCCCCGGAGCGGAGAAACTACGCCATGTTCTCCGCAGCCTTCAACATGTCATCAATGAGGACAAACACCTCGCTATGGCCATCCCCACACCTCCACTACTCGCCTTTAAACAGCCACCCAACCTCAAACAGACCATCGTTCGCAGCAAATTACCTAGCTTTCAAGAGAACAGCGTCCACGACACCACACAACCCTGCCACGGTAACCTCTGCAAGACATGCCAGATCATCGACACAGATACCACCATCACATGAGAGGACACCACCCACCAGGTGCATGGTTCATACTCCTGTGACTCGGCCAACGTTGTCTACCTCATACGTTGCAGGAAAGGATGCCCCAGAGCATGGTACATTGGCGAGACCATGCAGACGCTGCGACAACGGATGAACGGACACCGCGCAACAATCGCCAAACAGGAGGGTTCCCTCCCAGTCGGGGAACACTTCAGCAGTCATGGACATTCATCCACCGACCTTCGGGTAAGCGTACTCCAAGACGGCCTTCGAGACACACGACAACGCAAAATCGTCGAGCAGAAATTGATAGCCAAGTTCCGCACCCATGAGGACGGCCTCAACCGGGATCTTGGGTTCATGTCACGCTACACGTTACCCCACCAGCGAACAAATGTTATCTGTTTTTAATATAATGGGTCATTTGCTGGCTTTCTCTGCCTTCCGGATGTTTCTGCCTCTCTCTGTTTTTTTCCTGTTTGTTTTTTTGTTGAATGTGTATTCGGGGGTTCTGCAGGTGACACCTCTCTGTCTGAACACGGTGATTGCCTTGGCAACGGGCAGTTGCAGGGGCATTCTGTAAACACCATGTATTGTTCTATATGTATAAATGCGTAGGCTTCAATGTCAAGGGTAGTTACTCTCACCTCACCTCTGGAATTCAGCTCTTGTATCCATGTTTGGACCAAGGCTGTAAAGAGATGTGGAGTCGAGTGGTGGTGGCAGAACTCAAACTGAGCATCGGTGAACAGATAATTGGTGAGTGAGTGCCGCTTGATAGCACTGTTCCATCACTCCTTCCATCACTTTGCTGATGATTGAGAGTAGGCTGATTGGGTGGTAATTGGCTGGGTTGGATGTGTCCTGCTTTTTGTGTACTGGACATACCTGGGTAAATTTCAACATTGTTGGGTAGATGCCAATGTTGTAGCTGTACTAAAACAGCGTGGCTAAGGGCGGGACTAGTTCTGGAGCACAGGTCTGCAGCACTACAGCCGGGATGTTGTCCAGACCCTTAGCCTTTGCTGTGTCCAGTGCGTTCAACTGTTGGCTGAAGATTGGCATCTGCGATAGTGGGGGCCTCAGGAGGGGGCTGAGAAGGGTCGTCCACTCAGCACTTCTGGCTGAAGATGGTTGCGAATGCTTCGGCCTTGTCTTTTGCACTTAAGTGCTGATCTTCATCATCATTGGGGATGGGAAATGTTCATGGATTCTCCTCCTCCTGTTAGTCGCTGTTAGTCCACCGCCATTCGCGACTGACTGTGGCAAAGCTACAGAGCATTGACCAGATCGGCTGGTTGTGGGATCGCTTAACTCTGTCTATAGCATGCTGTTTCCACTGTTTAGCATGCATGTTGTCCTGTGTTGTAGCTTCACCGGGTTGGCACCTCATTTTCAGGTGCTGCTCCCGGCATGCTCTTCTACACTCCACATCGAACCAGGGTTGGTCACCTGGCTTGAAGATGATGGAGGAGTGAGGGTTATGAAATATAGTTTATTTTCATCAATTGCCCCACATGATAGAAATGTGGAAGCACTCTTCATAACATTTCCCTTAATCTGCTGATATCAGTTTGCAAAACGACAAAATCACATGAAGAAAATTGTGTGTCCACATCATTATTCTGTCCCTCTCTAATAAAACGTCATCCTTCTCATCTCTTCAGATCAATTGACTTCCTTCAGGGTCTGCTGAATGCAGCGGGGTGAGACAATCCCAGAAGAGGACCATGACAAGGCACAAGAAGACAATGAACCCTCGGGGTACGGGCAACCAGCAGATGTGCCAGCGTGGGCCCAGGTTCCGCACCGTGCTGGGCTGCCGAGGCCTGTTATTGAATTCTCCACAACATAAAGGTTGGCCCTGTGGGACCCCGAGGACCCACCCCACAGCTGATATGGTTACCTTTGTGTTAAATTACATAACTGGCCTGGTTACAGGTTGAAAAGGCTCTCTAATAACTGGTGCCTGCCTGCACGCAGGCTCGTATAGTTCTTTGAAGGCCTTGCTAGAATGGTTTTAGGTGCAGAATGCAGTTATGTAGCTGTTATTTCACAAACCTTGTCCCCTCCTTTTCTGAAGGTGCTGACTCATCCTGATTTAGTGACGGAGAAAATCAAATTCCACCTTTATTACAGGGGGTTCCGTGTTTTGCACTGGTATTTTGCAAATCGCATTCTGTGATTCCGTCCAGTTACAGGGAGGGTCATTGCGTTATAATGACTGAGAAAGCCAAATTTCATCTTTATTACATGGTTTTGGGACGAAATTCTGCCTGTTTTTCCATGAGAACTGTAAAGGAGCAGCCACGACCGAGAGGAAGATCATTTTCTCGTACTCAGCTGCTGGATGGCATAGAATTAGGCACTTTTTTTTAAAACTTGGAAATCCCTCACTTGCTTCTGAGGAATTGCAGAGAATCACAAGGCACTGGATAGACGAAGATTGAAGCAAATGTTGAACGAAGAGAAAATCTGTTAAGATGGAGCCAGGTTGGTCAGAATTCGGCAGTTGACCAAGTAAAGGCCAAGGGTTGGCTTAAAGTACGGCTCAGTTTGGAATAAAAATGAAAGTGTTCAAGTTGGATAAAACACTGCTTGTGTGTAATAAAAACAGAAAATGCTGGGAACACTCAGCGGGTCAGGCAGCATCTGTGGAGAGAGAAACAGAATTAATATTTCAGGTTGATGACCTTTCATCAGAACTGGAAGAAGTTAGAGATTTAACAGTTTATAAACAATTACAGACCCTGGGGGGGGGTGGAGCTCTATGATAGGGTGGTTATGGTAGAAGTGATTTAAATGACAAAGGGGATGATGGTGCAAGGCAAAAGGGATAATGAAGAAACAAAAGATGGGTCTAGAGGAGCTGTAAATAGCAACATCAGAACCATTACCAGCACCTGCTGTCTGAAAAAATTGGAGCAGTGGTTCTTATCTGAAGTTATTGAAATCAATGTTGAGTTCAGAAGGTTGTAAAGTGCCCAATTGAAAGATGAGGTGCTGTTCCTTGAGCTTCTGTTGAGCTTCATTGGAACAGTGTAGGAGGCCGAGGACAGAAAGGTCAGAGTGGGAGTGGGATGGAGAATTAAAATGGCAAGCGACCGGAAGCTCAGGGTCACGTTTGCAGACTGAACGGAAACGTTCAGCAAAGTGATCACCCAATCTGCGTTTGGCCTCCCCAATGTAGAAGAGGTCGCATCGTGAGCAGTGAATACAGTTTACTAAATTGAAAGTAGTACAAGTAAATCGCTGTTTCACCTGGAAGGAGTGTTTGGGGCCCTGGACGGTGGGAAGGGAGGAGGTGAATGGGCAGGTGTTGCATCTCCTGCGCTCGCATGGGAAAGTGCGGTGGGGAGGAGAGCAGGTGTTAGGGGTGGTGGAAGAGAGGACCAGGGTGTCGCGGAGGGAATGGTCCCTTTGGAATGCTGAAAGGGGAGGGGACGGGACTATATGTTTGGTGGTGGCATCGTGCTGGAGGTGGCGGAAATGACGGAGGATGATCTGATGAATGTGGAGGCTGCTGGGGTGTGTTGTTCGTGGTAGTTCTGTATTTCTAATAGTTACTTGCAATCAAGCTGACTATGCAAAGATGATGTATTTTTATTGGTACACAAAATATTTAGGGAGGAATGTATTGGCTGAAAGGAGAAGCTAAGTAGAAAATGATTGTTTGCAAATAAAAAGCACTGAAGGGTGTGTTGAGGCATTACAATCTAAAGACTGAACTTGTACAAACCTGCACTATCAGATTGACATTTGCAAGAAGAAGAATTTACTTTTATTGAGGGTTTTCATGTTCTCAGGATGTCCAAAAGCAATTCAGAGCCAATGAAGTACTTTTGAAAGGCAGTTACTGTTGTTACATAGGCGAATGTGGCAGCCATTTTGTGCACAGTAAGGCTCCACAAACAGCAATGAGATGAATGGCCAGTCAATCTATTTTGGATGGTGTTGGTTGAGTGGTAAATGTTGGTCAGGACACCGGGGATTACTCCCATGCTCTTCTTTGGGATCTTTTATGTCCACCTGAGGGGGCCCACAGGGCCTTGGTTTAAAGTCTCATCCGAAAGATGGTATCTCCGACAGTGCGGCATTCCCTTAGTGATGCACTGAGGTATCTGCCGAGAATATGTGCTCAACTCCTGGAATGAGGCTTGAATCCATAACCTGCTGACACAGAGGTGAGAGTGCTACTGCTGAGCCAAGCTGACACTTATTGAAAACTACACTGTGCACGCTGCCATTCATATTGTAAAGACCAGGGCTTGCTGCATAATCTGTTCACCAGAAAAATTTTAAAAACACAAAATGTTTTTCCAGCCTCAGCAGAGTGTTGTGTCCAATTCTGGGGCACCACACCTTAGGAAGGACGTCAAGGCCTTTGTGCGTGTGTGGGAGGGGTGGGGTGCAGGGGGGAGAGCTGCAGAGGAGATTGACTAGAATGATTCCAGGGATGAGGGACTTCAGTTATGTGGAGAGACTGGAGAAGTAGGGATTGTTCTCCTTAGAGTAGAGAAGGTTAAGAGGAGATTTAATAGAGGTGTTCAAAATCATGAGGGGTTTTGATAGAGTGAATGATAACCTGATCATATGTCACAGTCGGTACTGAATTGTGGTATCACGTCTATGATATGTTATGACATGTTAGCACACTGATCTTCTACATACCTCGTGCGAGTCAACATTCTCAGCAATCACTCTGATGAAGTTAAAGTAATGCTCGCAACTGCTGCTCAAAAACTCAGATCATCGTTGTTATGATCTGGAATGCACTTCAGTAACCAGAGGACACAGATATAATATCATTGGCAAAAGAACCAAAGGGGAGATGAGGGGAATTTTTTTTACACAGCGAGTTGTTATGATCTGGAATGCACTGCCTGAAAGGGTGGTGGAAGCAGATTCAATAGTAACTTTGAATTTTTTTTTGCAGGGCTTTGGGGAAAGAGCAGGGGAGTGGGGTGAATTGTACAGCTCCTTCAAAGAGCCGGCACAGACACGATGGGCCGAATGGCCTCCTTCTGTGCTGTATGATTCTATTCTATGACACTGAATGCCTTATTTGGTTGTTTCAAGCTATATTTATTTTTCTACCCCGCTCCCCATCCCATTCCCAACCAGACATTTTTCCAGCTTATCCTTGTTGGAGTTATTTAACACATTAACTGCTATTGTTGGGAATCTGTTCCACATAGTCACTGCCTTGTAGGGGGAAAAGCAAATCCTGCAAAATCTAGTTCTATCCTCATAGTCCATTAAACAACCAATTTAAATCTATATCAACTATGCTTCTTCGCATTTTAAAGACTTGGATCAGGTACCTTTTTAATCTTCTTCTCTGCAACGACAACAAGTTCAGCTCAGCAAGTCTTTCCCATAATGTAAGGCCCTAACTGCCAGAATTGTCCTTCTCTGAACCCTCACCAATGCATAAATGTCATTTTGAATGTAGGCTGCTCCAATCTATATGGTTCCAGGGAATTGACTGTCCTGCAACGCCCCACCCAAGTACTCACTGTACACACGCAAACCTAAATAGTGCGTGTTGGCAAGATATTTTACCATGAGAGGCATCAAAGCCACACTCAATTCCCTACTTGTATGCCTTGCATGTGCTGTACACGCATTCTCTAGAAGATGGATACAGAGTAGTGATGACTTCTTTACCCAGAGAGTGGTTAGAATGTGGAACTCGCTACCACAAGGAGTAGTTGAGGTGAATAGCATAGATGCATTTTAGGGGAAGCTAGATAAACACATGAGGGAGAAAGGAATAGAAGGTTATGCTGATAGGGTGGGATGAAGTAGGGTGGGAGGATGCTCTTGTGGAGCATAAACACCAGCATGGACCAGTTGGGCCGAATGGCCTGTTTCTATGCTGTACATTCTATATAATTCTATGTAATGATTAGAAATTGCAACCTTGGCTGAATTGTTTTCCCTCCCACATTTTAGTGGCCTATTTCCATCGCATATTACATAGATATATATAGAATCTACAGCACAGACACAGGCCGTTCGGCCCAACTGGCCTATGTTGGTGCTTATACTCCACACGATTCTCCAACCACTCTAATTTCCTCTTCTTACCCTACCACATGTCTCGCTATTCCCCGCTCCCTCATGTCTGCCGATGTGATTAGCTAACATAGCACAAACCAACAACTGGACCTGAGCCTTTCCTGATCTGTGTGGGTTAGGCTACACTGGTTAGTTCATTTAATCATTGAGTTAGGAAAGAGTAAGGGGTAGAGTTTCCGTTAGAATGCGCTGGTTTTATCAGGCGCAATCCACCAGAACCAGTGCAAAAGATCGTGGAAAAATCAAGTGTAAATTACACCAAGTGTAAAATGAGTTTCCGCGATCTTTTGCGCTGGTTCAAAAATCATTGCGCCAAAAGCCGACCCCGCCTACCAAATTGGCCACCCCCCCCAATCGAAATAACGAAGATAGTGAGTTTGCATCGATTGCGCCTGTTCGAGGAGGGTCTTCAAATTAAACTCGTTTTCTTAGGCGCACGGGCACGTTTTAAACATTTTTGTGTATTAAAAACATTTAATTTACTAAGAAACTGACTAGTGTACCACCATTGAAAGTAGCAAATAGTTCAGTGTAGTTTTTTTAAAGTCATTTTCAGCGATTCTAAATCAGGTTACCCACAGTTGGAGGACCAGACACCCTTAAAAATGCTTATTTTTTGTGATAAACCCATTTTCAGCTGCATTAATAAAGCTGTAGCATGTTACCACTCTTAAATACACCAGTGAATATTTTAAATGCAAAGAGAAAGAAAATAAACGATTACGTTCGATTACGCTGCCCGAATGCGTTGGTTTGTGGAAGATTTTACGTTTGTGATTATATAACTGCATTTTGAACTTGAACTATAACCGAACCAGTGCAATTTCAAACACAATTTGCACCCAGTTTACCGATTGCGCCCAAAGCAGAAACTCTACCCCTAAATTTTCAATCCATTTGCCAATTTTCCATTCATTTTCCTGCTTGAAGTGAATAGTTGCAAAAGATTTTCCTGAGGGTTTACTTTTTGTAACTTTGAATTTTTCCCACGCAATTTGCGCCACAAAAAACAGTTCACTTTTTAACAGAATTTCGTTTTAAATAAACACTAAAAAAAAATCCCCTTGAAGTTGAATTAAAATAAATACTGAAAGCAAAGAATTGAAACTGTTGGTAATGGTCAAACGATGAGGCTGATGCTTTAGACCTGTTAATAGCGTCAGTCTGGCTGTGACGTTCTTTAACGTTCTTTGGGTTTAAAGTCACAATTGAGCAGTATATTCTGACAACATAGTATCAGATACAGCACAGAAATAGGGCATTCGGCCCATCATACCCATGCTGTCTCTTTGAAAGAGCTATCCAATTTGTCCCACTAACCTGCTCTTTCCTCATAGTCCTGCAAATTTTTCCCCTTCAAATATTTATCCAATTCCCTTTTGAAAGTTATTATTGAATCTGCTTCCACCACCCTTTCAGGCAGTGCATTCCAAATCATAACAACTCGCTGTATAACAAAAATTCTCCTCATCTCCCCTCTGGTTCTTTTGCTGATTATCTTAAATCTGTGTCCTCTAATTATTTAATTATTTTTTATCATGGTTGCTGCGTTGCTGGGTCTTGTCAATGGAAGAGGCCACGATTGAACATTGGAGTGTGGTGATGGATGAATGTTTGCAGGTTTGGTTGATTACCTCTGATGATCAGGGAATTATACATGTGGAAGGAGTAGGCTCGACAAGTCAAAAGGCCATCACCCATGACACACTTTCTTCTGGTCTTATCTTTCTTACTATCATCAATGAAGATTCTTTTTCTGATTTTTACCCTTGAAAACTGAAGACCAAAAGAGGATGGATTCAAACCCAGTTTCTTGGTGATGCTGTGCGATATAGCATTTGACATGGGGTGTGCAGGCAGTCTCTCTCTTAACTTAACTCTTTTGGAGTCTGTGAGAGTGGCCTGGGTTGATTTTCTCAGCAATTTTCCCTCACCCACTACCCATTGAATTTTCAATTTTCAATTTAAGTTTGTTTTGTTTAATAAACCCTCACTTCTAATCTGCACAATTTGGTGGGCAGTATTATGATTTGACTTTGTTTATGGTTTAGGAATAAGTTAACAGGGAAGACCACTGAAGTGTACGAATGGGTTTGAGAGGCAAGTAGATATGTTTCTGGAGAGAGACGGGACTAATTGATGTGATGAGGAGGGGGATAAGTGAGGTTGAGATCAATTGAAAGGGGCGCTTAGCATTTTCCTGTTCTGACACATTTCTATAAAATTGGTGGAAGGTGGATGAAGTTTTAAGCGGGTTAATTTTATGTTAAGAAACTGGAATTTCGCTCCATAAGGACCTTGCAGATTAGGAAACTGCCATCAACTGAAGCCCAAAGGACCTTGCCATCTGGAAATGATTACTGGCAAAGTGCACGAGCGTGCCAAGCTTTTCTTAATCATTCTGACTACTGCAGTCCAGACTTAGTCATTACCAAAGATCAGAGATGGAAAATTACTGGACAAATCACAAGCAGCGATCTTACAATGAAAGGCCACAATGGCCAACTGGGCTTGCTGGCGAAGGACAAACAATAAGCAGTTCCATTTGGCAAGTTCATCTATGTACATAAAGAAGGGCAGGGATGAAAACAACCTTGTAAGTGTTAAATAAAAGCAGTGAATCTGCAACAAAAAAAAGCTTCGGGGAGGACTAGTTGGATTTTTTGAGGAGTCACTAACATGGTGGACAGAGGCGTGTTTATGGATGTTGTCTATATGGACTTCAAGAAGGCATCTGATAAGGTTTGGTCCAAGAGATTTTTAGCAAAAATAAAAGTACACAGAATTGGAGGTAACCTTGTGACATGGGTTAGCAATTGGTTAGAAGGTAGGAGACAGACAGTAGGATAAAGGATATGTACTCTGATTGGTGGGATGTGACAAATGGAGTCCCCCAGGATCTGTACTGCATTAGAGATATTAATGGATGGAGAATGGGGATTGGGGGTAAGATTGGGGTCTCAGCTTTACACCATGTTTATCAATGACTGGAGGAAGGAATTGAAAGTTGTAAATCCAAGTTTACAGTTGTCACTAAGTTAGGAGGCACAGTAAATTGTGTAGATAAGAGCAAGAAGTTACAAATGTTAGCGATATTAATGGATGGAGAATGGGGATTGGGGGTTAGAGATATTAATGGATGGAGAATAGAGATGGGGGTTAGAGATATTAATGGATGGAGAATAGGGATTGAGGGTTAGTAATTGGGAGTTGTATATCCAAGTTTGCAGCTGACGTTAAGTTAGGAGACACAGTAAGTTGTGTAGATGAGAGCAAGGAGTTTCAAAGGGTCATAGACAGATTAAATGAGTGGGCAAAACTATGGCAGATGGAGTTCAATATGGGGAAGTGTGAGGTCATTCACTTTAGATCCAAGAAAGACAAATCGGAATATTTATAATGGCGAGAGACTAGGAACAAAGGGATTTGGTAGTCAAGTACACAGATCACGAAAAGCTGCTGCACAGGTACAAAAAAATAATCAACAAGGCTATTGGAACGTTGGCCTTTATCTCAAGGGATCTGGATTAAAAGGGGTAGAAGTGATGCTTCAGTTGTATCGAGCCTTTGTTCAGACTCCATCTAGAGCACTGCATTTGGTTTTGGGCACTGCAATTCAGAAAGGATATATTGGCCTCAGAGGGAATATAGCGCAGATTCACCAGAATTATACCAGGGCTTAAAGGGTTAAATTATTAGGCCAGGTTGCATAAACTTGGCTTGTATTCCCTTGAGTTTAGATGGTTGAGGGGTGACCTAATCGAGGTGTTTAAAATGATAAAAGGATTCAATTGAGCAAATACAGAATAATGACTTCCTCTGGTGGGGGAATCCAGAACAAGGAGACACAATCTTAAGATTAGAGCTAGTCCATTCAGGAGTGAAATCAGGAAGCACTTTTTCACACATAGGATAGTGGAAATCAAGAATTATCTCCCTCAAAAGACTTTGGATCCTGGGACAATTGAAATTTTCAAGACTGAGATCGACAGATTTTTATTAGTTGAGGGTTTCAAGGGATATGGAGATGTGGTACAGATCAACCAATTGAATGGCAGAACAGGCTCGAATGGCTGTATGGACTACTCTTGGATTATGTTCCTATAATCCAAGAAAACCTCAATGAATTGATACAACATCAGAAATGGTTTTTGGAGCTAAAAGCAATGCCCAAATAATTGATTTAGTGAGTGTGATTTGGATACCAGGATTATTAATGATGCAGTAATTTAGTGACAGTGCTTTGATAATGTGACAGATTGTTCTACTAGAGTGTATCAGGTTGATAAGTAATGTCTATTATAGAGGCTCATCGTGGGATACGTCCGATAAAAGTAGAAGCAGCTTCTTTATGAGTAAATGTAGCAGGGAATGATATCCAATCAGATAAAATTAAACAAGATGACAAAATCGAGTTCTGATGAAAGGTCATCGACCTGAAACCTTAACTCTGTTTCTCGCTGCACAGATGCAGCCTGACCTGCTGAGTGTTTACCAGCATTTACTGTTTTTATGACAAAATTAAAGCTGTGTTTTCCCTACAATTACTTTTAGTCTTTTAACCTACAGTGTCAGCTGTGACTCAGTTGGTAGCACTCTTGCCTCTGAGTCATCGAAGGTTGTGGGATCAAGTCGCACTCCAGAGATTTGAGTACAAAACCTATGCTGACACACCAGTGCAGCACTGAGGGAGTGCTGCATTGTTGGAGGTGCTGTCTTTTGGATGTGTGGTTAAACCAAGGCCTTGTCTGCCCTCTCAGGTGGATAGAAAAGATCCCATGGCCCCACTTCCAAAGAAGAGCAAGGGAGTTCTCCCCAGTGTCCTGGCCAATATTTAGCCCTCAACCAACATCACAATAAAACAGATTGTCTGGTCATTATCAAATTGCTATTTCTGGGAGCTTGCTGTATGCAAATTGGCTGCCATGTTTCCTACATCACAACATTGACTATACTTAAAAAGTACTTCATTGGCTGTAAAACGCTTTGGGACATCCTGAGGTCGTGAAAAGCACATATAAATGCAAGCTTTCTTTTCTTTAAAAAGTTCAAAATAGCCAATAAAAATCCATCAAAATGGAAAGTGTACTGTTTTAAAGTGGCTGTTTAAATCATGGCATTATGGTGTATTTTTAAGAGGGGGGAGGAAATTGGAGCCAACATTTAGTTAACACTAATTTTAACGTAAGTGTAGTTTTTAAAAGTTGGAACATAGTAACAGGAGTAGGCCATTCAGCTCCTCAAACCTGTTCCACCATTCAATTAGATCATGACTGATCTGTATCTTATCTCTACCTACCCTCCTCGGTTCTGTAACCCTTAATACCCATCTCAGTTTTGAAATTTTCAATTGACCCCCAGCCTCAACAGCTTTTTGGGGGAGAGAGTTCCAGATTTCCACTACCCTTTGTGTGAAGAAAGGCTTCCTGACCTTACCCCTGAACGGCCTAGCTCTAATTTTAAGGTTATACCCCCTTTGTTCTGGACTCCCCCCACCAGAGGAAATAGTTTCTCTCCATCTATCCTATCAACTCCTTTACAAAAAGACAATTTTTAAAGGAGGGTCATTTGGTACAGGACCAAGGTTAAAAACAATAGGAGAAAAGGTAAAGTACACACAGATTCTGAGGAAACGGCACTTCAGCCCACTTAATCTCATTATTTTAGAACATTAACCCTAACAAATCAAGTATTGAGTAGGTGACACCAAGGTTAGGATGTAAATGTCTATAGGGGGGAGGATTTAGGGGTTTCAGTGTGAGGTACTAAGACAGAAAGAAAAAATGAAAGATTTGCATTTATATTTTGGATTTCGGAGCTTGAGCAGCAGCTGGGATCACTACATTGCATCCGTGAGGTTGAGAGCTATGTGGATAGCACGTTTCAGTATGTGGTCACCCTGCAGCTTAAGGAAGACCAGGCAGGTAGTGCAGGAGTCCCCCGAGGGCATCTCACTTTCTAGCCAGTATTCAGTTCTGAATACTGGTGAGGGAGAGGGTTCCTCTGTGGAGTGCAGGCAGAGCCAAGTCCACAGCACCATGGATGGCTCAGCTGTACAGGGGGGAGGAGAAAGGTCAGGAGAGCGATAGTGATAGGAGATTCTATAGTTAGGGGAGCAGAACAGGTGTTTCTGCGGCCGCAGACGTGATTCCAGGATGTACGTTGCCTCCCTGGTGCCAGCTTCAAGGATGTCACTGAGTGGCTGCAGAACATTCTGGGGGGGAGGGGGTGAACAGCCAGAGGTCGTGGTCCATATCGGTACCAACGACATAGGTAGAAAGAGGGATGAGGTCCTGCAGGCAGATTTTAAGGAGTTAGGAAAGAGATTAAGAAGCAGAATCTCAAAGGTAGTAATCTCCGGATTACTCCCGGTGCCATGCACTAGTGAGCATAGAAATAGGAGGATAGAGCAGATGAATACATGGCTGGAGAGATGGTGCAGGAGGGAGGGCTTTAGATTCCTGGGGCATTGGGACCAGTTCTGGGGAAGGTGGGACCTGTACAGGTCGGACAAGTTGCACCTCAACGGAGCTGGGACCAATGTCCTCGCGGGGAGGTTCGCTAGTGTTGCGGGGGAGGTTTAAACTAATTTACAGGGGGATGGGCACCAGGATGTAGCAATGGAAAGGAGAAACAAGAGGCACAAAGGATCAGGGGAGAAAAATAGCACTAAAGCAAGTAGTAGTACAGTATTAGGTAGGATCAGACCAAGAGAGAGTACAAGAAAGTCTCAGACTGGTTTACAGTGCATGTATGTAAACGCACAAAGTGTGGTAAACAAGGTTGGTGAGCTGCAGGCGCAAATAGTCACATTGGAATACGATGTCATGGCGATAACGGAGACCTGGCTCAAAAAAGGGCAGGATTGGGTACTAAATATTCCTGGAGACGAGGTGTTCAGGAAAGATAGGGAAGGAAAGAAAGGAGGGGGTGTGGCAGTATTGATTAAGGAGAATATTGCAGTACTGGAGAGAGAGGATGTCCTGGAGGGGTCAAGGACAGAAACTATTTGGTTAGAGTTAAGAAATAAAAGAGGTGCCATTGCACTACTGGATGTATTCTATAGGCCACCAACTAGTGGGAAGGATATAGAGGAGCACATTTGCAGGGAAATTACAGAGAAGTGCAAAAACTATAGAGTAGTGATAACTGGGGACTTCAACTATCCTAATATAGAGTTTTTTAAAATTCGTTCATGGGATGTGGGCGTCGCTGGCGAGGCCAGCATTTATTGCCCATCCCTAATTGCCCTTGAGAAGGTGGTGGTGAGCCGCCTTCTTGAACCGCTGCAGTCCGTGTGGTGAAGGTTCTCCCACAGTGCTGTTAGGAAGGGAGTTCCAGGATTTTGACCCAGCGACGATGAAGAAACGGCGATATATTTTCAAGTCGGGCTGGTGTGTGACTTGGAGGGGAACGTGCAGGTGGTGGTGTTCCCATGTGCCTGCTGCCCTTGTCCTTCTAGGTGGTAGAGGTCGCGGGTTTGGGAGGTGCTGTCGAAGAAGCCTTGGCGAGTTGCTGCAGTGCATCCTGTGGATGGTACACACTGCAGCCACGGTGCGCCGGTGGTGAAGGGAGTGAATGTTTAGGGTGGTGGATGGGGTGCCAATCAAGCGGGCTGCTTTGTCCTGGATGGTGTTGAGCTTCTTGAGTGTTGTTGGAGCTGCACTCATCCAGGCAAGTGGAGAGTATTCCATCACACTCCTGACTTGTGCCTTGTAGATGGTGGAAAGGCTTTGGGGAGTCAGGAGGTGAGTCACTCGCTGCAGAATACCCAGCCTCTGACCTGCTCTTGTAGCCACAGTATTTATATGGCTGGTCCAGTTAAGTTTCTGGTCAATGGTGACCTCCAGGATGTTGATGGTGGGGGATTCGGTGATGATAATGCTGTTGAATGTCAAGGGGAGATGGTTAGACTCTCTCTTGTTGGAGATGGTCATTGCCTGGCACTTGTCTGGTGCGAATGTTACTTGCCACTTATCAGCCCAAGCCTGGATGTTGTCCAGGTCTTGCTGCATGTGGGCCTGGACTGCTTCATTATTTGAGGGGTTGCAAATGGAACTGAACACTGCAATCATCAACGAACATCCCCACTTCTGACCTTATGATGGAGGGCAGGTCATTGATGAAGCAGCTGAAGATGGTTGGGCCTTGGACATTGCCCTAAGGAACTCCTGCAGCAATGTCTTAGGGCTGAGATGATTGGCCTCCAACAACCACTACCATCTTCCTTTGTGCTAGGTATGACTCCAGCCACTGGAGAGTTTTCCCCCTGATTCCCATTGACTTCAATTTTATTAGGGCTTCTTGGTGCCACACTCGGTCAAATGCTGCCTTGATATCAAGGGCAGTCACTCTCACCTCACCTCTGGAATTCAGCTCTTTTGTCCAAGTTTGAATCGAGGCTGTAATGAGGTTTGGAGCCGAATGGTCCTGGCGGAATCCAAACTGAGCATCGGCGAGCAGATTATTGGTGAGTAAGTGCCGCTTGATAGCACTGTAAACGACACTTTGCTGATGATTGAGAGTAGACTGATGGGGCGGTAATTGGCCAGATTGGATTTGTCCTGCATTTTGTGGACTGGGATAACAATAATAATACAAGGGGCACAGAGGGGGAGGAATTTTTGAAATGTGTCCAGGATAGCTTTCTTAACCAGTATTTAGGCCGCAGTTATAGTACTGTGTGCAGTTATGACCCCAATTTTAGAAAGGACATTAAAGCTATAGAGGATTAACAATGTAGATTCACCGTGGATGAGAAACTAGTTATGAGGAGAGTTGAGATACCAGGACTATTTCCACTGGAGCAGAGAAGGCTAAAAGGAGATTTAATAGAAATCTTCAACATTAAGAAGGGTTTTGATATGGGAACAGGAAAAGACTATTTCCTTTGGTTAGGAAATCAGTGATGAGGGGTGATGCATTTAAAATCATCACTAAGAGACGAGGAGAAATTTTTGGAGCCGAGAATGCTTTGCTACAGGGAATATTTGAGGCAGAGACCATTGCAACTTTGAAAGGAAAAGTGGAAAAATAATCGAAGCCAAGGAAAATACAAGGCTACGGGGAGAGAGCAGGGCAGTGGGATCAGTTTTGGTTGCTCTAGCAAAGAGCCAACACAGACTTGGGTGTACAGGGTACAATTTCCAAATTTGCAGATGACACAAGACTTGGAAGGGTAGTAAACAGTGAGGAGGATAGCGATAGACTTCAAGAGGATATAGACAGGCTGGTGGCATGGGCGGACACATGTCAGATGAAATTTAACGCAGAAAAATGCGAAGTGATACATTTCGGTAGGAAGAATGAGGAGAGGCAATATAAACTAGAGGGCACAACTCTAAAAGGGGTACAGGAACAGAGGGATCTGGGGGTATATGTGCACAAATCATTGAAGGTGGCAGGGCAGGTTGAGAAAGTGGTTAAAAAAGCATACGAGATCCTGGACTTTATAAATAGAGGCATAGAGTACAGAAGTATGGAAGTCATGATGAACCTTTATAAAACACTGTTTCGGCCACAACAGGAGTAGTGTATCAGGTTCTGGGCACCGCACTTCAGGAAAGATGTGAAGGCCTTAGAGAGGGTGCAGAAGAGATTTACTAGAATGGTTTCAGGGATGAGGGACTTTAGTTACGTGGATAGACTGGAGAAGCTGGGGTTGTTCTCCTTGGAATAGAGAGGGTTGCGAGGAGATTTGATAGAGGTATTCAAAATCATGAAGGGTCTAGACAGAGTAGATAGAGAGAAACTGTTCCCATTGGCAGAAGGGTTAAGAACCAGAGGACATAGATTTCAGGTGATTGGCAAAAGAACCAAAGGTGACATGAGGAAAAACTTTTTTACACAGCGAGTTGTTAGGATCTGGAATGCACTGCCTGAGGGGGTGGTGGAGGCAGATTCAGTCATGACCTTCAAAAGGGAAGTGGATAAGTACTTGAAAGGAAAAGGTTTGCAGGACTACAGGGAAAGGGTGGGGGAGTGGGACTCGCTGGATTGCTCTTGCATAGAGCCCGCGTGGACTCGATGGGCCAAATGGCCTCCTTCTGTGCTGTAACCTTTCAATGATTCTATGCATTCTATATAGCGCCTTTCACGACCTCAGGACTTCCCAAAGGGCTTTATAGCCAATGAAGTACTTTTTGAAGTGTAGTCACCGTTGTAATGTAGGAAACGCGGCAGCCAATTTGTGCACAGCAAGATCCCACAAACAGCCAGATAATCTGCTTTTTAGTGATGTTGGTTGAGGGATGAGAATTGGCCAGGACATCGGGGAGAACTCCCCTGCTGTTCTTCAAATAGTGCCATGGAATCTTATACATCCACATGAGAGGGCAGGCGGGGCTTCGGTTTAACATGTCATCCAAAAGACAGCGCCTCCGACAGTGCAGCACTCCCTCAGTACTGGCACTGGGAGTGTCAGCCTGGATTATGCACTGGGTTATGAGTGAGCCGGAGTGCAGTAAGTCTTGATTTCAACACGGTAAGGACACAGAGAGAAAGGAGAACAGGTAGGAGAACATATTTAGAGTTTAGGAGGAACAAGAAAGGAACATTCAGAGGACCACTGACCATAGTAATATCAATGAAATAGGGAAGGATGGGAGAGAATGAGATGGGGCGAGAGAAAGAGAGATTGAAAGTTGAAGGTGAGAGAAGGATCACCTTCTGATGAGCTTCGTCTTGCATCCTGTCCAGGAGCCTGAGAGAGATTACACATCCGTCAGCACACACTGTGGGAGGGGCTACAACAACAACTTGCATTTATATAGCGCCTTTAACATAGTAAAACATCCCAAGGAGCTTCACGGGAGCGTTATCAAATAAAATTTGACACCGAGCCACATATGGAGATATTAGGACAGTCAAAGAGGTAGGTTTTGAGGAGCATCTTAAAGGAGCGAGAGAGAGAGTTAGAGAGGCAGAGAGGTTTAGGGAGGGAATTCCAGAGCTTAGGGCCTAGGCAGCTGAAGGCACGGCCACCAACGGTGGAGCGATGGAAATCGGGGATGCGCAAGAGGCCAGAATTGGAGGAGTGCAGAGATCTCGGAGAGTTGTAGGGCTGGAGGAGGTTACAGAGATAGGGAGGGGCGAGGCCGTGGAGGGATTTGAAAACAAGGATGAGAATTTTAAATTCGAGGCGTTGACGGACCGGGAACCAATGTAAGTCAGCGAGCACAGGGGTGATGGGTGAACGGGACTTGGCTAAGGGGGCAACACATGGTAGATTCTTGTCTTTACTGCCTGACTGTAAAGCTTTGCGTGAGAAGGGCACAGAGAGGAAAATGGGGTGCTGAGGATCGTAGACCCAAAATGGAACATGCTCAATTTTCCATCTATTTAAATTAATGGAAAGAAAACAAGGCAGGTGTGCAATTCTCCCCATCTGGACAATGTTTTACACCCAGTCAGTGGAGATGAAAACCTCCCCCATAGCCTCTTCACTTCTAAATAATGTGTTTTCATTCCACTCTGCTTTCCTGTGCCTTCCCTTCGAGCACCCTTTGCCCTCATGAGGACCAAGGGTTGTACATTGAATACTATCAATTAGGGACCTAATAGCTTCAGCATTTTAAAATATGACTGTTACACAATACAATGATTTATGAGGCAAAACCGCAAGCACTTTCTGCCAAAGGAGAGCAACAATGGGTGTTACCAACAAGTATTATAATAAATTGGAAATATTTAATTGGATATGCATAGACATTGACCGTCAGTTTTAGACTGAGACCGTCAGATAGAGACGGAGACCGTCAGATAGAGACTGAGACCGTCAGATAGAGACTGAGACCGTCAGATAGAGACTAAGACCATCAGATAGAGACTGAGATCATCAGATAAAGACTGAGACCATAAGATACAGACTGAGACCGTCAGATAGAGACTGAGACCGTCAGATAGAGACTGAGACCGTCAGATAAAGATTGAGATCATAAGGTAGAGACTGAGACCGTCGGATAGAGACTGAGACCGTCAGATAGAGACTGAGATCATAAGGTAGAGACTGAGACCGTCAGATAGAGACTGAGACCGTCAGATAGAGACTGAGACCGTCAGATAAAGACTGAGATCATAAGGTAGAGACTGAGACCGTCAGATAGAGACTGAGATCATCAGATAGAGACTGAGACCGTCGGATAGAGACTGAGACCGTCGGATAGAGACTGAGACCGTCAGATAGAGACTGAGACCGTCAGATAGAGACTGAGACCGTCGGATAGAGACTGAGACCGTCGGATAGAGACTGAGACCGTCGGATAGAGACAGAGACCGTCAGATAGAGACTGAGACCGTCAGATAGAGACTGAGATTGTAAGATAGAGACTGAGACCGTCAGGTAGAGACTGAGACCGTCAGATAGAGACTGAGATCATCAGATAGAGACTGAGACCGTCAGATAGAGACTGAGACCGTCAGATAAAGACTGAGATCGTCAGATAAAGACTGAGATCATCAGATAGAGACTGAGACCATCAGATCGAGACTGAGACCGTCAGATAGAGACTGAGACCGTCAGATAGAGACTGAGATCGTCAGATAAAGACTGAGATCGTCAGATAGAGACTGAGATCGTCAAATAGAGACTGAGATCGTCAGATAAAGACTGAGACCATCAGATCGAGACTGAGACCATCAGATAAAGACTGAGACCATCAGATAGAGACTGAGACCGTCAGATAAAGACTGAGACCGTCAGATAGAGGCTGAGACCGTCAGGTAGAGACTGAGACCGTCAGATAGAGACTGAGATTGTAAGATAGAGACTGAGACCGTCAGATAAAGACTGAGATCGTCAGATACAGACTGTGACCGTCAGATAGAGACTGAGACCGTCAGATAGAGACTGAGATCGTCAGATACAGACTGAGATCGTCAGATAGAGACTGAGATCGTCAGATAGAGACTGAGATCGTCGGATACAGACTGTGACCGTCGGATAGAGACTGAGACCGTCAGATAGAGACTGAGACCGTCAGATAGAGACTGAGACCGTCAGATAGAGACTGAGATCGTCAGATAGAGACTGAGATCGTCAGATAGAGACTGAGATCGTCGGATACAGACTGTGACCGTCGGATAGAGACTGAGACCGTCGGATAGAGACTGAGACCGTCGGATAGAGACTGAGACCGTCAGATATGCCACAGAGTGCAGTTCTTATATCGCTTGGGCAGTTGTGAGACGGGTCAAATGATAATGTTGTTCTTATATGGTGAAGATGTGAGTATCTGTACATATTCTGGGGTTTAGCTTAATTACGTAGTAGTTAAATGGATGGGGCAGCATCCACAATTGAATAGATTTGTACATAGTTATTGAATACACAGTCTCCCATTCCATTCTTTCTAACAAGCTTGTTCTTATTTTTGAGCATTTGCCTCAGCAATGAATATAAAAGGAGGGGAAAAAATGGGAAAAATGCTAAGGGGGAAACAGTAATAAATTTGCTCGCTTACTTAAAATTCACCTTCCCTCTGGTAACGCCATAATCATATGCCCACATTTTCCACAATTATATTTCAAAAATAAGGCAAAAATTAACTATTCACCACAATGCATTTGCGATAAAATTGAAGCATTTTTTCCCTCAGATTTAGCATGGTGTGTAATGGGTTAAAAAGCAGCGTTAATTAGTTGATTCTAGTGGCTGCAGAGTGAAGCCATTTGGTGCAAATATAAACATGTTTGGGGATTTGTTCAAATATATGTTTGCCAGTATTTATTCATATTCCTCAGATAGTTATTTGAATTTATTTATCCTTGCATTTATATAGCACCTTCAACATAGGCAGAAGGCCAAGCCAAAGGAGGAGAGATTAAACGGGGTGACCAAAAGCTTGGTCAAAATAAAGGGTTTTAAGCCGAGTCATAAAGGAGGAAAGGGAGGTGGAGAGGGAATTGGAGAGGGAGAGGGAGGAGGAAGGTTGAGAGGGAGGAGGAGAGGGAAATGGAGAGGGAGGAGAGGGAAGTGGAGAGGAAGGAGAAGTGGAGAGAGAGGGGGAGATGGAGGTGGAGAGGGAAGTGGACAGGGCAATGGAGAGAGAGGTGGAGAGGGAGGAGGAGAGGAAGGGAGGGAAGAGAGGGATGAGGAGTCGAAGGAGAGGGAGGAGAGGAAGATGGAGAAGGACGTGGAGAGGAAGGGGGAAGAGGGAGGGAAGAGGAGAGGAAGGAGAGGGAGATGGAGAGGGAGGAGAGGGATGAGGTGTGGAAAGAAAGGTAGGAGAGGAAGATGGAGAGAGACGTGGAGAGGGAGGGGGAGAGGGAAGAAGGATGAGAAGTGGAAGGAGACGGAGGTGAAGAGGGAGGAGGAGAAGGAGGAGGAGAAGGAGGTGGAGAAGGAAATGGAGAGGAAGAGGTAGGCAGAGAGGAAAGTGTAGAGGGAGGGGGAAAGGGAGGTGGAGAGAGAAGAGGAGAGGGAGGTGGAGAGGGCGATGGAGAGAGGTGGAGAGGGAGGTGGAGAGAGACGAGGGAGGAGGAGAGGAAGGAGGAATGGAAGGAGAGGGAGGAGAGAAAGGTGGAGAGGAACGTGAAGAGGGAAGAGGGATGAGGAGTGTAAGGAGAGGGAGGAGGAGAGGGAGGTGGAGAGGGAGGAGGACAGGGAGAGGGAGAGGTAGGTGGAGAGGGAGAGGGAGATGGAGAGGAAGGTGGAGAGGGAGGGGGAGGGGGAGGAGGAGATTTCCTTTGGGTAGTAGGCAGTTAATGAAACTATAACTGGACTCGGTTCTCACAGGCTAAGGAAAGGAAAGATTGGTCAGGGTTCCCACTCCTCAGTGACCAAAGTGTCAACCTTAGCTCAGTTGGTAGCATTCTGATGTCAGAATGTTAAAAAGTTAAAAAGTTAAAAACTGTGGATGTCCAAAGGGACTTAGGCGTTCAGGTTCATATATCATTGAAGTGTCATGAACAGGTGCAGAAAATAATCAAGAAGGCTAATGGAATGCTGGCCTTTATATCTAGAGGACTAGAGTACAAGGGGGCAGAAGTTATGCTGCAGCTATACAAAACCCTGGTTAGACCGCACCTGGAGTACTGTGAGCAGTTCTGGGCACCGCACCTTCGGAAGGACATACTGGCCTTGGAGGGAGTGCAGCGTAGGTTTACTAGAATGATACCCGGACTTCAAGGGTTAAGTTACGAGGAGAGATTACACAAATTGGGGTTGTATTCTCTAAAGTTTCGAAGGTTAAGGGGTGATCTGATCGAAGTTTATAAGATATTAAGGGGAACGGATAGGGTGGAGAGAGAGAAACTATTTCTGCTGGTTGGGGATTCTAGGAGTAGGGGGCACAGTCTAAAAATTAGAGCCAGACCTTTCAGGAGTGAGATTAGAAAACATTTCTACACACAAAGGGTTGTAGAAGTTTGGAACTTTCTTCCACAAACGGCAATTGATACCAGCTCAATTGCTAAATTTAAATGCGAGATAGAGAGCTTTTTGGCAACCAAAGGTATTAAGGGATATGGGTCAAAGGCAGGTATATGGAGTTAGATCACAGATCAGCCATGATCTTATCAAATGGCGGAGCAGGCACGAGGGGCTGAATGGCCTACTCCTGTTCCTATCCTATGTTTAGAAGGTTGTTGGTTCAAGCCCCACTCCAGAGACTTTAGTCTGTAAGCTGCACTGCCTGTTAGATTAAAGTGATTCCTTAATTGGCTGCCAAGTACTTTGGGATGTCCTGAACTCATAAAAGGTGTTTATATAAATGTAGGTTCTTTCTTACTTCTCACTATCCAGCAACACCTGCTGAAAACTGCAGACCTGCTGAAGTGTGGATGTTAAGCAAGGACAGGATTGTACTCGTCTGCAATACCCCAAGAGTTAAATAACCTGCCAGCACTCACTGTCTCAGCTCACAGATGAAGAATGGTCTCTGAAAGCAAGAACCCAGGGAGCAATGGGAACAGCCCAGCAGGGTGAGCAGCTTCTGCAGAAGAGGCAAAAACTTCTTTTGTTTTCCGCCTTGGTGCTGTTCTGCGCCTTCACCCAGGCCTCTCAACACAAAAAATTCCCAACTTAAATTAGAGTCTGAACTCACCAAAAGACTGACAAATCAATGTTTTTCATTGAAAATTTAAATATGTACTGTGGTACCAAACGCTGGATGGATGACTATCCTAGATACTTTGAATCTGAAATGCTTTGTTCATCGCAGCTGTTTCTATTAGTGCAGTTTGATATTTGACATAATTTCTTATCTTATTAAAATGGAAGTTTGATTTGTAATTAGTTGCAAATTTTTCTCTCACATGATTACAAAAAATAACACTAGTGCCCTTAACAAGTACTTAGAATGATTTATCAAGCAGCAACGTGTGAAAAGAGCTCCAAACAATTAGTTCTGAAGCATCTTTTTAATCTTAAATTTGTTCTATTCTATCCTCAAATTATCAATCCTTGAAAGAGAAAAAGAGAAAAAGACTTGCATTTATAGAGCACCTTTCAGCACATCAAAACATCCCAAAGCATTTTACAGCCAATGAAGCACTTTTGAAGTGTAGTCACTGTTGTAATGTAGGAAATGTGGCAGCCAATTTGTGCACAGGAAGGTCCCACAAACAGCAATGTGACCACATAATCTGTTCTGGTGATGTTGGCTGAGGGATAAATTATTTTTTTATTTGTTAATGAGAGGTGGGCATCGCTGGCAAGGCCAGCATTTATTGCCCATCCCTAATTGCCCTTGAGAAGGTGGTGGTGAGCCGCCTTCTTGAACCGCTGCAGTCCGTGTGGTGACGGTTCTCCCACAGTGCTGTTAGGAAGGGAGTTCCAGGATTTTGACCCAGCGACGATGAAGGAACGGTGATATATTTCCAAGTTGGGATAGTGTGTGACTTGAAGGGGAACGTGCAGGTGGTGTTGTTCCCATGTGCCTGCTGCCCTTGACCTTCTAGGTGGTAGAGGCCGCGGATTTGGGAGGTGCTGTCGAAGAAGCCTTGGCGAGTTGCTGCAGTGCATCCCGTAGATGGTGCACACTGCAGCCATGGCGCGCCGGTGGTGAAGGCAGTGAATGATTAGGGTGGTGGATGGGGGTTCCAATCAAGTGGGCTGCTTTGCCCTGGATGGTGTTGAGCTTCTTGAGTGTTGTTGGAGCTACACTCATCCAGGCAAGTGGAGAGTATTCCATCACACTCCTGACTTGTGCCTTGTAGATGGTAGAAAGGCTTTGGGGAGTCAGGAGGTGAGTCCCTCGCTGCAGAATACCCAGCCTCTGACCTGCTCTTGTAGTCACAGTATTTATGTGGCTGGTCCAGTTAAGTTTCTGGTCAATGGTAACCCCCAGGATGTTGATGGTGGGGGATTCGGCAATGGTAATGCCGTTGAATGTCAAGGGGAGGTGGTTAGACTCTCTCTTGTTGGAGATGGTCATTGCCTGGCACTTGTCTGGCGCGAATGTTACTTGCCACTTATCGGCCCAAGCCTGGATGTTGTCCGGGTTTTGCTGCATGCGGGCTCAGACTGCTTCATTATTTGAGGGGTTGCGAATGGAACTAAACACTGTGCAATCATCAGCGAACATCCCCATTTCTGACCTTATGATGGAGGGAAGGTCATTGATGAAGCAGCTGAAGATGGTCAGGCCTAGAACACTGCCCTGAGGAACTCCTGCAGCAATGTCCTGGGGCTGAGATGATTGGCCTCCAACAACCACTACCATCTTCCTTTGTGCTAGGTATGACTCCAGCCACTGGAGAGTTTTCCCCCTGATTCCCATTGACTCCAATTTTACTAGGGCTCCTTGGTCCCACACTTGGTCAAATGTTGCCTTGATGTCAAGGGCAATCACTCTCACCTCACCTCTGGAATTCAGCTCTTTTGTCCATGTTTGGACCAAGACTGTAATGAGGTCTGGAGCCGAGTGGTCCTGGCGGAACCCAAACTGGGCATCGGTGAGCAGGTTATTGGTGAGTAAGTGCCGCTTGATCGCACGGTCAACGACACCTTATCACTTTGCTGATGATTGAGAGTAGACTGATGGGACGGTAATTGGCCGGATTGGATTTGTCCTGCTTTTTGAGGACAGGACATACCTGGGCAATTTTCCACATTGTCAGGTAGATGCCAGTGTTGTAGTTGTACAGGAACAGCTTGGCTGGAGGTGCGGCTAGTTCTGGAGCACAAGTCTTCAGCACTACAGCCGGGATGTTGTCGGGGCCCATAGCCTTTGCTGTATCCAGTGCACTCAGCCGTTTCTTGATATCACGTGGAGTGAATCGAATTGGCTGAAGACTGGCTTCTGTGATGGTGGGGATATCGGGAGGAGGCCGAGATGGATCATCCACTCGGCACCTCTGTCTGAAGATGGTTGCAAACGCTTCAGCCTTGTCTTTTGCACTTATGTGCTGGACTCTGTCATCATTGAGGATGGGAATGTTCACGGAGCCTCCTCCTCCCGTTAATTGTTTAATTGTCCACCACCATTCACGACTGGATGTGGCAGGATTGCAGTGCTTTGAACTGATCCATTGGTTGTGGAATCGTTTAGCTCTGTCTATTTAAAAGTCAGTTGGAGATAACTAAAGTGAATAATAAAACTGCAGATAGCAACAAATGGGTTCCAAAAAATTAAGCTGTGAACTAAGTGGATGGAGTGTTAAACAGATAAGGTTCTTTAAGAAACAAGTTGGGTGGTAATGTTATGGAGAATCCTGAAATGGCAGATGTATTAAACAAATGGGGCACATCAATCATCACTGGTGAAGATTAGACAAATTCAGCATCCAGTCAATTTGATTCAGCAATCTATAACATAGGTTATGAAGGTATCTCAGGGAGATCAATGTCTATTGGGCACCTGAACAAGATGGTGCAGCTTAAAATCCTCAATGAAATGAGAAGGAAAATAAGCAAATAGGAGGTTTATTAAATACAGGGGCCATAGCTGAAGACTGGAGAGTGCTGAATGTGATCCTGATATTCAAAAAACTAGAGTTACACTCCACACCGACAGCCTCTATGATTGGATATCAATGTTCAACCAGAAGCAAGATAATGGGGTGCATGCATTTAGAAACAATAGTTCACGCCCCACAGATCTACAGGAATTCTTTGAGAAGTTCATTAAATTGCTAGATAAGAGCAATCCCAATTCACTCACAATGATAACATTTCTTCACAAGGCTTTTGCAGAAGTTTAATGCTCATTGTATTAATAGCCAATTAATGGGTTGAAATTTGAATTGGCAATAGGAAGCACAAAGTTAAACTGGAAAAGCTTTGGCTTGGGCTCAGTGGCAAGCAGAGGTTCATCAGGGTATATTCATAAATAATAGCGAGGGTGATATTTGTCATAGCTTAATTTTCAGGTGCAATGTGGCTGATGCCCAGTTTAAGGGGGGGTCGATAGCATTCAAAGATCAATTAAACAGTCAGACTATAGCAATGGAAGACGAACGTCAGAGTATATAAACGTACTATTGTAGACAGATACACAGTAAATCACACTGAAACAGTAAACATAAAGTGCGTCAAAAATTGGTTTTATTTTGGGAAGAAACAGAACAAGACTCAAACTTATAGTCTCATTGGTAAAGCTGAAGTCAGAAATCTTATCCATTTAGTCCATGGAGCTGATAATTATACCTGAAAGGAAAACAATCAGACATACACAAGGATGCATCGCAAAGGCATTTGGTAATAAGCCAAAAGGGGTTACTATAATAAAAACACCTTGCATTTATATAGCGTCTTTAACGTATTAAAACGTCCCATGGTGCTTATATGTGTACTCTATATGTTGCCTATATAACTTACTAAAATATGGTGTCAAACCTACTTTCAAAATGACTTGATCGAATTCAAAACAGAGTGGCAAGAATTATTCTGGAACTTAGGGCTGTAAATTATGAAGACTTATAAAAGTGAAAACATAATTTAAGATGTATATGATCCAGGCCTGTAAACACAATCATTGTATGGATTGTGTGGACACCAACCGGCTTTTTCAAACTTGGACTGATCATGCAATTTAAGGACACAAGTACAAACTTGTCAAGGCCGGGGATTAGAAGATTCCTTTCCCCAGAGCAGCGTGGATGTAGAACAGGCTCTTACCCAAAGCTGTTAATTCTATGTTGATTAAGTCCTTTAAAAATGGAAATGGTTAAGAACAGAATACAATGTAATAAGGGTAAATGCATTGGTGATTAACATGGGACCATGGTTGAACCAGTTATGGTATGTGCAACTGAATAATGTGTGTTAGAAATCTGGATTAACATCCTGTCGTCTTGTTCTTAAAAGGGTTGAGCAAAATTGCACAGATCTGCATTTATCTCTCGATGAAGATCAAGACAGTTGAGTCCATAGTAAGGCAAGTTATACATTTTCCTTGAATGGACTTGATGCTTTCATTCCATACCTCATCTCAGCATTTTTAGGTCCAATCAAAGCAGAAAATCATGTTCCCTCCTGAGAATTTGGCCGTTCATCAATTTAGTTAAGATTTCTAAAGTCATTCTCCAGATCCTTTCGAATTGGAGACACCAAGCAGAGTTGAGACCTTTCCACAGCTTTCATTCTTGCAACTATCATGACTGATGCAAAAGACACCCATTTTGTGGCAGGTCTGTAGTTTACAATGCAGCATAGTCTGGGCCCTAGTGATTTAGTCATTGCCTCGTACTCTATAAATATAGAGAATATTCTTAGAATAAAACCTTTTACTTTTGCAGCAACCTTCATGTAGCAAGAGAGAAAAAAAGTTACTACCCGAGGAATATATAAACAATTTGCATTCATGGTATAATTTGGTTCCTTATGCAATGTAATAAATAATGCGGTAATCTGAGCTGGTCTTTTAAATTAGCCCCTCTGAGTAACGCATAGCTTTCTGAACTTTTACAATACACACTTCTAAAAACCAACATCCATCAAAATGACTATAAATATTTTAATTGCAGGATATTGAAATGCCAAATACAATAAAGAATAGTGAGTTTTTGAGGTGATAACAGTTTTGATCCAGTTTTGCAGGACATTTAAGTAATGTTTTGACTTGATGCAAATGGACATTGCATAAGAAATAAAGCAAGTGAGATAGAAGCACAAATTCAGCTTAAAGGGTATGATATAGTTACTATTAGAGGCCTGGCTACAAACTGGGCATGATTGAAGGCAATTATTCCAGACGATAGGAACTTTAGAAAGGACAGGGACATTTGGCAAGAAGCAGTAGCAATATTGCAGCAGTAGAAAGGATTTCAGTGAGGGTAATCAGGCAGTATGGATAAAGGGAACGTTGGCAGAATGTGACAAGTGGTATTCCCCAGGGTATTGCACTGGGGCATCAGCTTTTCACCATATATATCAATGACTTGAATGAAGGAATAGAAAATTGTACATACAGGTTTGCAGATGATAGTAAATTATGAGGCACAGTAAGTTACAAAGAAACACAGACAGATTAAGTGAGTGGATAAAGCTGTGGCAGATGGAGTTCAACGTGGGGAAGTGTGAGGTCATCTACAAGGCTAATGGAATGTTGGCTTTTATTTCATGGGGATTAGAATACAAAGGGGAGGAAGTGAGGCTTCAGTTGTATAGAGCCTTGATCAGACCCTCATCTGGAGTATTGCGTTCAGTTTTGAGCACTGCACCTCAAAGGATATATTGACCTTGGAAGGGGTAAATCATAGGTTCGCCAGAATGGTACCAGAGCTTAAAGGGTTAAATTATGAGGCCAGGTTGCATAAACGTGGCTTGTATTCCTGTGAGTTTAGAAAGTTGAGAGGTAAGCTAATCGAGGTGTTTAAAATGACAAAAGGATTAGATAGGGTAGACACAGTGTAGTTATTTCCTTTGGCGGGGGAATCCAGAACAAGGGGGCACAACCTTAAAATTAGAGTTGGGCCATTTAGGAGTGAAATCGGGAAGCACATTATCACACAAAAGTTAATGGAAACCTGGAATTCTCTCCCCCAAAAGGCTGTGGATGCTGGATCAATTGGTGCTTTCAAGACTGAGATCAATAGATTTTTGTTAAAGAAAGGGAAAGAACTTACTTCAGGATGGTTCACAGCCAACAAGGTACCTTTTAAAGTGTAGTCACTGTGTTAATGTAGGAAACGCGGCAGCCAATTTGCTCACAGCAAGATCCCACAAAAAGCATTGTGATAATGACCAGACAATCTGTTTTACGGTGTTGGTTGAAGGATAAATATTGGCCAGGACAGCGGTGAAAACTCCCCTCCTCTACTTCAAAATAATGGCATGGGATTTTTTTTACGTGCACCTGAGAGGGCAGACTGTCTTGCTTTAACGTCTCATCTCAAGGATCAGAGGTGGCTAAATGGAGTTGTACAGATCAGCCATGATTTAATGGAATGGCGGAACAGGCTCGAGGGGCTGAATGGCCTACTCCTTTTCCGATGATGTAGCAAATACCCATTGAAAGAAATCACTGGATTTTTAATTCTGTTGATTTTGAATGAAACTACACAAACAATCTGGAAAAAAAAATGTTTTGGGTAAAAATAGACTATTACGTGGGGGTGGAAAAACGCACCTAAAAAGGTACAAAGTTTAGCATTTCCAGGATTAAAATGCTCTGATCTGACATCTGAATGTCTGTAATCTCCATCAGTTTGTATTCAGTATACTGGGACCTACTGTTTTCCGTGGCTAACCTGTCTGAACACCAACGACACCTTTGATTGGTGTGATGGTGTCCCAGCCTAATATAAGATATGCGATTTGAGAACCTCTCATTCACTCACTCACCTGACGAAGGAGATAATCTCCGAAAGCTAGTGATTTTAAAATAAAATTGTTGGACTATAACTTGGTGTTGTAAGATTCCTTACATTTGTCCACCCCAGTCCATCACCGGCATCTCCACATCAGTTTTAATTGACATCGCCCATTTCTCAATACAGATGATCTGGTCATTAAAGTCATTGCTGTTAGTGAACAAATTGGGTGTCACATTTCCCTGCCTTACAACAGTGACTTCACTTCAAAAGTACTTCATTGGCTGTGAAGCACTTCAGGACGGCCTGAGGTCCTAGAAGACACTATAGAAAAAGCAAGTTCATTCTTTCTTTGAGGGTTCGAGGGCAAAGGGGACATAGACACATGATTAAATGCAAGAGATTTAGGTCAGATAGCACAGGATACTTGTTTTACATGGAGGATTGGGGGGCTATGGAATGCACTACCAGCATTAGTGATTGAAGCAGAGACCAACATTTAAGAGGAGTTGGATAGGTGGTTGAAGAAAAGGGAAGTTGGGAGTAGAGCAGGCACATAGGATTAGGATTACTGCTCACGTACAGGATAAACACCAACGTGGACTGGTTGGGCTGAACGGCACGCTTCTGTGTTGTAACTTCTATGTGATCAGGAGTCAGCACTTTTAGCGGGGAGAAAAATTTAATAATATTCCATTTTTTTTAAACAAAAGATTTTCCAATTTTCTACCATTCTTTTGTGAAGGTATCGACTCGACTAGTGCTAACTGCCCACTGCTCTCAGGCATCTCATTTAAGTAGTCGCTCTTCATATGCAAGTCTAGACAGATAATAATTGTCGGACAGCTATTCCTTCATGGAAGGCATCACACACCAAGTACAAACCGGTTTTCACCCGATGTGTATGGGATGGTTATCAGGAGCTGGAATCCTGACTGGTTTCCCTCATCTCCAACCCACTGACATTCAAGCAACTGTAGAGACCCAACAGCTGCCTTGGTTTAGATCAGCTAACTTTTAGTACAAATTAAGAATCAAACCTAGGACCTTCTGGTCTGCAAGGTCAGTAGTTATACCCACTGGCCACTGAAGGTACTTACTTAAAACTTAAATAAATATAGGACTCGAGAACTTTTATCTGAGAAAACGGTGACCTCAGTTTAGTTGAGCTTTATGGCTAGTCTGGTTTCTGAACAATTCAGCTAGCACTGCAAACAGACGATCCTCTGAGTTGATTATTAATAATTGGTTTAATATAGAGTAGAGCCTACAGTCCTATTTGTACAACTCTGCAGCAGGGATGTATGTTCACAATGACTTGTTTTTCAGCTCCCCCCCCCAATCCAATTCAGATCAATGGCAGTGTCACATTAGCCAAAAAGCTGGAATTTAGATTAGACCCCCAAAATGCGACATGGGTACCTGATGAATATGGGCAGATACAGCTAGCCTCCCTAAACTTAAGTTAAAAAGTTTACTGTAGTGACTTGCAATAACCCAAGGGTGACGATCACATACCAGTATAATTGTACGTCTGCCTTGATATATCTTTTTGTACCTACCATAACAACTAGGAATCGGGCTTCCTTTCTGAAAGCAAAACCTAAGAGCCATTTACCACACCCAAGGGAAGTGGAGAAGTTATCCAATCCCAACTGAAGAAGCTGATGTGAAAACAACGTGCATTTATACAGTGGTCCTCAGGTATAGGAAGAGACTTCAGAGTGCTTCACAATAGAGGAGGAAAGGGATACGATGGAATCAGAGCGTGGGGAAATGGGAGGAGAATGGAGGGGCTACAATACAGAACCCAAGACTTGGTTGCTGAGGAGGGTTTTGGGGTTTTTGAAAGCAGAGAGCAAGGTGGCTCTTCAAATTAGTTAAAGGATTAAAAGAAAGGAACCGATTCCACATTCAATATGGAGCAACACAACTTTGGCACAAGGCAGGAGGGTGATCAAAATGATCCATGGACTTAAATATGTTGAGCTAGATGGGCTGCTTTTTCCCTCCATTCTTTATGTTCTTTCAGGTGATTCTAACTGCAAAAGAGCAGACTAGAGGGCTCTGAAATTCCAGCAGGGGACCAGCAGAACCGCCCAAGAAATGGCAGAAATCGGGCATAGCCCAATTATGTCGGTTTTCTGCCATTTACTTGGGAGGTTCTGCTGGTCTCCCACTGGAGTCACGACCCAGGAGAACTTCCGTGGAATTTCAGGGCTAGGATCTTTGAATGAGAATCTACTGGATTCTACAGGTTGTCTGGCAAGTCAGGTAAAACAGGCTGGGAAGTCCCAAGTTGTACAAAGAAATGATTGCCATATTGATAAACTTTTTAGATTTTGACACACAGCTGTTGCTATTTTAGCTTGAGCTGAATGTTTTTTCATCTGGTTTGTGCGATAAGCCAGATGTATTTAAATTTGTTCTCGGGATGTAGCTGACATTGCCCATCCCCAGTTGCCCTGAAAAGGTGGCGGGCCACCTTCTTGCCTCATGTTTCTTGAATAATGAGTAGCTTACTAGGCTACTTCAGGAGGGAATCAAGAGTCAGCCATGAGACCAGAGTCACATGTAGGCCAGACTGGCCAGGTTCCCTTCCCTGAAGGACATTAGTAAACCAGTTGGGTTTATACCACAACTCTCATGGTTATTTTTTCTGCTGCTACCAGATTTATTAAGTTCAATTTTACAACTTGCCATGGTGGAAGTTGAATCTCTAAACTGCTAGTCCAGTGCTATAACCACTATATTACCATACCCCTCCATGCAATTCCTCCTCCTTCAAAAAGCAGTTTCTTGGTAAATCTTGACAATCCAACAATTAACTGACTTTGGCATTAAGTAGAATTCAGATTGCACACTGGACCAGCTTCTGCTACATACCCCAAAAAAGTAGCTCCAAATGACTTTCTCAGAGATGGTTAGAAAGAAAAGCCATTCAAATCCCTGTGCCACTACCCCAGTGTCTCAGCCACCTAGACAAACCAATTTACAAAGAAAACATACAGAAAGCAATGGTCACATATGTGATGGGTAATTTTATTTATAAAGAAACCCCAGGGGGAATTGGCCCAAATATACCTGCACCGTGGGGCTGTTCCCCCACCCCAATAAATATGAAACAGGAGTTCACTGCATGTGGTAAAAACATCTCAGCGTCATTACAGCTCTCATCGAATTCAGCTAGACAGAATTCTCTATTTGAAATTTGGGTCTTTGGTAACAGTCCGGTGTTGTCTTCAAACAGAACACTCACACCAACAAAAGGGGCATTTCTCCGCACCCCTCCTTCCATGCGTGAGATTCGTTGATCGAGGAAACACTCGATGAGTACTCAGTGCTTAGTCCTTGAATAACTGCAGCAATATTCTTTCCATTTATAACAGTCCTCAAATTGTCATTTTGGTCCTGTTCAGATGCCATGTGGAAAGTTCTGTTGTAAAACAGTAAAATACACAGAAAGATTTAATACTATTAACATCCTTAGTATCCTGGCTAAATACTTTAGTCCTTCAATGGAACCTTTTGCTTAGTTTAAATTCACCTAGAATTTCTCAAAGTATAAAATTGTTATTGTCTGTAGTTTAGCAACTCTAAGAGGCACCAAAACCATTTCCCCCCATTGCAAACTCTTGATCCTCCACCATGGTTAATGATCTCGGTGATATGCAGTCAAACTTTAGAGTTAAAACATTCTCATCAATATTGGGAACTTACCAATTGTTTTTGGCCTATTGCTCACAAGCCCCACAAACACAACCAGTCTTCTTACAGGAGGGGAGAGGGGGGGGAAAAGTAAATTGCAAATACTGGAAATTCCAAATAAATCCAGCAAGGTCTGTTAGCATCTTTAAAGGAACAATTGATGTTATGTATTTCTACATTTTTCTTCTTTTGCTTCCCTTCTAAGCTGAAGATGCTAGAACTCACGTTAGAGTCTGGTTCCATGGGTGGCAGCAGCCCGTGACTACCTCATCCTAGTGGATTCTTCATGAATGAGCCTAGTTACTAGATCATGGAGGGCATCAAAACAAGTCCTGTCCTTGCCCAACACCCGGATTTTCCAGCATGAGTTCCTGGATAGTGAAGAGGGATGCTCTGGCCAATTACAGCACCGCAGCTGAGATCAGCTAACTCAAAGCAGGCAAGAGTTGGACCTGAGACCTTCCTGGTCCCAAGTGTATATTGGTAGCCTGAATCATCGGAGAAATTCTGTTCATTTTTACGGGCACACAGCTACTGGGAGAATCTGAAGTGCATTTTAGTTTGAAAAATATTTTAATT
Source organism: Heptranchias perlo (assembly GCF_035084215.1). NCBI lineage: Eukaryota > Metazoa > Chordata > Chondrichthyes > Hexanchiformes > Hexanchidae > Heptranchias > Heptranchias perlo. Next base: position 12,821,455 of record NC_090329.1, on the reverse strand, counting down.
TTCTTTTTGGATTTTTCAAACGATCAATAGTTATGAAGTAGATCTCAGTACCACACCTCATTCTTCCTTCGTATCTAAACATTCTGAATAATGGGTGCCTTCTCTGTGAAAGTTAAATGGCCATCATTTCCTCAACTTGCACCATATTACTAAATGCTTCAAATCAGAATGTTTTCTAATGAACAACAAATACAGATGGTCACACCTCACACAGCCAAAAATTCCCACCGGTGAAACAGCCACTTTTCAGGTAGAAAAGATGACATCATCCATAGGTAAAGTACAGAGGTAGTGAGATCTGGGTCAGCAGCTCAAATGGTTAACGTAACAGCATCAGTTTGACAAAATCAAGATTGCAAACCATATATTGATAACAGAAGGGCTTTAAACCCACAAAGCTTTATGATAGAATACAATTTGTTTGTCTTCCTCATTCCCCTGAAGACGTCAACACCTTGCTGAGTTTCACAGATGCTGCTCTTTGGTCCCTTGCCCAAGTGGCCATTATTCATGCCGGTCTTAACCTTGAGTGTCAGCAGCCTATTAAACCGGGGTGGTGGGGGGGGGATTCATAACTGAACTCAATCCCATCCACCATGTACCTTCACAGAGGGGGAACATCAGAAGCTGGTTGGATAGTGATGAAATCTTGGCCAACTTTCTCCTCCTTAACGAATGGGTGCTGAGGCTGACATCAAATTGAGCACAAGCCAAGAATCAAATCTGGGATCTTCCTAGTCTTTATGATCAACTCATTTGCACCATTGTGAGAGCCCTGATGTTTTTTTTATTTAAATGTTCCTCTCTTTTCCCCCCACCCCCAATAGATAATGGCTGTGCCCCAATGGCTCATTTGGTAAATGCAATGCTCAATGTGAAACAGACACACAGACATGGGAACAGGAGTAGGCCATTTGGTCCCTCGAGCCTGTTCCCCCATTTATTTAGATCATGGCTGATCTGTATCTTAACTCCATCTACCCACCTTAGTTCTGTAACCCTTAATACCCTTGCCTAACAAAAATCTATCTACCTCAGTTTTGAAATTTTCAGTTGACCCCCAGCCTCAACAGCTTTTTAGAGAAGAGAGTTCCAGATTTCCACTCCCCTTTGGTTCAGACATAGACCAAGTTCAATCCCCAGATTTCTTGAATTAGCTGATCTCAGGCTAGAGTGATGGCTGTGGAGCTACAATTAGCCTCAGTTCTCCTAACCTAAAAAGCTGGGGGGACATTAGGCAGGATTTCTACTGATCATTAACAAGTGACCCCTGCTAGTCAGTGCATGTGTGGATGTTGGGCTAATAGAGGCTCAGCTATAATGCACCCAATGGTGAACACTCACTATTGGCTCCCATGTAGTTGGACCAGGCACCAGGTAGCTGCTAAAGATCCCATGGAACTATTTGAAGAAGAGCAGGAGAGTTCTCCTGTTGTCCTGGCCAACATTTGTCCCTCAACCAACACCACCAAAAACAGATTAGCTGGTCATTTATCTCAGTGCTGTTTGTGAGATCTTGCTGTGTACAAATTGGTTGCTGTTTTTGTCTACGTAACAGTGATTACACTTCAAAATAATTAACTGATTTAAAAAATGCTTGGGGAGCCGTGAGCACATGAAAAGTCATATATAAATGAAAGTTCTGTCTTTCTTTCCCTCTACTCTGCTGAAACATTGTGCCTCAGCCCCAACCTCTGAAGAACACTCCCAACTGTTCCAATTGGACCAGATTTTGCTGAAAAAAATAACGGCATCTGGACAACGCAAACTATTATTAACGTGCAAATCAGCCAGCAAATTGGAGCGAGGAAGAGATATCCCGTGAATTGCGAATCGCCACAAGTTGCTGGTTGATTTGTGCTGCTCCGCCGTTAGCTTCACAAAAAAGGCATCTTCACCCTTAACCTCCGTGATTTTCAGGAAGCTGCTGCGTTTGCACATTAATTGCCCATTAAACTCGCCTCAAAGTTAAGTCCAGTAATTATCAGTGTAAGTACCCTTTTAACGGCATGATAATTACTAATGACTGCCAATCAACCTCTCTTGCCCAGAAAGTAAACAATTATAAGTGCGGAGTCTCTTTCCTTCAGGTTGTGAATGATTTTCGGAGATTTTAAAAATGTCAAATTAAAAAATTTCTTTCTTAATTTTCCTTTGTCTTTTTCTTCTCTCTCTCTCTTAATCCAATCTTTCTTACCCTCTCTTTCTGTACTTGATTTGACATTGAATTCACCCACTCTAATTCAGCCTCCTTCTCAGTCCTTGCTCTGCTTATTTCTCAATCCTTTAAACTCATTGATTAAGGAGATACCCTGTTTGTCCCGTTGTTCACCAAGGTCCCAGATGCCCCTTTGCCCTCACTGCGCCGTTATTGGCTCACACTTCCAGTAACTTTGTGGGCAAAAAATTTTAAAACCTAAACATGCAATTGTAAGTCTAACTGACAGGGCACACTGCGAGATGGGCCTGCTCCACCAAAATCAGGCCTGTTATTCCCATTTCCCATCCTTAGCCCTCTCCGAGTGAGATTGGCAATTAATGCCGAATCATGGTTAGCTTTGTCCCGGAGGTCCATGCCCCACCAGGCTGGATCGAGAATCGAATCCAAAATCCACAGACATTCTCCGGGTCTTCTCACACCCACACTTGCTTCTCTCATCCCAAACCGGTATCACTGGCCTATTCTGGCTCTGTTGGCCGAGGACAGCATGTAGGCAAAATATCAGTGGGTCATTCATCAACATATGAATGCATCTGTAAGCCATAAAGCCAACAAACTGCAACATCATGCAGGTTGGATCCAGTCCAATTCAGAGTTTCTTTACAAAAACAGACATTTATAAATAACCCTATTTATTAAAAAAAAAAGAAATCTGGGGCTAGAAATTAGTCCGGGCCTATTTTCGGGTCCAGACTCGGTGCTGTGAGACCAGTGCACGCCTGACCCAAGAGGCCAGAGTATCGCCTCATCAACATGCTCGGGGTGAGCCGCCGGTGCTTGTCGCTCCTCCACGGGCAGCTCGCCCCGAGCGAAGACGTCAACGTCAGGCTGCCGACAGCAGTCCGGGAGAGGGAGGACTGACCGGGCTGCAGGGAGCCGGGGAGGAGGTGGGGGGGGGGGGTGCGATTGCAACTCTCGTGGAGTCAAGGGAGCAGTCCCGCTCCTCCTGGCTTCACACTTGCCTGGAGTTGGCAGCGACAGGGGCCTGGAATCGTGAGCGGGGCAGACGCAGACGTCAATCTGCCCTGCTCATCGCCAACTCATTTCTCAATGGGGTCCTTCAACTGGCGTTGGGGGGGGGGCTAATTTACATATTTAAGGGACCCAGTGCCTGTTTTAGGTGTCCGGATGGGTTGCCTATAAAAGGCCCTCATGAATTTAGCAATGGGACCAACGCCTGTGTAGACTGGCCGCAGACCGTTCCATTGCTAAATTGATACGCTTTGCGCCTGTAAAACGGGACAATGCATACCAATTTCTACCCCTGGGGTAGAATTATAAGTCTATATCCATGGAAATAGTTTACTTAGTCCCTTAATTTAAAAAAATATATACTTTTGCTCCTCACTATGGAGTGCACCTCTTACTCCAACAGTGTAACATGATTAGAAGACATTGTTTGGAATCCTTCACTCTCCCTCTGCCACATTATCAGTATCAGTCGGATGGGTATGCCGGGAAATCATAGAATCCTAAAGCACAGAAGGAGGCCATTCGGCCCATTATGCCTGTGCTGGTTCTTTGACAGAGCTATCCAATCAGTCCCATTCCCCTGCTCTTTCCCCATAGACCTGCAATTTTCTCCTTCAAGTTTATATCCAATTCCCTTTTAAAACTTCTTATTGAATCTGCTTCCACCACCCTTTCAGGCAGTGCATTCCAGATCATAACAACTCGCTGCGTAAAAAATATTCTCCTCATCTCCCCTCTAGTTCTTTTGCCAATTACTGTAAATCAGTGTTCTCTGGTTACCGACCCTCCTGCCAATGGAAACAGTTTCTCTTTATTTACTCTATCAAAACTTTTCATGATTTTGAACCCCTCTATTAAATCTCCCCTTAACCTTCTCTGCTCTAAGGAGAACAATCCCAGCTTCTCTAATCTCTCCATGTAACTGAAGTCCCTATTCCCTGGTATCATTCTAGTAAATCTCCTCTCCAAGGTCTTGACATCCTTTCCGAAGTGTGGTGCCCAGAATTGGACACAATACTCCAGCTGAGGCCTAACCGGTGATTTGTAAAGGAAATAGATTTGTGTCATTTAAAATCTCTAATCAGTTGCATGCTAAAAGTGCCCACCCACGTTCAGGTATAAAAACTGAAATTAATGCATTACGAGTGACATTATTATTACATTTTCCCTCGTTGCATATTAACACGCACCTGAATTAAGGGACGCGTGTATAAAGCAGATGCTCCCTGTTGTCAAGGTACACTGGCAAAGGCAGTAGTGGCTTCGTATAGTCATTACTCAGGGCTGCCAAAACTGTAAGCTTTTTTTTTGGTTCTGTTATCCCATGGAGTATATCTCAAAAGCTGCCCGACATCCAACTTCTGGGACCCCCAACACCACCACCTGACCATGGGCACCCTTTGGAGAATGTCAGTCACCTTGGAAATTGCTTTATATTTGACAGCCGTGGAACAACAGGAGGAAGAAGAACAGAGAGACAGGGGTATGTTGGGCAGCGCAGAAGGCGGATGCAACCCACCAAGTAGAAAGTACCGAACCCGGTAATCTTGTGTACCTCACACAAGAGCTGTGCACCTGGAGGCTGCACTTCCCCAAAGGAGCCATCCATGACCTGCACCAAGTGTTGCAGCAGGAGCTCCACACAAACCTCGACAACTCCCGAGCTCTCAGCAGCTGGTAAATTAACAACTGCAGTCAATTTTTATGCATCTGGATCCTTTCATGATGCTGCGGGGGAGGGGAGGAAGGGAGGTATATCTATATCACCCAGTCAGCTGTGCACAAATGCATCAGGAAGGTCAAGCACAGGCACCACACATCATTAACTTCCCAATGGCTGCAAGGTCAATCAAGGGGAAGTTACTGTTCCCAGAATGGCAAGATTCCGAGTTGAGCAAGAGGCTAACACTGGGACCTACTTGACTATATATTCATGGTATTGCAAATATTATATAGAATTTACAGCACAGAAACAGGCCATTTGGCCCAAATGGTCCAGGCCGGTGTTTATGCTCCACACAAGCCTCCTTTCCCTACTTCATCTAACCCTATCAAGCATACCCTTCCGTTCCTTACTCCCTCATGTGTTTATCTAGATTCCCCTTAAATGCATCTATACTATTTGCCTCAACTATTCCATGTGGGAGCAAGTTTCATATTCTAACCAGTCTCTGCGTAAAGAAGTGTCTCCTGAATTCCTGGTGAGCAGAATAGGCTTCCACTGACTGAATGTACAGCTCCTATGTGACCATCACCATCGAATTAGGCACGTGCATTTTCCAGGGATCTGTCAAGACTCCTTAGGATCTTTCTGGATGGCTGAACAAATATAGGCCAAATTGTCTTCCTCATCCTCAACCAAAACTATTTTGTGATCATGTGACCTTCCAGTGTACCACCTCTTCTGAGAGATTCAATGCAAGTTCTAGATGGATCTTGGCTTCCGACGCTGGTGCCGTTCCCCTGGAGCAGTAGAGGAAAGAGCTGATGAGTGGTATTCAGCCATAAGGGTTCTTACTGAACATACCATTGGCATGTAGATGTCACAGTTCTGGAAAGGAACTGTAATAGATCCCAGCAGGAGTGTCCAGGATCGTAGCCTTTTGCTCCATATTTTGACCCTTGAAAGAGATATCCAACTGCAGAAACCAGGAGGGGAGGAAATGGGAAGGCAACAGGGAGAAATAACCCTGTGCCTGCATGACTTAACAATGGAAATAACATATTGAGGGACACCTTCACACGAGGGCCCTCTCCATCCGCTACTTCCATATTACATTTCGCACTTCTTCCTCAGAACCCTCCATATGCACTCTCTCCTGTAGTCTCCTTGGAAAAATAAGATCCTATTCCTAGTCTGGCTCCTGCCCCCACCCCCTCTCCATACATAAAATGTAAAATTCTTGCTCTTGTCTTTAAATCTCTCTTTGGCCTCACCCCTTCACATCTCTATAACCTGCTCTAGCCCTCCCCTCAAAATCTCCATTTCTTTAACTCAGGCCTCTTGTGTTCTCCAGTCTCTCGTCCCACCATTGGCGGCTGTGCTTTCAGGTGCCCATGCCCCTCTCTTTGGAATTCCCTCCTCAAACCACTCCACCTCCCTCTCCACCTTCAAGACCCTCCTTAAAACCACCTCTTTGACTAAGCTTATGATGATCCTGCTCTTTCTTTGCCTCGGGATCTGCTTTCCTCGCACCTCTATCTGTACGAGGCTCTTGGAACTGTGGTGCCTTTACTCTCTGCCAATGTCTTAACAAGGACCTGCCATAGATTGCAACTTGCACATGTGCAGGGACCCGTGGGGACCGGCTGGACAGCTCCCTTGTCCGACTATCCTGAGACACAGCAGGATTATTTGAGCACTTTCCGGGCAGTGCACTGGCACTCCACACTGGATCCAACAGACGACTGATCACCAAGCCAGAGGACATAGCCTTCTTGACCTGGTCGCTCGAGGCCTTTATGGGCAGCAATCAGAGCTGCCAGTGAGGATGCTTGTCCTGCTCTAAGGGCTTCTATAGTGCAAGCCATCTTCTCCTGGAAGAACAATGCTGACAGTGTGAAAGGCCTGGGTAGGAAATGCAGGTGTGAGGAGACGCAGCATGAATGGATGATGACAAATGCTTCAAACAAATGGAGACATGCCAGATGTGCCTTTGAAGGGTAAGTGTGTAGCTAAGATTGTAAGGGAAGGTTTATTTGCAGATGACAGGTAGGAGGGCAAGGGTGTTTGCTTACACTGGCACACAGTATAATGTTTTTAAAGCTATCGATCATAAAGAGAGTTAGTCATGAGAGGGCACACATCATGGGAACAGTGTAGGTTGACAAGCTGGGGCAATATGAGGGTAATTCCTTGTACCCTGCCTAGCCTAGTGAGGATGTGGAGATGCCGGTGGATGGACTGGGGTGGACAAACGTAAGGAATCTTACAACACCAGGTTATAGTCCAACAGTTTTATTTGAAAATCACAAGCTTTCGGAGCTTCCGAAAGCTCGTGATTTTCAAATAAAACTGTTGGACTATAACCCGGTATTGTAAGATTCCTTACATTAGCCTAGTGAGGTCATTGAACTTTTCCTTGTATTGGACAGCTGTCTGGGGTGTTGTGGAAGTGGCACGAACTGCCAGTGTCACCTCTCTCCACTGAGCTGCTGCCACTGACCTTGGCAATTCCCTCCTCTCCTGATCTCCTGCAGTAGGACCTCCACGTCAGTGTCACTGAAATTTGTGCAGCACAATGTGCTGAAAGGGCCCTTGCTATCACATTATGCCTTTTCTCCTTACTCTTTAACAATGTCTGCCTCTTTAAGTCTTTTACTTGCCACCCTGCCTCCACCGCGCTATGCCAATCGTGGGCGTTGCTTGGATGGGAGCCTACTCACCATTGTGCAAATGAGCTGACTTTGGAAAATGGGCCTGGGCTACCCTCCCCCACTCAACACCCTGCTTGAAGATCTCAGCTCTTACAGTTCAGGTTGCTGAATGGAGGATCTCATCACCCTGTTACAACTGGAACACTTCACAGTCCCAATGTCACCCCCTCGACCTATTCTGTGTCATGTCTCCTGGCTCACGACGGTATTGTGGCTGATCCCCCAGGTAAATGGATCACTGCCCAGGTAAATGGATCACTGCCCAGGTAAATGGATCACTGCCCAGGTAAATGGATCACTGCCCAGGTAAATGGATCACTGAAGCTCGTCAGATAGCACAACGCTCTGTTTTCTCAGCCATCTTCACTTAGTGCATTACAATTATTAACTATCAACCCGATTGGGGTGGTGGTGGGGGGGTAGGGAGGGAGATTTTGTCTGTGCATGATTGGAAACTCATTCTTTATAAACAGGTTCATGATTTTTTTTTACATATGGTCCACAGTGAACTTCTCTCCCACCCACGCAAATCATCTGGTACAATTTCTAAAAAATGATTTGCACATGAACTCATTTAAATCCCCATTTTCTGAGCACAGTATCCAAGTACCCATCATTTTGAAAGCCAGATCCTTTTAGGTACGATTCGGCACTTCCATAGCAATTTAAACTTCTGACCATAAGTTCTTGGTGTGACATAAGAATTGAGGAACGTCGAGTTCCGAAGCTCCACAGGAGAAAGTGTGCGGATTTCCCCACTGAGTGATCGCACTTATGTTCCCCAGTTCCATTTGTGTTTTGTACTTTGCCACCGGTTCAGGGCCTGACTGCAGCCTTAACTTTGGGATAATGACACTCTTGGGCTGCTCTCCCAAAACCCAAGCTATAGTATAAAAGAAAAAAAGACTTGCATTTATATAGTGCCTTTCACAACCTCAGGACATCCCAAAGCGCTTTACAACCAATTAAGTACTTTCAAAATCCTGGAACTCCCTTCCTAACAGCACTGTGGGAGAACCTTCATCACACGGACTGCAGTGGTTCAAGAAGGCAGCTCACCACCACCTTCTCAAGGGCAATTAAGGATGGGCAATAAATGCCGGCCTCGCCAGCAAAGCCCACATCCCATGAACGAATAAAAAAAAGGTACTTTTGTGGCAGTCAATTTGCGCACAGCAAGGTCCCACAAACAGCAATGCGATAAATAACCAGATAATCTTTTTTTTTTTTAAATGATGTTGGTCGAGGGATAAATATTGGCCAGGACAGCGGGGAGAACACGCCTGCTCTTCTTCGAAATAGTGCTGTGGGATCTTTTACGTCCACCTGAGAGGACAGATGGGGCCTCAGTTTAACATCTCATCCAAAAGGGCCATTACTGTGGAATTTTCAAGAGTGTTTGCTCAGATGTTGACATCCTTCAGTTTTCATTCGTAGAGGTTAGATAGACTTCGTCTTAGTTAGGCTTCAATAGACATTCTACCGTGACAACAAAAATTCAATTTTCATTGCACAGAGTTTCACCAAGTATCAGTGCCAATTAGAAGTTTAAAACAGAGTTCAGATCTACCTTGCAGCACACCCAGAGTAATATGGTTACAGAATAATAAATGTGATGGTTTGCACGCAACAAGACACCTTTCCAATGAAAAGTAGTAGGCCTGAAGAGCATAAGAAATAGGAGTAGGAGTAGGCCATAAGGCCCCACGAGTCTGCTCCGCCATTCAATAAGACCATGGCTGATCTTTGACCTCAACTCCACTTTTTCACCCTGTCCCCAATGCCCTTGATTCCCTTAGTATTCAAAAATCTATCAATCTCAGTCTTGAATCTACTCCACGACTCAACATCCACAGCCCTCTGGGGTAGAGAATTCCAAAGATTCACAGCCTCTGAGTGAAGAAATCTTTCCTCAGCTCGGTCCTAAACAGTCGACCCTTTATCCTGAGACTATGACCTCCAGTTCTAGACTCTCCAGCCAGTGGAAACAGCCTCTCAGCATCTACCCGGTCAAGCTCTCAAAAAATGTTATACTTTTCAATGAAATTACTTCTCATTCTCCTAAACTCCAGAGAATATAGGCCCATTCTACTCAATAAAGGACTAGAGAACTCGTGAAAAATGACTAATGAACTCACCATAATATTGACGCATGCAAAGGAATCCCAGCATACAAGCACTGTAACAGTATAAAGTTGTCAGTTTCAATTAAATCCAACAGAGGTTTGCAGAAGCAAAGTGCCTGGAGGTAAATCAAGCCCTGAAAGGCATTCCTTCTGTGAAGAAATAAACAAAAGGCAGAAAACTGAGTAAACCCGCAAGGAACTAACGATCAAAAAAAACTGTAAACAGACCTAAAAAGCCAATGAAAGGTTTTGATTAATGATACCAAAAATTGCCTTTAAAAGCAGGACGTTTGATCCTTACCAGACACCCCACACCTGCATCTTACCAACAGGAGTGACTGGATAAGAACATAAGAAATAGGAGTAGGAGTAGGCCATCTGCCCCCTTGAGCCTGCTCCGCCATTCAACAAGATCATGGCTGATCGTCGACCTCAACCCCATTTTCCTGCACCATTCCCATATCCCTTGATGCCTTTGATATCTAGAAATCTATCAATCTCTGTTTTGAATGTACTCAATGACTGAGCCTCCACAGCCCTCTGGGGTAGAGAATTGGAAAAAAAGCCATTTGTCCAAAACATCTACATCTAGTTGCCTCTTGGGAACCATTTCTAATCACTTTCCTTGCTAACTTATTTCACAACTTTTATTCTTTGTGCAGAAATATTCCACCCGACCTCTCCTTTTAATGATGCTGACAGATTTATGCACAACTTGCCTTAATTAGACCAGGTACTAAAGCAAGAAGGTAGTGACTGCTCTGATCGTGATCAGGAGTCATTTGGTGCCATTCAATCACCAGTTCTTATTAGCTATTAATACTGTTGTCATTCAAATCCTGTTTAGACCAAAAATGTTGATCCAAATAAAAGCCCTATTAAAGTCTACCATGCACTGATCACCAGAGAATAAATAGAGCCAATTTACAAAAAAGGCACTGTAGGTGGCTACATCAATGCAAGGAAGTTATAGAATCATACAGCTCAAAAGGCAGCTATTTGGCCCATTGAGACTGTGCAGGCTCTCTGAAAGAACTATCAATTAGTCCCACTCCTCTGCTCTTTCCCAATTGCCCTGCAAATTTTTCCTTTTTAAGTAGAGATCCAATTCCCTTTTGAAAGTTATTACTGAATCTGCTTCCACCGCCCTTTCAGGCAGTGCATTCCAGATCATAACAACTCGCTGCGTAATAAAAAATCTCATCTCCCCTCTAGTTCTTTTGCCAATTATCTTAAATCTGTCCCCTCTGGTTACTGACCCTCCTGCCAGTGGAAAGAGTTTCTCCCTATCTATTCTATCAAAACCCCTCATAATTTGAACACCTCTATTAATCTTCTCTGCTCTAAGGAAAATCCCAGCTTCTCTAGTCTCTTCACACAACTGAAGTTTGACTTTGGTTTTAATCTGCTTCCACCACCCCTTCAGGCAGTGCATTCCAGATCATAGCAACTCGCTGAGTCAAAAATTTTCTCCTCATCTCCCCCCTGGGTTTTTTGCCAATTATTTTAAATCTGTGTCCTCTGGTTATCAACCCTTCTGCCACTGGAAACAGTTTCTCCCTATCTACTCTCTCAAAACCCCTTATAATTTTGAACACTTCTATTAAATCTCCCCTTAACCTTCTCTGCTCTAAGTAGAACAATCCTTGCTTCTCCATTCTCTCCAGATAATGGTTAGATGCTTTATAAATTGAAACTAGCAACCATCTGAGTACAGTTATATACTTGGAACAAAAAGTAATCTCTTTGTAGCAACAGATCCGTTGGTGGAAAGTGTGTTTAAAGCAGTATGTTTGCGTTAGCACAAGGGTACCTGTGTACTAAGAGGAAAAAACCCTACAAGTCATCAAGATCAATTGGTGATCAGTCTACTACAGGACCGCTGAATATCCAAGCCAGTGAGAGTAAACAACCTTCTCCCAGCTTTTCCAGTTGTCACAACTGAGAGTGTAGGATGTTTACACTAACTGCAACTTGGGTTTCTTAGGAAGGTAACGGACCCAGCAATGGACATGAGCTCAGAAGTACGTCCACATCAGCTCTACCTGGAAGCAGTATTGCAAAGCAGACATGCAAACTAAAGCAATTTCTATTTTGCAGCCATATTTTTACTGCATCGCTTATTAAAAAGTGACCCATGTTAATAATTCTATTAGGTCTTCTTGGACCTCTACAGTTGACTGCTTCAAGACTCAGTTCCCCCTATCCCCAAAGTCTTCACTACCCCCTCCGACGTTGCCTATAAAATAGCACTGAAGATTTCTACTTTCACTTAAAGCCACTACATATTCCAGGGACTGACATTTAGTCCGCACCTGGAGCCCACACTGCTGTAAATGACTGGGATTGACTTTACGCTCATGTAATTATCCTCCTCTCATTGCATTTTGCTGGAGAAATAACCCTGCTTTTATCGGGAGACTCTGTTTGCTGTAGTTTCGGTCATGATTTCGAAGACTCAAGTCCCGCCCCGCCTTCAACTCATTGGCTGATACAGTGGTGTCAATATTCACTTGGAAAAGAAAACCGATTTCTTCTGTAAAGACTAAATCCATTTCAAAATTAACACACTCAGGCAGATTTCGTATTGCATGGCTCTGCAGTCCTTTCCATTAAAGCAGTAAGTAATCACTATGCAGCCCAAACCTCTTCAGCCATTCATTTGTGAAAGACATTTTCCCATCATAGTCTATATTTGGGTCAAACATTTGTAGCTTTTGCTTCCTTATAATCATACGAGTCAACCTGTAAACAGTGTCATTGCAACCTGGATGAATGAATGTAAACTGCTCGTGTCCAGTTCAAAAATCACAGGAATGTGCCTGGTTGGAAAACTACATAAAATAAACCTGTGGCAGCAAATCTTGTTACACCACTACAATGAAATGGTAGGACTAATAATTTATAATTTGACCAAATTAACAACGAGTTCCCATTCTCTACACTTGGTTTGCCAAGGTTGTTGTATTTTTTTTTTAATATTATTCATTCATGGGATGTGGGCGTTGCTGGCAAGGCCAGCATTTATTGCCCATCCCTAATTGCCCTTGAGACAGGCACACATTTGTTGTATGACAATGCAATGTGTTAATTTAGCCCTTTGCTCCTCTCCAAAGCAAACCCTTCAAGTAAACACAAGGGATGGCTCATAGGAACAGGAGAAGGCGATTCTGTCCTTCGAGCCTGTCCCACCATTCAATTAGATCATGGCTGATCTGTATCTCAACTCCATTTACCGGCCTTTGTTTGGTATCCCTTAATAACCTTGCCCAACAAAAATCTATTAATCTCAGTTCTGAAAGCTCCAATTGACCCAGCATCCACAGCTGTTTGGGGAGTGAGTTCCAGATTTCCACTACCCATTGTGTGCAACCTCTGAATAGGTCCGTTGGCAAAACCCATGCTACTCATCTATGCATAGAGTAGATGCATAACCTCACAACCTGGCAAAAGGCAAGCATTCAACCAGAGAGGGTTGTTTTTAAAGTATTTCAATAGGTCATTTGTTTTGTAAAATTTGCTCAAGTATTGAAGTGTTAAAGTGTGTAACAGCCCATTTAGACTCAATGATGTCAACCTTGGCTCAGTGGTAGCACTCTTGCCTCTGAGTCAGGAAGGTTATGAGTTCAAGTCCCACTCCAGAGACTTGAGTGTAAAAATCTAGACTGACACGTCAGTACAGTACTGAGGCAGTGCTGCACTGTTGGAGGTACAGTTTCAGATGAGATGTTAAACCTCTGAGGCGTATGTAAAAGACCCCATGACGCTACTTTGAAGAAGAGCAGGAAAATTCCCCCTGGTGTCGTGTCCAATATTTATCCCTGAACCAACATCATTAAAACAGATTATCTGGTCAGTATCACACTGTTGTTTATGAGAACTTGCTGTGCCCAAATTGGCTGCTGCGTTTACTACATTACAACAGTGACTACACTTCAAAAGTACTTCATTGACTGTAACGCACTTCGGGACGTCCTGAGGTGGTGAAATGCGCTCTATAAATGCAAGGCTTTCTTTCTTTCGATTGAACTCTGAGCGATTCGCTGCCAAGTTCACTGCTGCTTTGGAGGTCTGACTCACACTGGCACTTCCAAAACCCGATCTGAGTCCCCAGTGATGTGTTAGTCTGGTGACATCATAACATTTGTGCGGTGATGTCACAAAGCGCGTGCACGGAACTGTTCTGGCTGTAATTAGAAATATTTGCTGCATCATTCCCAGGAGGGACAACTGATTGCTGAACGATTTGATGTAATATTTTTTTAAAAGTTTTTCATCCCTAGGTCTGCTGAACTTTGCCCTTTGGAACCTGAACTGTAGAAGGCCGCGTTTGCACCACGATCAGAGATCGACAGTCTGGGCCAGTGGGTGCAATGGATAACGCGCCTGACTACAGATCGGAAAATAGTAGGTTCAACTCCTGTTTTTCTAGCACAGGTGCAATGGGCCGAATGGCCTCCTTCTGTGCTGTATCTTTCTATGATCTACAATTCGAGTCTGGAACCATCAGGTGTTTGGTGGGGGGAGGCGCACAGACCGGTCTGGGGATTGATTAGATCTGCCATCGACCCTGTTTACACGCCATCTTTAGTGCTACTGGGAATGGTGTGTGAATGCACCCTTAGATATATTTTGTCACGGGGAAAGAAAAACATCATCTATGTGATGTGAATAGAAATTTTGTTGAGGTACTCTATCCTAAGGCACTACCATGGACTTATCTGAGCAATGAACTAAAAGCATAATATATATTATAATAAGTGCATACCCCTGGCACGTTGGTGAGCTTCCCTACTATTTCACTAGGAAAGTTCCTAAAATTTTAAAAAAGGCAAAATCTGCATCAGTAGATCCCAATTCCATGCCTTGAAAAGGATTTTTGACTGATCTTCATACCAGCCAATCCTGCTGAAGCCAAATCAACTCATTCTTAACCAGTGCTAACAGGACTCAGAAGAGATAAGCGAGAGAGAGTATAATCCCCAAAAATAATAGCTCTGGATGTTTTAGCATTTTCTGCAAGAAATAAAATTCAGATCAGGATTGAAGTATGAATTCACTCTTATCCACAGGCAATTTTGATTAAATCTACATGACAGTCTTCCCATCAAGACCCTGGTTGCTGAATTTCAATTTTTAACCATTTAATTGGCCAAATGGGTCCAGACATCATGGTTGTATCAGCAATAACTCCAATCCTGTGGGAACAAGGAGAACTGGATAATACAAATAATATTAAATATGAAGAAAGACTTGTAAAATGGAGGCTGCTTCATTAGAACAGAGGAGACTACAGGTGATTTGATTAGAGGTGTTTAAATTCTGAACGGACAGGACAGGGTAGTTAGAAACAAACTATTTCCAGTGACCGAGGAGTCTATAATATGAGGACATAGATGGAAGATTAAATACAAAAGATTTAGGACAGTAAGCAGGAGAAACCGTTGCTTACACGGAGAGTGGTGAGGCATGACCAGAGTTAGTGATTGAAGCAGAGACCATGTCAACATTTAAGAACAGGTTAGATCGGTAGTTGAAGGAAGAGAGAATAAAGGGATATGGGATTAGAATTACTGCTCATGTGGACGATAAACACCAATATGAACGAGTTATCTCTGTAACCTCCGGCAGCCCTACAACTCGCTGAGATCTCTGCGCTCCTACAATTCTAGCCTCTTGCCATTTTCATCGCTCCACCATTGGCGGCCATGCCTCCAGCTGCCTAGGCCCTAAGCTCTGGAATTCCCTCCCTAAACCTCTACCTCTCTCTCCTACTTTAAGACGCTCCTAAAAACCCACCTCTTGTCACCTGTCCTAATATCTTCTTATGTGGCTTGGTGTTATATATTGTTTGATAACGCTCCTGTGAAGCGCCTTGGGACGTTTCACTACGTTAAAGGCGCTATATAAATGCAAGTTGTAGTTGTTGGTTGGGCTGAACAGACTGTTTCCATGTTGTAACTTCTATGTAAAGCTAAATCATCAACATCGTGAATTTATAAAAGCACCTATAATGTAGAAAAACAACCAAAAGTTGGTGAAGGGGTAAACAAATAGGCATGTGTTGATTTATTCAGGCCTCAGCCCCTTACAGAAGAATTATGTAAGGAATCTCACAACACCAGGTTATAGTCCAACAATTATATTTTAAAATCACAAGCTTTCGGAGATTGTCCCCTTCGTCAGGTGAGTAGTGAATGAGAGCTTCTCAAATCGCATATCTTATATTAGGCTGGGACACCATCACACCAATCAAAAGGTGTCGTTGGTGTTCAGACAGGTTAGCCACGGAAAACAGAAGGTCCCAGTATACTGAATACACATTGTGTCAAATTACACAGACAGAGAAAGAGACCCTAGAGAGAGAGAGAGAGAGAGAGAGAATATTAAAAACAGATAACTTTTTTTTCCCCTTGCTGGTGGCGTAACGTGTAGCGTGACATGAACCCAAGATCCCGGTTGAGGCCGTCCTGATGGGTGCGGAACTTGGCTATCAATTTCTGCTCGACGATTTTGCGTTGTCGTGTGTCTCGAAGGCCGCCTTGGAGAACGCTGATCCGAAGATCGGTGGCTGAATGTCCTTGACTGCTTAAGTGTTCCCCGACTGGGAGGGAACCCTCCTGTCTGGCGATTGTTGCGCGGTGTCCGTTCATCCGTTGTCGCAGCGTCTGCATGGTCTCGCCAACGTACCATGCTCCGGGGCATCCTTTCCTGCAACGTATGAGGTAGACAACGTTGGCCGAGTCACAGGAGTATGAACCATGTACCTGGTGGGTGGTGTCCTCTCGTGTGATGGTGGTATCCGTGTCGATGATCTGGCATGTCTTGCAGAGGTTGCTGTGGCAGGGTTGTGTGGTGTCATGGACGCTGTTCTCCTGAAAGCTGGGTAATTTGCTGCGAACGATGGTCTGTTTGAGGTTGGGTGGCTGTTTGGAGGCGAGTAGTGGAGGCGTGGGGATGGCCTTAGCGAGGTGTTCGTCGTCATCGATGACATGTTGAAGGTTGCGGAGAACATGGCGTAGTTTCTCCGCTCCGGGGAAGTACTGGACGACGAAGGGTACTCTGTTGGTTGCGTCCCGTGTTTGTCTTCTGAGGAGGTCTATGCGATTCTTCGCTGTGGCCCATCGGAACTGTCGATCTACAAGTCGAGCGTCATATCCCGTTCTTATTTTTCCTTACATTTGTCCACCCCAGTCCATCACCGGCATCTCCACATCATTACAGAAGAATGTGAGGGGACCAATGACCATATTTAGAGCAATATCTTACAAAGAGACAGAACTCAATTGGTCGTTTTTCACTGACAGTTTGAGATTTGGCCAATTCATTCATTACTTTTTTACTCAAAAACACAAAAAAAAAAATCTTGTAGCAGCACATCAAAAGCCTTCTAAAATACACTGATGTATGGAACTTTCTAAAAGTTCTGCAAATCTTTCACGCCAGTTACATAATAGAAATCTGGAAAGATGAAGTGTTTCAATCAGCAGTGTTTCCAGAGTAAGAGGTTACTTTATTGGGTAACAATTCATTGCAGCTTTCACAACTTTAAAATCAATAAATAATTGGCCTTTAAAATAAAAGTCATCTAAAAAAGGAGATCTTGAAACATTTGCCTGAGGAAGGAGAAAAAAGGAGATCTTGAAACATTTGCCTGAGGAAGGAGAAAATCTCCGAAAGCTTGTGAATTTAAAATAAAATTGCTGGACTATAACTTGGTGTTGTAAAATTGTTTACAAATCTAAAAAAGGTACAGAGCGCAATGTCAAGCGGTGTATTTAAGAATCTAAAAGGTCGCAAGAGAGAGAGACTTCAAATAACAGAATAAGCACGAAGTAAAAGCTGAAGAAATAAAGCAGGAGGACATGGGAGAAAGGGAGCTCACCCCAGTCAGTGTGTAGAATTCTTACATGTTTACCTTTGTATCCATAAGAACCAATATATTAAAAAAATAGAAGGAGCTCCCCAAGAGCTCAGTTAAGAAATACACTGTCCTGTGTAGAATGGACCTATACAGCCTAAGAAGGCCCCAGGTTTCATAGAATCATACAACACTGAAGGAGGCCATTCGGCCCATTGTGCCTGTGCCGGCTCTTTGGAAGAGAGTTTGATTCCTGATCGATATTGAGTTAACCAATCGTTGCCAGAGTGCGATTAGGGGTGCTGTAATTAGCCTGTTACTTGGGCTTCCCACTCCTGATATCTATTCAGTGATCTGTACTGTGAAGTCTGGCTGTTTGGGCAGGATGCCCAGCATAGTCGAATAGCTCCTGCAGGCCAGCTCGCAGAGATGAAAACTGCCCTTTGAATGAGGTACCAGAGGGTGACTTGTCGCTGTAGAATCATACGCCAACAAAGGTCAGCCAACATCTTCAGCGCAGAGGAGGCGAGGGAAAAGAAAAATAAATCAGCAAAAATAAAACCCGAGGCGACTATTTCCTTTTGCCAGTTTTCAGACGATGACTCCTGCTGGGGTATGGCTCCACACCAGCTGAAAGCACAGTGGTCCCTCCCACACACCTACACATGTAAGCCTATAGACAGTGAGTACCATCAGGCTATTCAACAACAGAAGGCAGCAGTTCTGAGCCTGATCCTTCTCTCGCCTGAAACCCATACATGCATTTTTAAGCAAGGATCACTGGATAGCAAGTGACCGTGCAGCCCAGTTGATCCCCACCCCATCATAAAACGACCTTAATTGCTGCATCAGCAACTTTAGCCATTAAGCCTGCGACCTTTATTGGTCTGTATGGCTTTAGTGCCACACTGAGCTTTGCCATTAACCTTTTGGCCATGGAAAAGATTTTAATTGATCCTTCGGCCCAGGGGCACGTAAGAAGAATGAACAAACCAGCATATCTATAGCGCCTTTCACAACCTCAGGATGTCCCAAAGAGCTTCACAGCCAATGAAGTACTTTGGAAGTGCAGTCATTGTTGTAATGTAGGAAACGCAACAGCCAAGTTGCACACAGCAAAGTCCCACAAACAGGATGATGGCCAGATAATCTGCTTAGAGGTGTTGGTTGAGGGATAAATATTCCCCAGCTCTTCTTTGAAATAGTGCCATGGGATCTTTTACCTCCACCTGAGGGGGCAGATGGGGCCTCGGTTTAACATCTTATCCATTTTCCACAACATTCACCTGAGGAAGGAGGAAGCCTCCGAAAGCTTGTGAATTTCAAATAAAATTGCTGGACTATAACTTGGTGTTGTAAAATTGTTCACATTTGTCAACCCCAGTCCATCACCAGCATCTCCACATCTATCCTAAAGACGGCACCTCTGACAACGCTGTACTCCCTCAGTACTACACTGGAGTGTCAGCCTAGACTTAGTGCTAAAGTATCTGGAGCCCACAACCTTCTGACCCAGAGGCGAGAGAGTTACCAGTGAGCCAGGGCTGACACCTTCCTGGTGTTGACAACTTTGTTCCTCACTGGGTGGCACCTCTACCCTAAACTAACAGGAAGCTTTGATTAAAGACCAGTTTATCTGAGTACATAAATTTTAAAAACCTAGAGTATACTGGCAAAGAAACAGATTGCTGCAAGATTTGTTTTTGTGCCAACTCAGAATTGCAGGCCTGTGAGCTACACGGAGCTCTTCCTAAAGCCAAACATTGTAGGGAAAGGAAGCCCAGGAATTACACAGACAACTAGTAGCCTGGGCGAGGGGGGCGGGGGGGGGGGGGGGGGAAAGAGGGGGAAGAGAGAAAACTTCATAGCATGTAATTGACTTCCCCCAGAAGGGCCAGCAACCACTTTGTATAACTGTATATTAACAATTTCAGATTCATCTTCCCTCTAAACCGTAAATGTGCTATTCAGTTCCAGTTCAAGAGGGTGAGCGTACTCCTCCCAAAAGACTTGCAGCTAATGCCTTAAAAACCATTCTGTGGGGATTTGTACACATACCACTCACTGTAGGAGCCCCCGCGCTTTGAAGTATACGGCCATTACTGTTATCTTGCACTGTTCGCGAGACTTTGTGTAAGTGATATTCAAAAACAAAAGACATCAGCTTCTCTCTGTTTAAAATTGCCTTTGATAAAGCTGCATTGTTTTAAATTAAGTTCTGGAAAATGCAAGGTACAGCTTAGAATGCAAGACCCACTTCTCGAATCCATCGAGAGAACTGCAGAAAAAGGAAAGGAAGGGGGAAAACAATCCCTTTTGTTATTTGTCTAAGAGTGAGATAAAAATGAAAAGATTAAATGGATTTCCTTTGTGGCACTTCCACTGAATGCAAGTTATTTAAATCACAACCAAAAGACAAAAGTTTCTTTTTACAGCCGGCGATTTTTTATCAAGCGTGCCGCAACAGTGAAGCCTTGTTTGTACGTTGCACGCATTAGGATTCAGTCTCCAGCCTGTTCCAAATAGGTTGGAAAAAAAATCGCAAAAAAAACTGGCACAAAACTGCAGAATATCCTTACACCACCTCCCACTGATTAACGTCATGGTCCCACTGTGTGGCGACTGCCTTCTCTGAAGGATGCAGCTCTTTCTCTGTGGATTTCAATGAGCTCGTACGGAGTGCATTTTACATTCATCAGGCCATTTCCTCTATTGGAAGGGAGTCTCCTGTGTAATCCCTTGAGCAAACAGAAATATGGAGACCATCCACATTTTATGTTTACACAGCCACCACACTGTTAATGCGACAGTGTCGCTCGATACCAGTACAATGCTCCAATTAAGTGGAGTCTTATTTCGCAGACAATCCCTTTTCAAGTACTTCTTGTACCACAGTTTGCTACCAGAGATCTCGAACATACTAATTAGCATGTAAAAGCATCTACCCCTAACAGCAAACTACTCTTCTGTAATGCTTTGGTCTTCCATTTGGGTCTACACCGCAATTCATTTCTAAGGCCCAGTTCTTTTTTTAAAATCAAATCTGAAATTGTCACGTTACAGTTGTTGGGCTCCATAGCAGCTGCAAAATAAAAGGTTTCTTTCAATGTACAGGAAGAAGCCTAGGAAATTACTTAAGAAAAAAATCACCATCCATTTTCTGCTGCTGAGTCTATAGTCACCCTCCAGTATTGCGCCCAAGTGATCATTCTTCGAGTGAGAGTCTTGACAGCAGGTGCAGGCTGTTCGACCACAGGAGGCATTGCAGTTAAACCGGGTAGGGTCCTCGTCCAACAGCCGCACTTCTTGCACTCCTGGCAAGTAATCAGGAGCCACAATCTCATGGGTGTGGAACCTGAATTGTTGCATTCGTACTGCCACCTGGGCAGAGACTGCCAATCGAACCTGGGACCTTCCTAGTTTATACAGCTCAATCCCAGTTAGAGCACTCACTCACTGAGCCATTGAGGGAGTTAAACTTAAAGGCCTGGAGTTTTTGCTAGGGGCGGAATCGGTAAAACGCGCTGGACGCTGCATTGGATTTTGCCGAGGTTGAAATACGCCCAGGTTTCCACTCAAACTCATTTGCATAAGCCCGAATGTTACAATCTCCCATAAATCAGCACAATCAAGCAGGGCTATCGATCGTAATTGGTTATTGACTGGAACGGGGCCAATGGGGCCTCAAGATGACTAACTGAAACTGTATTCAAGTAAATGCTGAAGTTGAACAAACAGGCCTATTAGTGGTTTCAACTGACTGCTGGTCACAGGTCTTATGCAAGAAGGGGCAGATCAACGGTCTGAATTTTAACTCATTTAAACTGAATTCAAACTAATTGTAGCACCAGTATGAGAAACCGACATGAGTGAGGCTTCCATTGACTGCTGGTCACTGCAGCTGCAGGTTATTTACGATGAATTAACGTGACCCATGGGTGCCTGTGCGTCCGAGGTTCTAGGCGCAATGTGATGAGCCCCGAACGGGCGCAATCGTTGGAATCTCTCCTTTCCAATGTGGGGGCGTGGCCAGTTTTGTGGGCAGGGACTATACTGGCGAAGGGTCTTTTGAACCAGCGTAAAAGATTGCGGAAACTCCAGCGTAAAGCGATTATGGGCACACGCACTTAGACTTAAAATTCCGCGAACCTTTTGCGCTATTTCATTTAGTTCCGCCCAGATTATCTGGCTGGAAATCATGCGGAAACTCCAGGCCAAAGTTTTCACCCTATTTATGGGTTGGCTTTATGCAGCAGAGGCAATTTTCAAGTACCTTTCGTGTTGGTAAGCCACTGGCCTCCGACCTTCACTCCAGTCAAATTGCGCAGTTGGAATTCTCTGGCCAAAAGCAGGAGTCAACGAGAGGAAAATACAGGGAGCTAGAGGGCACTCCTGAAACTGCTGGACAAACTTGGGATGTCTTCATAATACACATGGTAAAGAGGGGCAGTGGGCAGTGGTTGGATACACCATTTTGTAACTGCGATTTTAAGTAACTGCAATATATGTAATTAAAAGTCTTGCAGGTTGTATATTAAATGAGACACCTGAAAAAGAAATCAAATGTCATCCTTTACTGACTCACTGAAATATTGAGCAGGAAAACACCTTGAAAAGAAGTCAATTCAAACACTGCAATTTGAAGCAATCACTTTGCTAAATTTATTTATTCCAAGTGGTTTCAGTCGCCATTTTGATTTATGACCCAGCTGAATATTTCACTGTATAAATAATTATGATCAAACGCGTGAAAATAATTTACACAAAGATTGTGAAATTTACCCATGAGATTATTTAATGCTGCATTTATTTGATCAAACGAGCCCGCCTTAACTTCGAAGGACAGACATATAATTGAGGAAAAGCATTGTAGTTCGCAACTCCCCTCCCAGCTCTGTACTGCCTCAACCACGGGAGAGGGCTAACAGGCTTCCCTGGGTGGTCAATATGCTATACAACATCCAGAGACTCAGTCAACGGCTACTGAAAAGAACTACAAGGTTTTCAGACTGTCTTTTTGTTTTGTAACAGTTTATGTATTGCGTAAGTCACTGTAGTACAATTCTCTTCCTCTATCTTTCTGCTTCGGTATAATTATGCGTTATATAAATAAATCTGTCTGACTGTTTCAGCCTGAATGGAATCTTCCGACATTGTGGTTTGTATCATCTTTTGCAGTATCCAGGATAACATGGTGGGAACCCCAAATGGTGCGTTATACCATAATTAAGGGACAGTTGTTAATTCTGGGGCAAGTCATTCTATTTAAGGTATGTACAAAAGTAGGTTTTGCTTCATACAAGTGTTAGTGGAACCACCTTTTTGCTGCAAGCAATAATCATAGAAGTTAACCCCATAGAAAGACCCATTTGGCCTTTTGTGTCTGTGCTGACTCTTTGCTAGAGCAATCCAAAGTAATCCCACTGCCCTGCTCTCTCCTCATAATTCTGTATCTTCCTCTGCTTCAAATATTTATCCAATTTTCCACTAAAAGATGCAATGGTCTCTGCCTCAACAATTTCTTGTAGTAAAGCATTTGATGGTCCAACAACCCTCTATACAAAGAAAGTTCTCCTAACCTCTCTCCTCACTTTCAGTGAGGTAAATTGTTGGGCGAAAGCTTGAATTGCAACAGAAATGTTAAGATTCTATTTGATTTATAATCCTCAAGTGAGTTGCTTTTAACTTCTTAAAAAACAAGAATCTTTCAATAGTCAGCAGTTAAGTCAGAGAATCAAAACATGCTTTGGTCCAATAGAAAGAAAAAAGACTTGCATTTATATGTGCTTTTCACAACCTCAGGACGTCCCAAAGCATTTTACAGCCAATTAAGTATTTTTTGAAGTGTAGTCACTGTTGTAATGTAGGAAATGCAGCAGCCAATTTGCTCACAGCAAGGTCCCACAAATAGCAATTGGATAATGACCAGATAATCTGTTTTTTTTTAATGATGTTGGTTGAGGGATAAATATTGTCCAGGACACCCGGAAGAACTTCCCTGCTTCTCTTTGAAATAGTGCCATGGGATCTTTTACGTCCACCTGAGAGGGCAGACGGGCCCTTACAGCAAGAGACTGTAATTTCAAGAGTTTTCCGGGCTAGCTGGGAGAACCGACTCTTTCAGTGACCCCAGTTGTAGGTATTGTAAATTACCATCTAAGCCGTATTATTTTGTCTCTTTGTTTCTGTGAATCTAATTGTGAATGAATTCTGATCAGTAGTTTTAGCCTGTACAGAATCCTACAGCACTGCAATATCCCCCTCAGATCTATGCCGGTGTTTATCTCT
This sequence comes from Heptranchias perlo, assembly GCF_035084215.1. Lineage (NCBI taxonomy): Eukaryota > Metazoa > Chordata > Chondrichthyes > Hexanchiformes > Hexanchidae > Heptranchias > Heptranchias perlo. Next base: position 12,797,610 of record NC_090329.1, on the reverse strand, counting down.
ACATTAGCTCCCTAGTCTAATCCCATTCTCCTGCTCACTTCCCATACCCATTAGTAATCCTCATTTTCAAGCAACTATCTAATTCCCTTTTGAAAGCACTCATGGGCTCTGCTTCAATGACTTGTTTGTGGTACACAATTCCACATTCCAACCAACTTCTTGTTTAAAGACATTTTCTCTAACCTCCCCTTTAATTCCTTTTGTGTTTATCTTAAATTTGTGCCCTCGTGTAACCAACTCACTGACTAAAGGAGCAGTCCATCACTATTTACCTTACCATAACCCTTCATAATCCTGAATAACTCTGATCAGGTCACCGCTCAAGCTCCGATATTTTCTGCCTTCTGAATTGACAGGAGATGCAATGAGTAGCCTAAATCCTCTCCAGTAAACAACTTACCATTGTTGGAGTTAACTGTTGGACCAGCTTACGGTAACTTGGTGCGGCAGAAAGGAAAGGAAGCAGGTCTCAGCTGGTAAGAGAGGCAGACTGCCTGTGGAAACTGGCATCAGCCCATTTCAATGAGTAAAGGGTGTTGGGAAAAGCCTGAAGCTTACATAGAATTACACAGAAATTACAGCACTGAAACAGGTCATTCGGTCCAGCAGGTCTATGCCAGTGTTCGTGCTCCACACGAGCGTTCCCCACCGCCCCCTCCACCTTCATCTAGCCTGATCAGCAAAACCTGCTATTCCTTTGTCCCTCATGTGTTTATCTAGCTTCCCCTCAAATGCATCTATGCTAATCACCTCAAACACTCCATGTGGTAGCAAATTCCACATTCTCACCATTCTCTGAGTAAAGAAGTTTCTCCAAACTTTGCATTGGTCCTCAGTTCTATACATAATAAGCCAAAAGCATCACATTTTAGGAAAGGGTTGGTGCTTCTAATGTCTGTCCCAAGAGCTATTGAACTCACACATGTGGAACTCCTGCGAAATACCTGGAAAGTACAAACAGGCGAAGACTTTTAGCTCTGGGAATGGAGCAGAACCCAAGCCCCAAGCCTCAGAGAGGGGGACAAGCCTGCGCAACAGGCAATTCTAATTTACAATGGGTAAATGGAGTCATTTTTAATTTATGGCCGGGAATGTCCTCGGTGCTGCTCCCGTTCCGCTGAAAACTCCAGAGAAGTAACAGCAGTAGAGCGGGAGAGGTTCCGAGGAAATTCTCGGCCCATGATCCATCATCTATGTTTGAACTTGTGTTTAGAAACAATGCTTTTGTCTGGCATGGCCTTGTTGCAGAAATCTGTTCTCTACATCGCAGGACAAACTGATGGTTCGCAAATTTCATTCCTCGAGGAAAGTTCATTTGATTCGTTATCTGTAGCACATCTTAAAAAAAAAAGTATTTTGTACACCATCAGAAACAAGTTTTAGGAAAATCAAGAAATAAAACTTCTGGTTATCTCAGGTAAGCGTTTTCTTTCCTCTCTTCCGAATACCACATAGAATACTGTGTGCTGTAGTTAACTCAAGCAGCGAATGGGACTCTTGAGATCAATATTGGCATACAGCACCTTTTAGAATATACAGCTCATCACAGGCTTAACTTGGATCATGATGTAATCTGTCACCCAACCCCACCCACTCCCCGTCATGCAGAACTTATGTTACACAGCTCATGTTCAAAGATTTCATGTATTGTACAGTAGTTCAGTGATCGGAAATCAAGAAACACTAATCTAAAAATGCCACAGCTTTCCTAACAGCTCCGCAAATCCGTGTTTTTAGCATTAAAGCAGGTACTGACATAACAAAATCCTAACTCCTATAGAAAGCCGTGATGACTGACCCAGGATTGCAGAAACCGGCCATAATCCAGTACTGTACCACCTAATCCTATTTACAGCTGTTGGATCTCATTAAATGCAGCTTGAACAGTTAGACCTCTGCTGCCCAATTAAAAAAAAGGTCTAGTTTGGACAGAAAACATCAATCTTCCTGGGCATTTTGGATAAATCCGTTCAGCAAAATAGTGAATAACTGAAGCGTAACAGGTAGAATTTACAAGTACTGCGCTTTTTACAGCAACCTTTACCGAAACGTCTGTTGATAACGTGCTCTCTTTTGACTCCCTCTTTCCCCTAGGTTAGGTACCCAATAGTCAGGAAAGGGAACTGGATAAATACTTGAAGGGGAAAAGTTTACAGGGCTATGGGAAATGAGCAGGGGAGTGGGACTAATTGGCTAGCTCTTTCAAACAGCCAGCACAGGCACGATGGGCCGAATGGCCTCCTTCTGTGCTGTAACATGCTATGATTCTATAATTGTCCTTGGATATCTCTAGGGCCAGTGGTTGGGTGGCCCACCAAGAGATATTCAGATGGTGCAGGCAGAGATCCCTCTCTGGAAGGCTTGCTTTCCTTCCTCGAAGGGAAGTCCAAGTACAAATACCAGTCAAGGTGGATTTAAACTCTGGGCTCCTCCTCCTGGTCACTTCCAATGACTCTTAGTACTGCAGCCATTCAGCCGCTTCAACACCAGCTTATGTTGGCAAATATACAACAACAATTTGCATTTATATAACGCCTTTAACGTAGTAAAAAGGTCCCAAGGCGTTTCAAACAAAATTTGACACTAAGCCACATAAGGAGTTATTAGGACAGGTGACCAAAAACTTGGTCAAAGACGTAGGTTTTCAGGAGCGTCTTAAAGGAGGAGAGGGGTTTAGGGAGGGAATTCCAGAGCTTAGGGCCTAGGCAGCTGAAGGTCACCGAAAGAGCGTTTCCAATGTTACACGTTTTACAGATGGAGACTACAAGTAAAATACAATTATCACTGAACTAGTGCAGCTCATTCTCCAAGGCTGAAAAGAGTTGAGAACTACTTAGTATGAATACCTAAATAAATTTAGTTATTATCTAAATCCTTACGGACACAGTGCCTGGTGAGAAAGCTTGGAAAAAATGTAACAGAAACATTATAGTTCTGGTCAGCTGTGGCTGAATAGTAGCACTGTCACCTCTGAGTCAGCGGTTCAAGTCCCACGCCAGAGACTGGAGCAAAAAATCCAGGCTGACACCAGTGTAGTACTGAGGGAGTGCTGCACTGTTGGAAGCACTAAAAACAGGTTATCACATTGCTGTTTGTGGGACCTTGTGCAAATTGGTTGCCGCGTTTCCTACATTACAACAGTGACTACAGAAGTACTTTATTGGCTGTAAAGTGCTTTGGGACTCCCTGAGGTTGTGAAAGGCGCTATATAAATGCAAGTCTTTCTTTTTGAACCAACACATACACGCTCAGTTTGCTACAACTAAAGCTGTGTAGTCATTTCCTTATATTTACATGCACTCAAGGGTCCAATAAGTTCGACTAACTTTTTGGGCACAATAGTAACATCTAGATAAACTTTAAAAAAATCCCAAACTTATGAGAAATTAACATTGTGTGTCATAACATGACATATTTGATGGATGATTGATGTTGCACCTTCAGACCTATTTCTATGTATTTTTTCTGGAGGCGGAAGGGGGGAGGGAGCAGAAAACATTTTTGCCGCTTGAAGTAAAATATTGCAGGTGCAGCTTTAATATCACATATTTAGAAACCTTTGGGTATAATAAAACAAACCTGCCACATTCTTATGTAAATGATCCTTCAACTGCAGTCCATCTGGCCTGCCCCCGAACTGCTGCTAATGCCACCAGCTGGAGGTGCTAGACACCAGTAATTTCCCTCCTTCGTGCAGGAATACACTGCAGCCTCTGCTACCTGCTTTTCTATTCAGCTTGGAGCAGATTGAAACAGATATTTTAGCACAGGAGGAGGCCACTTGGCTCTTCTTGCCGGTGTTGAATTTAGGCGAGTCTTGGGAGGTTGATTTTACATAGTCCCATTTCCTTCCTCCTCTCTAAACTAATCAAATTTTCCTGCTTTCTCCCTCTTCTTCCTTAAGTAATTATCCAGTACCTTATTATACACTGTAATCGATTTAGCATCGGTCATCACTTGAGGCAAAGCATTTCACATTATGGCAACTGCGTGAAAGTGTTCCTTTTAATGTCCCTCTTTATGTATCTAGAGCCTATCTTAAAATCATGGTCTCTTGATATCGATTAACCCAGCAATAGAAATAATCTACATTTACTTGTCTATTCCTTTCATTAATTTGAACCCCCATCAAATCCTCCCTCATTTTTCTCAGTTTGGGAGAATATCGGCCTGGCTGCTCTAGCCCTTCCTCATAACTCCAATGAGTTAAAAGTCATAAATCCAATATTTCCACCCCAATATATATATATTGCCTCACATTTTTCAGTATTAAACTGCATCTGCTTCCGATCTGCCCATCTTCATAGCCCGTTCGTGCCCTCCCACTGTCTCCTGTATTCTTCCTGGAAATGTGCTACTCCGATCCAGTTTAGTATTAATCGGCAAGACATTGATGACTCGTGTCTAGGTCCAGATCTTGACTATTGGGCGGAGTGTGCTGGCTGCTACCGATGGGAGACCCTGTCCATTTTGTGAACTTATTAGCAAACCATCGGGCTGCAGGCAGAAAACGGTCCCTGCTGGCTCTGGGTCGGTACAATATTGGGTGGGGGTATTCATTTCTGCTCCTCCTGACTCCACAAGATTAAATAAAAACATACCCTTGGGCTCACCTTCGGCTAGACTGCCAGCTGAAACCGCACACTCTGCCCAGTTCTGTCCTAACATGGTAATCAGGGCCTCTGCAAGTCAGAGTCTCCCCGATTTGCATATTAGAAGGACTTGCTGCCTGAAACAGCCGGGCGCTTCAGCCACTAAGCAGTAGGCCTCTTCGAAGACGGCGGCAGCTGGACTGCCAGCGTAAACAGAGCGGTAAGCCATTTTCGGGCCGCTACTGCCCCATTTACACCCAGCTGCCAAAATTAAATTCTAACCCCACAAGTGGTTCCCACCCCAAACCCTGGGGCACCCCACTAGCTACTGCCATTTGTCTGAAAAACATCCACTCAGTGCAACCTTCTGTTGTCTGCCTTTCAGGCCTCTCTCTACCCATACGGCCAATTTCCCTTTTATGTAATGGCCCTAATTTTCTCAACCAATGTCTTGCATGGCACACTGTGAAATGCATTCCGGAAGCCCAATTGTTGCATCCCTCCATCTATACTTTCCATTATTCTCTCAAAAAATATCAAGTTAATCAAACATGTTGGACAACCCTGATCAGTCGATATTCAAAACATTCAATTTATTTTACCTTTAATTATAGCCTCTAATAATTTTCCTACTACTGATGCAAGGCCAACCAGCTGATAGTTATCTAGTTTATCCCTTTTTGAACTGATGTGCACACATTTGCCACCCTCCAGTCCTTCGGCACAGCTCCCATCCTGAATGAATTTTGAAAAATCATGGTTAGTCTCTCCACAACCTCCTCCAGTATTTTGGAGCCCGTTGGCACCATCAGGGTCCTAGACACTTATCAATCAGAATCCTCAAGGACTGTTTCCTTATAAATCCATACATCTATTGGCTGCCCTTCTAATTCCTAATTCACAAACCTTTGAAGTCTTCCTTCACTCTCCTCTAAACACTGTAAACATATTAAACAACACTGCCATTTCCTTATCTACCGTTATAATCTCAAAACATGTATTCTTGAGGGACTCCACCCTTTCTTAATGATCGTCATTTTCCTAAAGCGTTTATAAGAAAAAAAAGCTATTTCCTTTACGTTGCCTGCAAGATTCTTTCCCCCCATACTCCCTCTCCACGCTTCTTGTTTTGTTTCTGTTGGAGGATTATGGTACTTTTTACAACTCTCTTCTGTGTACTTAGCTTCAACCTGGGCTTTATTTGCAGCCAAATTTGATTGTTCGATCAGAACCACGAGCCTAGAGGCAGCCCCTTTTCTCTTCATTAGAATGTTCCTAGACTGCTGAACGCCTCTCAAAATTATATATTCCCCATGTTTTGATCAATGGGTCAGTTGGTCTTTATCAGTCCGGTTTTTTTTGGTATGTTATTAGTTAACCTGGATAAATCGGAGGGAGAAGTTAAGTCCTCTTTCATCCCTAAATTGGGAATTGAACCCATATTCGTCTCTTTACTTCATCAACTAAGTGTTAGCACTCTTAAAGTTCAGAATCAATGTGTTATCCTCACACTTCTATTTTCATGGCAACAAACACTTTTGTCCAAGATGTATAACAGACATGAAACCAAATCTTGATAAATTGGGCCAGTGGGCCGATGAATGGCAGATGGAGTTTAATTTAGATAAATGTGAGGTGATGCATTTTGGTAGATCGAATCGGGCCAGGACCTATTCCGTTAATGGTAGGGCGTTGGGGAGAGTTATAGAACAAAGAGATCTAGGAGTACAGGTTCATAGCTCCTTGAAAGTGGAGTCACAGGTGGATAGGGTGGTGAAGAAGGCATTCGGCATGCTTGGTTTCATTGGTCAGAACATTGAATATAGGAGTTGGGATGTCTTGTTGAAGTTGTACAAGACATTAGTAAGGCCACACTTGGAATACTGTGTACAGTTCTGGTCACCCTATTATAGAAAGGATATTATTAAACTAGAAAGAGTGCAGAAAAGATTTACTAGGATGCTACCGGGACTTGATGGTTTGACTTATAGGGAGAGGTTAGATAGACTGGGACTTTTTTCCCTGGAGAGTAGGAGGTTAAGGGGTGATCTTATAGAAGTCTATAAAATAATGAGGGGCATAGATAAGGTCGATAGTCAAAATCTTTTCCCAAAGGTAGGGGAGTCTATAACGAGGGGGCATAGATTTAAGGTGAGAGGGGAGAGATACAAAAGGGTCCAGAGGGGCAATTTTTTCACTCAAAGGGTGGTGAGTGTCTGGAACGAGCTGCCAGAGGCAGTAGTAGAGGCGGGTACAATTTTGTCTTTTAAAAAGCATTTGGACAGTTACATGGGTAAGATGGGTATAGAGGGATATGGGCCAAGTGCAGGCAATTGGGACTAGCTTAGTGGTATAAACTGGGCGACATGGACATGTTGGGCCGAAGGGCCTGTGTCCATGTTGTAACTTCTATGATTCTATAAATGGAAGGTGCAAGCACCAGCAGTGGCCTATGGGCAATAGGAGATATAATAACATATGACTGATTGCAAGGCAGTAATCTAATAGAGGGGGAGGGTGGGGGGCAGGGGAAGAGATCAGAGAATGTCAACACACACTCTGAAGGAAATCTCAAATGGTTTACAACTGATCACTTGGACCTCAAGAGAAGATTTCAAGGCTGCAGTTCATAAAGGTATTAAGGGAGATGGGGCTAAGGTGGGTACATGGATTTAGGTCACAGATCAGCCACGATCTCAGTGAATGGCAGAATAGGCTCGAGGGGCTAAATGGCCTACTCCTGTTCCTATCTTCCTATTGGTATCACAATATAGATTACTAACTTTGGGGGGGTGGGTCTTGTTCTGTTATTTTTCATGCGGTGGCTGTCAATTTGAACACCGTTAACCAGGTAATCGATGAGGATGTGCACACAGAAGAATTAATGGTGACATAATCACAAAGTTTGAACTACTGAGAAATATTTAGTCGCAAGTGCACAATTCTAGAGCTTGAAGTGGATTTATTCAGTACTTTGTACGTATTCTGTGTTTACACCCATCTTATTCACTTTCAAGAGTTTCGTTTTGTTAGCTGCTTTTGAGTAGGACGTGTAACTCCATTCCAAGGTGCCAAGTTCTATGAAGCAATGATTGGGTCCATCAGTAGAATGGAGAAACATAGCCACTAAAACTCCAAACATTTTTATTTCAAATCTTTGTCCCTGGAAGTCCAGGCTCCAGGATAGGAATATCATGTGAACAATGTCAACTGCCAGATGAACCAGCAACACAAGTGCAACATGTCGACTAGCTAACCAGTGTCTCTAAAGAGAGAGATAAAAAAAAATCACAAGAGCCAGTTGCCAGGAGACTTGAGAACTGTGACAACATTAACAGGAAAAAGGGGGGGGGGGGGGGGGGGAAGAGGGAAGTGTGCTGTTAGCACAAATTCAGAATGTGTCGAGGCAATATTTTGAATTAAATAAAACACAATTTAGGAAATAAAGACAGCAAAGGCCCCTCCCTATCTCTGTAACCTCCTCCAGCTCTTCAACCCTCCGAGATCTCAGGGCTCCTACAATTCTGGCCTCCTGCACATCCCTGCTTTTAATCTCTCCGATATCGGCGGCTGTGCCTTCAGCTGCCTAGGCCCTAAGCTCGAGAATTCCGTCTCTGCCTCTCTCTCCTCCTTTAAGACGCTCCTTAATACCCATCCCTTTGACCAAGCTTTTGGTCACCTGTCTTAACATCCCGAGGCGGCTCCGGTGTCATATTTTGTCTGATAACGTTCCTGTGAAGCGCCTTGGGTTGTTTTACTACGTTAACGGCGCTGTATAAATGCAAGTTCTTGTTGAAATAACAGCTGAGTCAGTATCTGAATAGTTGTTTTCAGTGGGACCTTTTATAAAAAGTGGAAGCGTTAGCCTGTCTTTCTCTTTCAGATGCTGACTGACCGGTGTATTTCCAGTACTTGCTGTTTTTGTTTTGGATTGCTACTATTTGAGGGGTGTAATTTTTATGGCTAACTCGCCCATATTAGGCCCAAACCTCTTGGGATGCTACTCAGCCGCTGGATGTAGGGCAGAGCGGGAGTTCCAGTTGTCAGCTGCTCGGGACGCTTGACCCAGTCTCAAATCCCAGGGACAGGGTGATTCTGACACTCCTGTAGAGGCACCGCCTCCACGAGATGCCAGAAATTCAGAGCAGGATGGGAGTCGTTCCAGAACGTGGAGCTAAATAAAACAGGATAAGCAAAACAGATGGGCTCTTCTTATTCTTAATTCTCTCCCTCTCTCAGTCTATACATAACACTATTTCATATTTTGATAGCCACACATTACCACAATCGTGATTTAACATCACATAGTCTGCCTCCAATAATTGGAGGAGAGCATTTCAATGATTCAATGCCGAAGGCAGACCGTTCGCTCCGAGGAAAACTGGTAGCTTTCCATCTGACCAGTTAGTCCCTCGAGCAGATGCAACGTCAGAAACAGTGAGGCAATTCCATGGACCTGGCAGCGTGGGGAGGGTGGCGGAATTGGGGGTGGAAACCTACAGCTGCGATAGCCCAGAACTGGAAGAATTGCAAATTGTTCATTTATAACGGGCAGTTTATTTATCACCAAGGTGCCTCTCATTAACTATACCCGGGAGTTCAAGCTCCAAGTGTGCAGCAAAAATTTTCAATACATCCAGAGAACTCTGTTCCATAACTGTTACCATTTCATCGAATCGTAGAATGGGACAGCACAGGAGGCGGCCATTTGGCTCATTGAATCGCTCTTTCAAAGCGACACTATCAGTCCCACTCTCCTGCCCTTTCCTCATAGCCCTGCAAATTTTTCCTTTTTAAATATATATCCAATTCCCTTTTGAAAGTCACTACTGAATTTGCTTCCACCGCCCTTTCAGGCAGTGCATTTCAGATCATAACAATTCGCCGCTTAAAAAAAAATTCTCCATCTCTCCTTTGGTTCTTTTGCCAATTACCTTATATCTGTGTCCAATAGTTACTGGCCCTCCAGTGGAAACAGTTTCTCCCTATGTACTCTATCAAAACCCTTCATGATTTTGAACACCTCCATCAAATCTCCCTTTAATCTTCTCTGCTCTAAAGAGAACAATTCCAGCTTCTCTAGTCCTGCTAAATAACTGAAGTTTGACTTTATTTTTTAATCTGCAAATTCATCACTCACTTCGTAACGTCTCAATTTAATGAAGCTAAAACAAAACAAAAACAAAAAGTTTCAAAGGTCACACACCATGCTGTAGCAAAGACGCCAGGCAGTTGAAGGGCCTCCTTCCTGCCCAATGTCACTGTGTAACCGGCTATTCTCGGGGGTCATAAAAGTAATCAAGGCAATTTGGCTGCTGGCATTTTTCCTTCTGCTGAGAAAAAGAGTCTGGCCTAAACTTGGTGTCTGCACTGCAGATCTTGAAACTGGTGGCTTAATGGGTAAAAACTCTGCCCAGTGTGGCCAAGCCATAGAAACCATGAAGGTACCAGGTTCAAACCCTAGCCTGTACTGAGACAGTCAGGAGAGTTGGGACCGCTAAGTAAACATAAACTTATGTATGTATGTATGTATGAAGTGGAATAACTAGGATTTTTAATTTCTAACCAGCTTTTAAAACTCATGGGAAATTTATGAACTCCTTCTTCATTTAAGTAGTACATATGTTGCACATATCATGATGAAAGTACTGTAAGCCTTTCAACAATGTATGCCCAGTGTGTGGGTCAAAGCTCAAACCTCAAACTTGTAAGATAATTTGATTGCTTTAGTCACATGATTGCTTGAAAGGATTATGCTAAATAAGATCGCAGGAACCTAGACATACTGATGTACAAACATGGAAAGCTGGTATTACAGGTCAGCACCGAGGCTGGGGAAAAGAGAGGATCAGCATTTTTGAAAGTTGACGTGTTGTTACCAAGGATTCTGCAGTGATAACAAGAGTCAATCAGCACTCCCTCTGAAAAAGGAGAAATTTTAATTTAAAAATGAAATTTTAAAAAGAATTCCTCCCTGCATCAATCAAAGCAAGAAAATGGAACAGCTCCAGCCCTTCCCCCCCCCCCCGCCCCTTCCCCCCCACCTCCGCCCGATTGCCTTGTTCTTTCTTTGCTCCAAATATTTATCCAATTTTCCCTTAAAAGATATAATGGTCTCTGCCTTAGCCACTCCTTGTGGTAAAGCATTCCAAGCTCCAACAACCCTCCAAGTAAAGAAATCCCTCCGAATATCTCTCCTTACTTTCTTAGCGATAATTATAAATTGACGCCCTCATGTCCAACTCCCCGACCAGAGGAAATAAGTCTTTCACTATTCACTGATTTTGAAAACCTCCATTAAATCTCCTCTTAGCATTCCCTGCTCCAGTGGAAATAGTCCCAGTGTCTTAGGTTTCTCCTCATAACTATAGCTCCCCATCCCTAGCATCATCCTGGCAAATCGATACCATATGCTGTCTACGGCTTTAATATCTTTTCTATAACGGGGCACCCAAAACTGCACACAGTACTCTAAATGAGGTCTAACCAATGTTTTGTACATATTTATCATTACTTCTTTACTCTTGTATGCTATGCTCCTAATTATAAATCCTGAAATTCTACCGGTCATTTTTACGGTTTCATCTACCTACAATTGCACTTTCAGGGGAATTATGTACTTAATTCCCTAGTCCCTTGATTCGTCCACACACTTGAGTGTCTTTCGATTAAGTGTATGCTCCCATTCCTTATTTTTTTCTCCCAAGTATATTACCTCACACCTATCCACATTAAATTGCACCTGCCACTTGCCTACCCATTCCACTAACCTACCTACAACTTCATGAACTCTTTTACTGTCCTTCTTGCTGTGTGAAAAATCTCCTACTTTTGTGTGTTCAGCAAATTTCAAGTATGTGCTCCCTATACCCAGGTCCAAATCACCAGCATATGCCAGGAAGAAAAGTGCAGATAACTCCGCCTGGTTCAGGAAGATTTTAAAAAATTGTGACCAGAGCCTCTATTTACTTTTTGGCTTCTTTCAACAGCCTAGGACACATCAGGGCTGGGTGACTTACTAACCTTGAGTTCTGCTAATCTCTTCATAACCAATTCCTTTTCTACAATTATTCCCATCAATAGTTACCGATTCTCCTCTAGTGTATCTACATTCTCACTTCTACCATCATTTGTGAAAAGGCTGCATATAGTGACACCTCAAATCCTAGCCAGAATGGAGATGATGGGGGAATTCCCCCATCAATCATGCCTGGAGACCGCACTGCTGGAAGTGACTGGGACTGATTTTACACACACAGTTTGTATTATTAAACTATCCACCACTCACTGAATTTTGCTGGAGAAATAATCCTGCTTTTATTGGGAGACTTTGCTGTAGTTTCGGTCATGAGTTCTGTTTTCTGTAGTTCGTAGACGCTCTGTTTAAACAGACTTTGTTGCGTAACTAGACTGTTTGCTGCGAGTCCCGCCCTGCCTCAAACTCATTGGCTGACTGTGGTGTCAATACTCAGTTTGTAAAGAACAATGCAAAATATTTATTTAATGTCGCCACGATATCTTCCTCCTCCATCAGAGTGATCCTACCCTCTCTTTTAGGTATTGTTTACTTTATATATGCTTATAAAAGTTCTTACTATCCCCTTTTACGTTACCTGTTGGTCATTTTTCATCTTCCCTTTTAGCCTTTCTAATCTCCTTCCTGCTATCACAGCCAAGTAGATCCTGACTCATCCACACATATACACTTTGCTGGAGGAGTTACCAGACCAAAATCAGGAGCAGGAAATCTAAGTGACTTCCTTCCCCTACCCTCCACTCCCTTGGCCAAAGGCAATGAGACCAGTTACAGTGCCCTTATGGTCACCCCAGCTGAGATCAGTTAACCCAGCACAAACCATGGACCTTCCTCATCTGCATTTACCAACTAAATCATTTAAATGTGCAATTACCTTGTACCAAAAACTCTTATTCATATGGAGTGTTTGACTAAAATCGGCACAATACTTTAAAAAAAAAATCTTTTAACTTAGTCTATTTCCACAATTCAGAAATGCTAAACTCTGTTTATTTTTCCTAGTGTCATTCATTAGGACCAAAGACACTGAAGAAACAATTTTTTGCTGTAATATATAGGTTCGCCATACTTGGTTCAGGGCCAACGACAGCAAAATAGATTTTACTATGAAAGCTTTGACATCATTACATTAGATGGTAGTCTGTGATGTGAGGAGTGGGAGGGGGAATGGCTACTTTCTGGTGTTAAGCAAAATATTGACATGAAAGTCTAGCTTTAACTACGTGACTCCCTGAGGATATCGGAGCAGCTCAAGGTCCTTGTTCAGTCATTAGTAGCTGGATTATAAATGAAAGCTTTTCTATTAACATGTGATTTTTGTAATGGGCAAGACTCACTATGGTTTCAGTAGGGCTCTGTTTTCCAAAAATAATAAAAGGCCTTCAGCTGGATAAATTCAACAGAAAACTGATACCTACAGCCAAGTCCCAGGTCAGTCTGTGTAAAAAAAAATTAAACAGCTCCATTGATTAAAAAAACACACACACATTTAATAACATTCTGGCTGGAGATACATTCAGCATAATGAAAAGGCTAATGCCATGTTAATGCTGTAAATCTTTGTAGCTATAACTATTAGGCTATCTACTGTACTATGTGCTGGCTTCTAATACTTAGAATAGTAGTGCGATTTTGTAATAGTGTCAAGAGTGAGCCATAAATATACATCACATCACTACACTGTTATTCCCTGTTGCCTGGAATCAAATAGCACTGATCAAAGCAGACTCCTATCATCACTTCTGGAATACAGTGACAATATTGGCATGATTTTCACGGCTGAAGACTGTACTGGTTTAGCTCTGGAATCCAAAATTTATGAAGTTTTGATTTTAATTCCACTGTATTTGTACTAGCTTTTCAGAGCTTTTTCTGTTGGCTCAGTGCACCTCATGGTGTGGTAGGGAGTGATATAGCGCAGATAAGCCCTATATCTGATCCCTGGTCGGTGGTGTGTTGACTGATCTCAGGTGGGGTGCTATATTCTCCAGGGCTAGAGAGGAGGAACATCATCCCCGTGCTCTGGTTCCTGATAACAACAGATGTGCATAAGTAACTACATGGAATGAGGACTGGGCTTGGCTGTAACGACCCCATTGTTGTAAAATCTGCCAAACAATCACTGTCTACCCTCGCATACAAAGAAGAGCTTGTTACACGAGGTACAGGAATGCTGCTGGAATCCATGGAACTGTACCTCAGCATGAGCCACAGTCTTCAGGAAAGGGGGAGGGAAACATTGGAAGGGTTTGGTACTGAGTTTTAAGCTAAACTTGGGAGAAATCCAGTTATGCAATGCAAAAAGCTGCACAGATAGGAACAGGGGGTAGGCCATTCAGCCCCTCGAGCCTGTTCTGCCATTCAATTAGATCATGGCTGATCTGTATCTTAACTCCATCTACCCACCTTGGTTCTGTAACCCTTAATACCCTTGCCCAACAAAAATCTATCAATCTCAGTTTTGAACTTTTCAATTGACCCCCAGCCTCAACAGCTTTTTGGGGGAGAGAGTTCCAGATTTCCACTGCTCTTTGTGTGAAGAAATGCTTCCTGACATCACCCCTGAATGGCCTAGCTCTAATTTTAAGGTTATGTCCCCTTGTTCTGGACTCTCCCACCAGAGGAAATTGTTTCTCTGTATCCACCCTATCAACCTCTTTAATCATCTCAAACACCTCAATTAGATCGCCCCTTAATCTGCTGTATTCAATGGAATGCAACCTATCCTCATAACTTAACCCTTTTAGCTCCTATAGACACCAATAGATGTCTATTCACAATGAGTGAAATGTTAGATGTTACAGTTCTGTTCTTTATGCTTGGTTCACAATTGCTGGTACAACTCGTCCATTAACTGGAACCAAGTTTCAATTTAAAAACGTGAATCACATAATTGCTATCAAGTGTGCCAAAAACCAAGCAGGCAATCGTACACGAATCCACACAAACTACAGGCTTCTATACAAATTCAGATCGACAACTCCAGTATTAGCTGGACATTTTCCAACTTTTGTAACAAAGGCTTGCATTTATTTAATTCTCTAGATGGCAGGCTTTGGTCCCATTTCCACCAGTTGTTCAAAGACTTTAGGCAGATTGATCCTTCACAGAAATAGCTGCTGGGAAACATGCCTTCTACCCATTTCAAGGCCCTTCTAAACTTTCTTCTCCCCCACCCCTCCCCCATAACTATAGCAGTTTGAGCTAAGTTATTTTCAGTGATGGATTGGTCAAGATATGAACCCAATAATGGTGGTCTAATTACTTCAGGCTCATCCTCTTATTCTAAAAATGTAAATGATAACACTTGAGACTTGGGATCACATCTTATAGGCTCCTCCTCTAAAATATTCCAGTTTTAAACCTGCACTCTACCTTGGTTCTCGGTTATTTTTAACAGGACTTCTTACAGCATGTGCCTAGTTATAATGTATTAACACTTGGTTCCCCAGGTCCATGTTATGAAGGTTAATATCAAAGTGGTGTTGCACAGATGATGTAAATTTTATTGCCTGGGCTTAAAAGAAAAAATTGGCACCAACTTATAGCTTTTTAAAAAAACTGTCTGGTTGTAAGCTGTCCATTTAATGGTAATTCAGCTAATCTAATGAAGCTCTTTCTCAGATCCAACTTGATCTTTTTCTTAAAAAAATGTACCTGTTCCCTCACTGCAGAGGTTTCTGACCAATGTCTCTTATCTGCCATGTGCAGAATACCCTACAATAAATCATTCTAAGGCATTGACAACATCTTGAAAGCATTGGATTCCTTGATGAGATATGATTCCATGGCTAGAAGTTGTCCTTCTGTACCTTGTCCAAACAGCTCATTATTCAATTACAAGCCTCGACAGTGAGTATGGGTAATTATTCCAATGAAGGACAACCATATCTGTGCTTGATCCTGCCACATGCAATCTTCACATGCATTCACGTTCAGCAAGGGTTACTGGATAGTGATCAGGAGCTGGCACGCAGCTGATTTTCCTGGTAGTGAGGCCAGCTGGGACACCTATACTACTGTCCCAGCTGGGGTAACCAAACTTAGCAGCAACTGGAGATTGAACCTGGGACATTCCTGATCAGCATGGTTTAACTCTCAGCACTATTCTTGCAAGTTGAAACTTTGGTTATGACATTTTCTAAATGACCTTTCTGTCCAGCTTAAAGCAAAAATACATAGTGAAATTTCAGGCTGGTAAGTGTCACTGGATTATGACTTAGCAAATTGCAACTAGCAAGAGGGCAATGCTGTGGCAATAATCACCACGGAAGTGTCCAATCAGTAAAACCTGCCAATAACGTTCTTAACCAGTACGTTTGCAGCCCAACGAGGAAGGGGGCATCGCTGGACTTGGTTTTAGGGAATGAGGCGGGTCAAGTGAAGCAAGTGTCATTGGGGGAGCATTTAGGGAGCAGCGATCATAGTATCATAAGGTTTAGAATTGCTATGGAAAAAGACATGGACCACTCAAGTAAAAATACTCAATTGGAGGAGGGACAATTTCAATGGGATTAGAACAGATCTGGCCCGGGTAAATTGGAATCCAAGATTGGCAGGCAAAACTGCAATTGAACAGTGGGCAACCTTTAAAGAGGAGATGGTTCAGGTACAGTCTAGGCACATTCCCACAAGGCAGAAAGGCAGGGCAACTAAAGCCAGAGCTCCCTGGATGACAAAAGAGATAGTGAGTAAGATAAAATGGGAAAAAGGGACATATGACAGATGTCAGGTTGATAACACAAGTGAGAACCAGGCAGAATATAGAAAGTTCAGGGGGGGGAAGTGAAAAAGGAAATAAGAGGGGCAAAGACTGAGTATAAGAATAGACTGGTGGCCAACATAATAGGGAATCCAAAAGTCTTCTGTAGGCATGTAAACAGTAAACGGGTAGTAAGAGGAAGGGTGGGGCCGATTAGGGACCATAAAGGAGATCTACTCATGGAGGCTGAGGGGATGGCCGAGGTACTAAATGAGTACTTTGCATCTGTCTTTACCAAGGAAGCAGATGCTGCCAGAGTCTCAGTAAAGGAAGATATAGTTGAGATACCAGATGGGCTAAAAATTGATAAAGAAGAGGTACTTGAAAGGCTAGCTCTACTTAAAGTAGATAAGTCACCCGGTCCAGATGGGATGCATCCTAGGTTGCTGAGGGAAGTAAGGGTGGAAATTGCAGAAGTACTGACCATAATCTTCCAAACATCTATATAGATAGTGGGGGCGGGGGGGGGGGGGGGCGGGGGAGGTGGTGCCAGAGGACTGGAGAATTGTAAATGATACACCCTTGTTCAAAAAAGGGTGTAAGGATAAACCCAGCAAACATAGGCCAGTCAGTTTAATCTCAATGGTGGGGAAACTTTTAGAAATGATAATCCGGTACAGAATTAACAGTCACTTGATTACGGAAAACCAGCATGGATTTGTTAAAGGCAAATCATGTTTAATTAACCTGATAGAACTTTTTGATGAGGCAACAGAGAGGGTAGATGAGGGCAATGCAGTTGATGTGATGTATATGGACTTTTAAAAGGAGTTTGATAAAGTGCCACACAGTAGGCTTATCATTAAGATTGCAGCCCGTGGAATAATGCAGGCAGTAGCAACATGGATACAGAATTGGCTAAGGGACAGGAAACAGATGATGGTGTCCCAGCCTAATATAAGATATGCGATTTGAGAACCTTTCGCTCACTCACCTGACGAAGGAGATAATCTCCGAAAGCTTGTGATTTTAAAATAAAATTGTTGGACTATAACCTGGTGTTGTAAGATTCCTTACATTTGTCCACCCCAGTCCATCACCGGCATCTCCACATCATGGCCATTCAATTGGATCATGGCTGATCTGTTCCCATTTACTTGGCTTTGCTTCCTATCCCTCGATACCCTTACCTAACAGAAATCTATCAATCTGAGTCTTGAAAGCTTCAATAGACCCAGCATCCACTGCCTTTTGGGGGCAGGAGCTCTGGATTTCTACTACATTTCGTGTGAAGAAGTGCATCCTGGTTTCATTCCTGAATGGCCTAGCTCTAACGAAGATTATGCCTTCTTGTTCTGGATTCCCCCCCCTGATGAAATAGATTCTCTTTATCTACTCTATCAAATACTTTCATCATTTTGAACACCTTGATTAGATCACACCTCAATCTTCAATGCTTAAGGGAAAACAAGCCAAGTTTATGCATCCTGTCCTCAATGTAACCCTTTAATCCCCTCCAAGGCCAATATATCCTTTCTGAGGTGCAGTGCCCTAAAATGAACACACTACTCCAGATGGGTCTGACTGTAGAATCATAGAAGGGTTACAGCACGGAAGGAGGCCATTCGGCCCATCAAGTCCACGCCGGCTCTATGCAAGAGCAATCCAGCTAGTCCTGCTCCCCCGCCCTATCCCCGTGTTCCTGCAATTTTTTTTTTCCTTTCAAGTACTTATCCAGTTCCCTTTTGAGGGCCATGATTGAATCTGCCTCCACCACCCCCTCGGGCAGTGCATTCCAGATCCTAACCACTCGTTGATAAAGGGCAACATTCCATTAGCTTTTTTGATAACTTTTTGGACCAATCTACTAGCTTTCAAGCATTTGTGTACATGGGCACCCTAATCTCTTTGCTCCTCCACAGTTTCTAGTTTCTCACCACTTAGAAAATACTCCCATTTGTTTTTCTTGGATCCAAAGTGGATGACCTCACACTTCCGCTTAGGAAACAGGAAAACAATGCAACATACACACAGAGCCCAGTCAAGCACATGCGCATCACAATATTACACGATATTTAAGTACTGGAGAAGATCGGGACACAACAGAAACCTTGGCTCAAACTGATTTTGTATTATCGGGATTGGTTTTTGATTCACATCTTCTAAAAACTGCAGTATGGGAACGAGGGTGGGCGGGGGGGGGGGGGGGGTGGAGAGGGAGGGAGGGAGGGGGACCGAGAACTCATCCCTGTACTTTTATCTTAAACTAGTGTTACTTGTTAAAATGATTTTGGATGTGGAATCTGGGTTATAAATGGCAATAAACATGGATAGTGGCAGGAAAATCAAACCACAAACTGCTGCAGATTCTGCACCCTCCTCTCAACATTTATTCAGATGAGTAACTTATTGTCTTTACATGCTGTGCCTGACAATGATCAAATATCCATACTTCGAATAATAGCTATTTCATTGAAGCTCCTGCAGGATACAAAGTGGGCAATCAGCTTCCAAGAAGCTAAGTAACTGGCTTGTACACTACATTTTTTTTTGAAGGAAAATCTTTGCCTCTCCCTTTCCTGAAGGCAATGAGTTACCCCAGTGTATAGTTCCACAGGCGGTGCCTGCCGTTCAGCACCTCAACCAAGTGACCATTCCAGCTGGGGGCGCAGAGCGGCGAACGCCAGCTGGGGGCGCAGAGCGGCGAACGCCAGCTGGGGGCGCAGAGCGGCGAACGCCAGCTGGGGGCGCAGAGCGGCGAACGCCAGCTGGGGGCGCAGAGCGGCGAACGCCAGCTGGGGGCGCAGAGCGGCGAACGCCAGCTGGGGGCGCAGAGCGGCGAACGCCAGCTGGGGGCGCAGAGCGGCGAACGCCAGCTGGGGGCGCAGAGCGGCGAACGCCAGCTGGGGGCGCAGAGCGGCGAACGCCAGCTGGGGGCGCAGAGCGGCGAACGCCAGCTGGGGGCGCAGAGCGGCGAACGCCAGCTGGGGGCGCAGAGCGGCGAACGCCAGCTGGGGGCGCAGAGCGGCGAACGCCAGCTGGGGGCGCAGAGCGGCGAACGCCAGCTGGGGGCGCAGAGCGGCGAACGCCAGCTGGGGGCGCAGAGCGGCGAACGCCAGCTGGGGGCGCAGAGCGGCGAACGCCAGCTGGGGGCGCAGAGCGGCGAACGCCAGCTGGGGGCGCAGAGCGGCGAACGCCAGCTGGGGGCGCAGAGCGGCGAACGCCAGCTGGGGGCGCAGAGCGGCGAACGCCAGCTGGGGGCGCAGAGCGGCGAACGCCAGCTGGGGGCGCAGAGCGGCGAACGCCAGCTGGGGGCGCAGAGCGGCGAACGCCAGCTGGGGGCGCAGAGCGGCGAACGCCAGCTGGGGGCGCAGAGCGGCGAACGCCAGCTGGGGGCGCAGAGCGGCGAACGCCAGCTGGGGGCGCAGAGCGGCGAACGCCAGCTGGGGGCGCAGAGCGGCGAACGCCAGCTGGGGGCGCAGAGCGGCGAACGCCAGCTGGGGGCGCAGAGCGGCGACAGCTTATCTTTGTTTTTTTATTCATTGTCGGGATGTTGGCAAGGCTGGCATTTATTGCCCATCTACAACCCAATCATGGTCGATATCAAACCCTGGATATATTAGCATGTGTTCTGTATCCCAACCTCCAGGTAACATCTTACAGTAGCTGCCATCTCAAGTGTCTGAGTTTCCTCATGATAGACATCTGCTTTTAGTGCGATGGAGGGACATACACAGGGTAAGGTGTGATGTGCCAGCAGCTTGCCAGAGTCCAAATCCAGTGCCACATGCCAGGCTTCTCATTACTAACTGCTTAGTCCAGGTCCTTCTATGTAGGGCTTTGGCAAAGACATGTGTCTTGTTTAAGGTAGTCTTCTCTTTCGGTGACAGGTCAGTGCATGTAGTAGCCCTTATCTCTACAACCTTTTCCCCTTTTTTCCACCAATTCACATCAGAGCTTGGGACTGACTTTCATACATAAAGCCCTTCTGCTGCATGCTCAGGGCTGAGGTCTATTTTTAGATACATACACATCACAAGCTTAATCTGCAATGGGACTTCTGTGTCATTGAAGAAAGAAAGACCAAAATGCCTTCTCAGTGAAAGACCAAGGGATTGTGTCCTGACTAAAATTAGTGTCCAACAGAACCCCAAGATAATGATATGAGTTAACAATTGGGACAGAAACCCGTTGCATTTTGCCACTTAAGCCTGCACTTGGGAATACTACCAGTTAGACCCTTGTTTAAGATGGGGAATAGAGCACCCAGATCACTAGGTGAGCAGACCACCAACACAACATCATCTACAAAAACAGGACCACAATAGTTTTAGAAATACCCAGTGCAGACATCGAGGCTGAACCTTATGATATCATCCAACACATCACTGAAGAAGACATTGAATAGGATTAGTGACAGTGGACAATCTTGCCTCACATTCTTCTTTTGAGGGAGATAAGTTCAAGAAGTCTCCCATCTATTCTTACATGGGTCATGGAACTGGGAAGAGACACACCAGATGAAATCCAAGTAATCACAAAGCTATCAGATTCTTCACTTCATCAAAAATCTAACAAAAAAAAATTCACTGAAAACAATCGGAGTGGGTTTCCCAAGCTCTACAGTCTTAAGGAACCTCATGAACCACAGCCTACCCTATACATTCCTAATCATAGAATGATATAACTCAGGAGGAGGCCATTAAGCCGGTCATGTCTGTGCCAGCTCTTTGAAAGCGCTATCCAATTAATCCCACTCCCCTGCTTTCTCCGTAGCCCTGCAAATTTCTCCTTTGCGACTATATATCCAATTCCCCCTTATTAGGGGGAAATCCAGACTGTTTATTTCCTATCACTAAATGGGCCCCAAAGCATCCAATATACGTGCTACAATAACAGGGGGAACCGCTAGAACAGTCACTAATATCTGAGAGACGTCTCTCTAGCTTTCAATCTGAAAAGGATTACCCTCTTGTGGATAGAAACCACAGCTGTGCTTTGGAAAACCAAAGGCCTCAAAAGGAAATCCTTAGTCTTAGAAGGACAGGTCCCAGGCAAGTTGGACAATAGCTAGCACTCATCTCCAAGACCATTGCTGTTGCTTTCCCAGAGCTTATAGCAATTCAGCCTGAGTACCGTCCATGCCTGAACCCTGCCATTAGAAAGCAACAGTGTGAAGTCCACTTCCTCCCAGCATACAAGTTCTTTTAAGACCTTCCATCCATGCAGTACATCCCCACTGGCTTTTCCAATCTCACTGTGGATAGATCCTTAGTATGGCCATAGGGGGGCTGGCATTTGGGATAATGCTTTCTCCATGCTCCAGGATACCGTCAGGCAGTTGTTAGAGTTATCAATTATTGGTACCTTTTCAACCACGACCGATGGCAAAGTTTATCAACGATTTAGGTTTATTTTTGTGTAATTGTATATTCTTGCAACTTTTGTATAATCAAAACTCACTGATCCCACTTCATCTGCCTAATGTCCATCCTGAATTTGCACTCATGTTGCATCATAATTGATCTTTGCACCAGCTTTCAATTGCTCCAGAGGCACCAAGTATCACTTTAAAAGGTCCTCTGTTTCCATCTAACAACTCTCATTCCCTCTGCAACCACCTGTTCAGTGATCAAGTGGCTAGCAGGCTCTAGCTTCAGTTTGTTGATGACTTCAGCCATTGAGTCCACCCTATGAGCAATTGACAGACCAGGTCCCAGGCTGCACAGTTGGCAATATTCTTCTTGTGACTGAATGCCTTGACCCAATCAGAGATGCCTTGACCCACTGAGACTTGGCACCTATTCATTATTGCAAGGCCAGCGTCTCGCCCAAACCTCCGAGAGCAGCGTCCTTTATGGAGAAGGTGCCTGGCCATTGGGCTGAAGTTTCTCAAGTGACCTCGAACAATGCAGCTGGAAAGCAAGGGACCTGTAGCTGCAAGTAGCCCGACATGTTGGATTACTATACCACTTTGAACTCCGTGCCATATGAAGAATGGTCACTCGGGTGAAATACCAGGGAGTTGCTGGAATCCATGGAACTGTAGCCCTGCAAGAGACTGAGACGGAGATGCAGGAGAGGGGCGGAAAAAAAAGCAGAAGAAAAAATTTCAATACGAAACTCTGATGCTTTTATTTCAACTCCCTGAAAGCTATTGGCTGACACTCAAAAATATTAATCTAACAATAAAACTTACTTCATTCATTCCTGAACAGATGCATTCCACAGATCACATCCCTAAAGGCCAGAGAACATTTGATCATCCATTTCTGTGCTTTCGATTCCATTCCTAACTAGATATTTATCCTGCTGCTTGTAAACGTAAAGCAGTTAATTAGCAGCATTAAGTGCTTTCAATTGAAGTCTATTTGAAAGATCCACTACTTCATGGGAAGGGCAAGGGGTGAAGGTATTTTTTTCTGATCTCTTGTTTTACTTAAGGCTTATTAATTTTGTACTCGTTCCCTCCAGTGATGGAGCCTATATTAAGCAACCTGCTTACATTACATTATACAAACCTCTGGATCAGCAAGACCTGGACTGTGTCTCCTCTTATTCTTCTATTCCAACAGCCTTACAAAGTTTTAAGTTCCAGAAACACCCTCGTCACTGCTCCCCAAAGCATGAACTCGGGGAGTTGAATAAACACAGCCAACTCATATAGCAGCTTTCCAGTTAATCTGGCTGTTGCAGTCAGATTTTTGTCCAAATTTCTTAGATTCTCCCGCTTTGGAAGCACATTTCTACCCATGGATTCGCATTCAAGATACTGAAGGGCTTGTAGAGACCTATAGATTCAAGTACACAAATACTTTGATACATAAAGCCATAAAATAGGAGCTTAGAGTAGAAGAGTAAAGAAGTAATGGTAATTTATACAAACCACTGGTTGGGCCACAGTTGAAGTATTGTGCAGTTTTGGGTGTCTCATTATGGAAATGACATTAAAGCTATAGTGAGAGCGCACAGTGTGGATTCAGCATGATGATGCCAGGAATGGGGAACTATAAGGAGAGACTTGAAATACTGGGACTATCTCCACTGGAACAGAGAATGCTAAAAGAAGATTAAAGTTTTTTTCAAAATGATACGGGGTTTCGATAGAGTATATACGGAAAGATTATTTCCTCCAGTTATGAGGGGTCATCAATTTATAACTGTTACGGAGAGTGTGAAGAAAGGGGCTAGGAGACATTTATTTACGCAGAGGGTTGCTGGGAGCATGGAATGCTTTACTACAAGGGATGGCTTAGGTAGAGATCACTGCATCTCTTAAGGGAAAATCTGATAAATATTTGAAGCACAGCAAGATGTAGGTCTATGCGGAGAGAGTGGTGCACTGGGATTAATTTTGGATTGCTCTGGCAAAAAGGCAACACAGACGCTTTGAGCCAAATAGCCTCCTTCTCAAGCCTGCCATTCAATTAGATCACGGCTGATCTGTACCTCAACCCCATTTACCTGCCTTTGACCCCTCGATACCCTTCCCTAACAAAAATCTATTGATCACAGTCTTGAAAGCTTCAACTGACCCAGTAGCCACAGCCTTTTTGGGGAGCGAGTTCCAGATTTCCACCTCACTCCTAAATGGCTTAGTTCGAGTTTTAAGATTATGCTCTCTTTTTCTCCAGAGGAAATCGTTTCTGCTGTAAACTTCTATAGTTCAAACATAATTTGATCTTCCTGCCCCTGCTTGATATCTACTTATCATTCCTTTTCCCCTTATCTCGATTTCTTTTGGCAGGGTAGACGTCTTCTTTTGTTTTGAATACTAGAATGGCAGCTCCTCTGGTCACAGCAGAGTGAGATATTTTACAGTCAGCAACAGAGCAGCTCTTTCCACATATCCTATAACTTCATTGTACATATTTGCAGATTATGTCATCATTAACAAAGCGGACTTGTCACAACCCCCTCCACTAAAAGGCATTTAGGTACCTGCGAAAATACCATCAGTGACAGAACCTACATTCAGGCAATAGAAAGCATCAGAATCTCAATGACCCAACGTGGCCATTATACAGTCTTCTAGCATCCAACCAGGAGTTTTCTAAAGGTCCAGCATCACTGTGGTGCTCATCTCTGACACCATGATCACACACGCACATTTGCTGCTTGACACTGCAAGATGTAACAGACAGCAACGCAAATAACCCAGACAGGATGACAGTGGACCTTTGTTTTTTCTGCAATGTAGATTAAAGTGCATAGAATGATTAAACATTACCTTCTATCATAGAATCTTACAGCACAGAAGGAGGCCATTCCGCCCATCGTGCCTGTGCTGGCTCTTTGAAAGAGCTATCCAATTAGTCCCTCGTGGCTGCTCTTTTCCAATAGCCCTACAATTTTCACCCCTTCTAGTTTCATGATTCCACCCCCTTAAAAGAATAAACTTTTATTTTGTAACTACCTCTTTTGAAACCTAGCCTGTACACAAATACACGCCAACAAAGGTACAGTCTACAGACCCAGATTTATTCAGACCGACTTATGCAATTCACCTTTCAGCTCATTCTAGTTTGAGTTTAAGAGGCCAAATCAGAACTCATCTCCAGGAATGTTCATGGTCAATCATATTTAAAAACAGATTTAAGCTCTGAGATAGGTTAAGAAAGTTGGCCTTGTTTTCTTTACATTGAACTACAGCACAGAAACAGCCCATTCAGCCCAACTGGTCTATGCCGGTGTTCATGCTCCACATCTTTGGGTAGGAGATTGTGGTTAAATAACCAAAATTTAAGTTTTCACGATTATGAAGGTGACCTTATGAATAATTAGTTACTATGACAATGAGCTTAAATACAAGTTAAAGTCAAAGCAGAAGATCCAAAAAAACACAAGCAACGTAATAGGCATGTGGATTGTGACTAGGGTTGGCTGCTGAAATGAAAGGTTTAAATGAGTTCAGGGTCAGTGAAAATTGTTTCTGGAGAGAGAACAGATTAAGGAACTTGCTAAGAAGAGAGTTAGATATTGATAACATGCATGAAAAATCACTTGGCTCTTCTGTTCATTATTTAAATTTATGTATATACAGACAATCCAATATGGAGCAGGATTATCTATCGTTCACTGCTCAAAATAATGCAGTAACGGGGTCAGGCCAAATGAAATGAGCCTCTGTTATGCTCCAACAAAACTACTCATTTTGTTTTCTAAAGCTGGATGCAACTATGTAAATAGGAAGCTATTCAAACCACCTTGGATTTTATCTCCATGGCCTCGCCCCTCCCTATCTCTGTAACCTCCTCCAGCCCTACAACCCTCCGAGAACTCTGCGCACCTCCAATTCTGGCCTCTTGTGCATACCCGATTTCCTTCGCCCCATTAACGGCCGTGTCTTCAGCCGACTAGGCCCTAAGCTCTGGAATTCCCTCCCTAAACCTCTCTGCCTCTCTCTCCTCCTTTAAGACACTCCTTAAAACCTACATCTTTGACCACCTGTCCTAATATCCCCTTACATGGCTTGGTGTCAAATCTTGTTTGATAATGTTCCTGTGAAGCGCCTTGGGTCAGTTTACTATGTTAAAGGCACTATATAAATGTAATATGTTGTTGTTACTATGAAACCAACCAAGGTTCCCTTTCTTCAAGTGTTGTTACATGATAAATATTCATGAGGTCAATGGATGCTTGAACCACACGAGTCATCTTTGGACACTCAGCAGTTAGTGTACGGGACGAAAGTTGACTTTCCTTTTGTGGTGTGTGGCAGCTGGCAGCTGCAAACATCCGACTGAAAGCCCAATCTGCTGCGTCACAGCTTCCAGTCGAGGATGTTTACAGTAGCACATACTGTCAACCTACTGGAACAGCTGCTGCTCTGTCCTGGTGTACCATCTAACACTAGCTAGCAGGAATAACTGGGCAGATCTATGAAAGTCCAACATGGCCTGTCCACAGCAGAAGAAAAAAAAATACAATTACAAAAGTATAGCAGTCAACTGGATATAGATGGTCAGGGCCACTACTAGATGCCTAAGCAATCATGCAAAAAAGCTACGGAAGTCTCGACAGTAACCCATAGCTGCAAGTCACCCGCTACGTATATTATATGATGGAAACAAAAATATATAATGGCTTTCCTAATGGATACAGAACCTTAAAGGTACATCAGATGCCAGAGATAGAAAAACAATTCACTCACCATGCAGAATGAAGCTAGCAAGTTCATTCAAACACCCAACTGAAAGTTTGCGCCCAGTAAAAAATGTTTACATCAGCTCTGATCGACTAAAAATTAACCATTACGGTCTATTGCCGAGCCCCTCCAAGCACACTTAATGTAACTTCACAAAACCCCAAAACTGCCCAATGAATAAGTGAAAGGAAACTTGTCAAGCAGTAGCTGTGTAGTTCCACCTGACCACTGACATCCCAACAAACCATAGGAAAAGGTTCTTTAGGCACCACTCCAGACCAGTTACTCTCCTAACTAGAGACAGCTCTGTTATCATATCCATGTTTTGTACACAATATATATGTTGCCAACAGTAAAAAAAAATCACAGAGTGTACTGTGCAAATGACAGCCTGGAGTGCTGTTTAGGGGCACTGATATCTTCACAAGGTTTTGGTAGTTAAGCATGTTTTTAAAAATTTATGGAATAAACCCTTTAGCCTTGTACATATTTTGGTTTGAAGCCCAGATTTTAATATTTCTTTCTCAGCCATTTTTAAATGACCTTTTACTAATTTCAAAGACTGACGGAAGGCTTGAGTTGGGAGCTTTTCTTTTTTGTTGACGAAAACTCGATGTATATGTAGTGCCGCTCACATTAGGAGACACGGGACTAATTGGGGGGGGGGGGGGGGGAAATTGATATTTTGTAAAATAAGTAAACTCTTTTGTCCAGTGTGTGACTTAGAAACTTCTGGACAGCCAGATCAAAAAACGTGTAGCAACAGCTCCATTTCGAAGAGAATCAAATTCCCAGCCTTTAAAGACCTTCTTACACACCACTCGACCAATATTTCTTAAGCACGGGAGTAAAAAGACTAATTTCCTAGTCAGCAGGTGAAGCAGATGTATAATTCTGCAGCAGTCGGCTTCACTGCCATCGACTTTGTGCTATTAAAACTTCCTGGCAACCCGTATATTCTCACTGGGTCCAGTCAGTAGCAGAACAAAGCAGAGCTTTATCGCAGCAAAGCAATCCTGCATTCCAGGAATTCTTTACAATTGGCATGTTAATCCAAGGTTAGTGGGGGGGGGGGGGGGGGGGGGGATGGGTAATATATTTTATAAGCTACATCAATAAAACTACGAATTTCTCACCAAGGTGATGTCTCCCCACCCCCCTCCCCACAAGGTATATCTGCTCACAGAGCACAATTGAAAAACATTAGAAATTAATGCCCCGCTCATTAATAGTTATCAGGTCAACAAGACATAAAAGACTCCAGTTGAAAAGCTAAACTTCAGGAAAATATAGCTGGAATGTCACACGATTTCTTACCTTCTTTACTCGGTCTCCAGTTCATTACGAGGAACATATCAAATAGATCAAGCATTCACGAAGTCAAATCAAGGCCATCTCTGATCAGAAAGACAAGATCATATTATTCAATGTCTAACGTTACACCTGGCATCAACCTAAAAAAAATGAGTTCAAGGGCATCCAGTTAGGTAACATAATTATATGCTTCATTCGTGTTTTTTTTAGAAAGGTCATTCAAAATTACCAGCTAGGGATTCTACCATTTCACATCTCTTTCCGGTACTTAACTTATGGAAGAGCTGACTAAGATGAGACATGTACTGCCACCACACACCTTCCGCACGGCAGTCCATTTCCAACAACACGTCTTCAAAATTGTTAAGCCGTTCTTTATTTCTGGCTCACAACAGTGTTATTCATGCAGTTCTTACAGCCCAAGCTGTTAGTTTGTATTAATTGGGAAACCTAGATGATGGAGACCACCAAAGGTGAGGGAGACCACGGAGGTTGAAAAGAATGGGAGACGTGGGTGAAATAAAATAATTTGTGGTGGTTGGCTGACACAAAGTCTATAGATTGTAGAAAGAAGGGAGGAGGAAGGGAACATGAAGTAAAGAGTTCCATAGACAGGGAGTCCTGGAAAGAATGAGTCAAGAACAGGAACTAGATAGTTTGTAGACTGATGGACAACATGATCTTCACCTCCCCTTCCAGTTTTACTTCCTCCCTTATCTTCCAAATATGGGTACTTTCTCCCAAAAGTATGTGTTCCTGAAGCATTCCTGGGATTTTTAATTTTGGGTCCAATTGACTAAATTCCCTTTCTTAAAAGAGAGAGGGAGTCTCTCTCCAGGTACCCTTTTCACTGAATCGACCGCTGAGAAGAAATTCGGACTAACTTTGACATTCCTGTAATTATCTTTTCTCAACTTTAAAAAAAATCCCTGTGTTGCATGTGCTGATGATATTATTTTTGGCTTGGAGGAGTTACTGAGCCCAACCATGCAAGAGAACCCAATTAACATTCATACAGCTGTGATCATTTAAGATGGTATTATTTCAGCTCCCTTACACTGCCAGAATGGTAAATCATCCATATCCAGTATCCTATTGAAGTCATTTAAGCAAGATTAGTTTAAAAAAAACAAACAGTAAAAATACAGAGTTGTTAAGTTCATCACTTTTTGTAGTAGCTGAATTTTTAATAGGGATTCTGATGGCGACTCCATCTTAACATCTGACGCATCAATTGTTTCCATCAACAAGTACAGTGACCACCTAAAGGCATATATGCACATCTTTCCGCTGCAACCATTTTAATCTTGGTGAGTTTTACTTTTATGGTGCTTTGTTGTGTTCTATAATTGACATTCCAAGAATATAATGTTTCACTAAGTATAGAGAGCTAAAAATTACTTCAAGAACAAGACTAACAAATTCTCCACCCTCATCCATCTGGATCTGTACTGACTCCATAATGTTCACAATGTGCCATTTTTATTTTATAGATGGTGCAATGCTTTAATGTGCCAATATGCTAAGCTACAAAGCAGAAAAAAAAAAGACTTGCATTTATATAGCACCTTGCATGACCACAGGACATCCCAAAGCACTTTACAGAAAAAGGAAGTACTTTCGCAGTGTAGTCACTGTTGTAATGTAGGAAACGCAGCAGCCAATTTGCACACAGCAAGATCCCACAAAGAGCAATATGATGATCAGATAATCTGTTTTAGTGACAGGGTGGAAGAGACCATGTTGGGAGCATCTATGATTGTAGGGGGAGTGGCGAGATGCTTCGGGTAATTCCCATACCATTTTAAGGGACTGTGCAATGTTACAGTTGAGTTTTAAGTTGAGAGCAATCCCTTTCTACAAGCAATAGATTCTGAGGCAAGATCTGACCAAGTCTCATCCAGATCAGGTGAACGGTTTTGAACAAATTTTGATGAATCTGTTTCCCGTCGCATCATTGCCTGCAGTTAAAGCTGTGGCCTGTGTCGAGTGACAATGAATTCTTGTACATTTGCTGTGTGGCAGGACTAACATGTTCTTCCAGAAAAAGGAATATTTTCCTGCACCATGGAACACCTAAAATTAGCTGCGTGAATAATCCAAATATAGACTTTTATTTTTGGACATATTCATGCCAATTCAAGTAAAATGCAACATTCCCACACAAAATGTCATCTTTAATTGGACAGGCCATTCATAAAAACCACAAACTTTTACCAGTATTCAGTATGCTTCATATTAAAAGCAGACATGTTGATACAACTTGCCCACTTTGTTGTGCTCACAAAACCTACTGATCCTTACAATGTAGCCCAGATCCCCTCCACCTGCGCAGACTCACTGCTCCATCTGACTGCAAGTCTCCACTCACGCCTTCCACCTCCGTGGGATGTTGATTGAGCTGGGCTTATGTACAGTCTCCCAGCTTCCATGCAGCAAGCAAAAGGGCCCTATTCAAATAAAACTATTAGCCCCATCACCACTTAGCAAATGCCAAGAGTGGCTCCTGCACAAGAATTGGTCAGGACCTCAACAAAACCCAACAGTGACGTAACCTGAAACCTAGACATTGGGGATAATTTTCACCTTCACCACTTGGGCGATAATGTGGCGAAGCAGATCGCCTGCAGGTTATAGAACCTGCCCGATTTATATTTTCGCTGAAATCAATAATGGCGTTATATAAAGTCCAAGAACCAGCTAGGAACTATAGCTTCGAAACTGAAAAGGGCCATTTGTCAATTGGCCCTGGACTTCCACAGGGTTCTCCCGATCTCCTGTCGGAACTTTGGCAGAAACCGCAGAGAAATGGCTGGGTTTTTTTTAAGGCTGTTTGGGGGGAGGGGGAACGGAGGGTGAGTTTGGGGGGGCATTGGTCTCATGCAGGAGAGCGCCCCTGTGGAATTACCATGTCACACTTTTTATCGTAAATTAAATTAAAATGAAACGAAAGAGAACCTAGTGGGGCATGAGAATGAGGCCAGTAACATCAATCCCACTTGAAGTGCATAAAGGTTTTGGAGGCAAGAACATGTGGGTTATATTTTCTACATTACAACAGTGACTACACTTCCAAAAGTACTTCATTGGCTGTGAAGCACTTTGGGATGTCCTGAGGTCGTGAAAGGCCCTCTATAAATTTAAGTTTGTTCTTTCTTTACATTGTGCGAAAACTTAATCATAGGATTGAAGTCCAAGATTGAACCAACTCTTTCAAAGAAGTATTAGTCTGGGTTGAAAGTAAATGCCTTGTGATGGTTCCATAGTAACTAAAATTATTTTATACATAATGAATACAAACTTCAATAAAACAGGAAAGAGAAACTAAGTTTAATACTGGTTCCACAATGCTGTATGATAATTATCCCAGAATACCGTCTCTAGAGTTTACAGCTAAAGCATAATTGACAACACTACGCAAATACTGGGGCACAATGAAACTCCAATGCCTCACCTATTCATGATGTGGAGATGCCGGTGATGGACTGGGGTTGACAATTGTAAACAATTTTACAACACCAAGTTATAGTCCAACTATTTTATTTGAAATTCACAAGCTTTCGGAGGCTTCCTCCTTCCTCAGGTGAATGTTGTGGAAAATTCAGGTAAGGATTCTCAGTTAATACTGGACTATGCAGTAAGGTGAAACAGCCAACAGTGAGCCCAATCACCAGCAGTACAATCTGGTGGACAGGCTGTGCAAATAAGTTTACAAGAAGCATGCCACCATTCATTGAGGGAGCTGGAAGTAGTGAGGCAGCAAGCAGCGATACTGTAAACAAAAAGTCTCTCACTGCCGCTTCTGACTGTTCCATAATGATAGAAGGGGCTCGAGAGTTAAACCATGGTGCCAGAGGTAGAGATGCTGCGTGAAGTAGGGAGCAAAGTTGTAAGGATTTGGGAACTTACTAAGCAAAAAAATTAGGATGTGCTGCAGATTGAATTCTGATCTCCATTGTCACTCAGCTGCAGTAAAGTGATTTAATAAATAGTTTTAAGCAGCAAACAACACAGACGTTCAGTGGAATTAAAAAGAATAAAAAGCAGCAAGTGATATTAAGCTAACAAAGAACTCCCGGATGCCTGCAGCTTTGGAGTGGGTATAATTAGAAGACTTATACAGTATACGCCTGTGATACAGGCACCCGGAGCACAGGCGGATGGGGCACCGCACAGGCGGATGGGGCTGGAGGAATTGTCCAGCTTCTGATCCTGATAGGTCATTCCTCTCCCACCCTCGTTCTCAGATGGGATACCTCTCTTCTAGCACCCCAAATTCGCAAATGCACGTCGTTGCCTCCTGCCCTGGTAACATGCCGTTCCTCTCTCACCCCCATTGCCCTGTCGGGTGCCACTCCTCCCTCACCCAGATTTTCCTTTCCTGGCCCTATTCCCCCAAAGGATCTCAGCCATTTTACCAAATATCTGAAAACATGAGTTACCTACAAATCTTGCACACTTCATTTGATGACATGTGCAAAAACCACCAACAAAACTGTAATCAAATCAGTTTATTCACTAACCATTTTTTTTTTGAGTGAATTTATTCAGTCATTGATTGCTTGAGTAACAGGATCTTTATTGGACAATTCAGAAATCTGATTTAAACTCATTTTACCAAATCTGGTGTTATTAATTGGACTCAAGCAAAGAAACAAAGATGTCAGTCACTATTTAAAAGATTGCATTTCAATTTTTCACCTAAGCTTTATTTCAATGTCTTTTTAAGTTCTGATTCCACTACCCGAGGGCTCAGTTTCCAACTCTCTTTACTTCACTTAGTAGTAAACACATAACCCCGCCCCCCCAAAGGGAGGACTTGTGGTAACAACTACAACAACAAGTTGCATTTATATAGCGCCTTTAACATTGTAAAACATCCCAAGATGCTTTACAGGAGTGTTATCAAACAAAATTTGACACCGAGCCAAATAAGGAGATATTAGGAAAGGTCACCAAAAGCTTGGTCAAAGAGGTAGGTTTTAAGGAGCGCCTTAAAAGGAGGTGAGAGATGTGGAGAGGCGGAGAGGTTTAGGGAGGGATTTCCAGAGCTTAGGGCCTAGGCAGCTGAAGGCAAGGAGCAATGAAAATCGGGAATGCGCAAGAGGCCAGAATTGGAGGAGCGCAGAGATCATGGAGGGCTTTAGGGCTGGAGGAAGTTACGGAGATAGGGAGGGGCGAGGCCATCGAGGGATTTGAAAACAAGTATGAGGATTTTAAAATCGAGGCAATGCCGGATTAGGAGCCATTGTAGATCAGTGAGCATAGCGGTGATGGGTGAACGGGGCCTGGTGTGAGTTAGGGTACAGGCAGCAGAGTATTCAGATATCTTTCACGAATTTGCTAGCTAAAGTGAAGATTTTATCTAGATCTGGATCTCAAGGTGAAACTGATGATTTATCTTCCCGGGAAAGTAACTGTCGAGATTAAAGAAAACACAGCTCAAGGAGGATTTTTAAAGTTTTACTAAGCTAAAGATGATTGCCTCAGTTAGCTAACCCTAACCCTAACCCTAATGCAGCTTTGGTGTTAAGCTTGGAAAATGAGAGTCAGCTAAGACCCCAGGGAGTTGAACAGAGTTCTAAAGAGAATTCACTATCCCATGCCCTTCACTGAGTAAACATTACCAGTTTTAAGCCTAGCAAAAGTATTCAGTGGTTCAAACAAAAATGGATTTTGCCCTGTATTCCTGGATGAAGTGTCCTATCTTATGATTAAGGTCCCACAAACAGCAATGATCAGATAATCTATGGACCTCAATACCTAATGAAGTGGCTGATTGCCCATGATCAAAAGTTGGAATCAATTTGTTTGATGGTAATGGTTGGCTGATTACTGTTGACGGCTATTGAAATTACTGGAAAACTGACTTGTTGAAGTAAAAGCGATAAGAAAACTCAGTGATTTTATTTAGCCATGCTGACCTCCTGAATGTGGAGATGCCGGTGATGGACTGGGGTTGACAAATGTAAGGAATCTTACAACACCAGGTTACAGTCCAACAGTTTTATTTGAAAATCACAAGCTTTCGGAGGCTTTCTCCTTCATCAGGTAAGTGTCGGATTCCTTGAAAATTACCGCATATATAGTCATAGACCGTTGCCTGGTGATTACAGATAATCTTTCCAACTGCCCGTTATCAAGGCAATCAAATGAATTGAATAGTGTTCAGACAGAGAAACATTAGATACCAGACTACTGAATATACAAACGGCCAGAACCAAAGACAGAGAGGGAGAGAGAGAGAGAGAGAGAGAGAGAGAGAGAGAGAGAGAGAGAGAGAGAGAGAGAGAGAGAGAGAGAAACATCCGAAAGGAAGAGAAAGAGAGAGAATGACCAGTTGTATTAAAAACATTCTGAAGGGCAATGGTTAATATAAAAATAAAAGATGCAGCAAAATGAATTGCTATTCTGAAGCAGCTAATAACTAGTTTAAATATAAATTCCTAAAACAATACTATCTGGTTTACAGGCAATGCAATTACTTTATCTCTGATAATGAAGCAGACAATGCCAGCCTACAGCAGGACTTGGACAACATCTAGGCTTAGGCTGACAAGTAATATTCATGCCATATAATTGCCAGGTGACGACCATGTCAAACAAAAGAAAAAGCCCAACCAATGCCCACTGACCTTCAATGTCATGACCATTGGAGTGTCCATCAACATCTTGGGAGTCACCAGCCAGAAACTTAACTGGACCAGCCATACCAACAAGACAACTACAACAGGTCAGAGGCTGGGTACTCTGCGATGAGTGGTTCACCGCCTGACTCCTCAAAGCCTCTCCACCGTCTGCAAGCTCGTCAGGAATGTGATGGAATACTCAATGCTCTCCTTAATGAGTGCAGCCACAATGATGCTCAAGAAACATAACACTATCCAAGACAGAGCCATTTGCTTGATCAGTGCCCCTGGCACTAGACTTAACATCCCCCTACCTCTTCATCACCAGCACACTGTGGCTGCAGTATGAACTATCTACAGGAGGCACCGCAGCAACTCACCAAGCTTACTTCAACAGCACCTCCCTCCCCTGAGACTTCTACTACCCAAAAGAACAAGAGCAGAAATGTTGAGGGAATGCTATCACTTTCAAATTCCTTACCAGCATGACTTGGGCAAGTATTGCCATTCCTTCATCAGATATGTATTGCCAATCCTTCATCATCGCTGGGTCAATATCCTGGAACTCCACACCTAACACCATTGTTGGACCACCATCAACACAAGGACTGCAGTGATTCAAGAAGAAGCCCCACCACAACCCCCTCAGGGAAACTAGAATAGACAACAAATGTGACCTTGAGACCGTAGCTCACATCCTGAAAACAAATAAAATACCACCAGCCATTGAGAGACAGCAAGCAGTGCTGGTATAAATAAAATCTTCCTGTTAGAAACAGACAGCATCTGACTTCTCCTTGATGTTAAAGACTAGAGAGATAAAACAAACTTTACTTGCCAAAAGTCCTATTACGGATTTGCTTTCAGCATACTTTATAGCAATACATGAATTTTACACGACACAAGAGACACTTATTTTCAGTTGCTAGTTTGCCCATTTACAATTCGAAAACAACAATATTGCAGAATTGCATTTGTAAATGTTCCGTGCATGTGTCCTGTAGGCTTAAGCAGTGTGCTTGAAGCAAATCACCTGTGTTAAGGTTCTGGTTCTTTTAGTTATGCTGGCCCAACATAAAAACAACTAAATGCCTCAAATCAAATCACCTAGTATATCTCAACATGGTAGCATTGCAGAGATAAGAGTGATTAATGAACTGTTTATCTCACCTTAGTAACACAACAAACTTTGTACCAGTAAGTTACTTTTAACTATATCCGCAGCACACTGCAGTGATGCAAGTGTTACTATAATGAGCACAACATAAGCCTAACTCCCAGATTGATAGTGGCACAGGTGCAGCGGTGATCAATATTCAAGCTCTTTAGCTTGACAATAGGGCAAATGTTGCACAGAATGATTACATCCAATTTTCTAGTGGCAAAGAGTGATCAGTTGACTCTTTGGTAAAACGATGAATCGGAAGGTTTTCCGACAAAGGATCAAATCATGGCATTTTAACTTATCTTTTGCTTTCAAATACTAAAATCGATCGTCTGTGTATTTCCAGCATTTTCTGATTTTGTTTCAAAAGTCTTTCTGCCTGTCCGTGGTCCAGACCAATCCGTGTCACAGACATCTCTGGTACAACTACCAGTCAGATTTCTTCTCTTCACAAGAATTTGCTTTGCCTCCTCTGAGGTCTTGAGGGGAGGTAGATGTAGGCTCCGTCGTAGTTTCTGATGGTACCTCGATCAACACTTCAGGTCCACCTTCGAGATGTAACATCAAAAGGTGACCTCAACAGTGCCTTGGAGAAGACACTATGTGGTGCATGATACTCAATGTCACCTAATAATGTGCCCAAGGAGAAATGAATCTTACTGACAACGTACATTTATCTAGTGACTTTAATACAATAAAATGTCAGTGCCCTTCACAGTAGAGGAAAGGAGCGGCTACTGAGCCTACCTGGGAGGTCCCTGGGGAGGCGATCGAAAGCTTGGTCAAAAAGATGGGAATTGCAAAAGCTTTTAAAATGTAAGGTGAGAGGTAATGAGACAGAGGGACTTGGGAAGGCTCTGCCATTGAAGATGGAGCAGAAGAGGCTGGAATCAGAGGACTGGGTGACATGGGAGGCCATTTGGAAGCTTGGATGGGCCATTCAGAGATTTGTAGATGAGGGCAAGTACAATCCTTTGGGGGATAGGGATCCACTGTAGGTCAACAAGATGGGGGCGATGAGCAAGTGGGGCTCAATTTTGGATGATTGAGGACAGAGTTTTTTTTTAATTTGTTTTTTGGGATGTGAGTGACAGTCAACCAGTTGGATTTTTACAACAATCAGACAGCTTTTGTGTTTTTATTTTGGGGCGCCCCGACATTACCAGATTTATTGAATTCAGTTTTACAACTTACCATGGTGGGATTTGAACTAACCTCATGGTTGCTAGTCCAGTACCATAACCACTTAGGCTGATGTTAACCAGGTCAGGAGGCCAGCAAGGAGAGCATTGGAGGAAGAGAGTTTAGAGAATGATGAATAAGGGGATATGCCAAAACTTTTGCCACATTTCTAATTACAACATTTCTTTTTTCTTCCCAGTTTTGAGAAAACAACATCACTGCTTGTAGTTATCTTCAATTCCTTGATTGTAGTTGGGAGTTCCAAATTACCTGTGAGATATGTTATATTATTAGAAATGCAAACTTAAATCTCTATTTATGTGCTGATAAACTGCCCGTGGCATTGCCCAGAGTAAGTTGATAAATTATATGTTTTTTTGTGTACGAGATGGAGACAAAGCTCGGAGAGAGACTTCAGAAACTTGCTCCACAGAGCCATCTAGAGGCCAAAGTCCACAATTACATCACAGTTGACCACACAGTTGAATGGGAAATGCTGACATAGCAATGTACAAATGCTGACAGAAAAAGTGACAAGTAAGATTTGTAGACAGAAAGCACATACCCTATGCAAAATCTTTGTTAATTTATAGTCTATTGAATAATTTATCTACTTAGCTTACATTTACCAGAGAAAATTTTCACCCTGCCTAACCAGATTTCATTCCTACAACCTCTATTTTGTCATTTAGTGGGTAGCTCTTGTCTTTAACCCTTCATTGTTGATGGAAGTTCATGCGCTATAATCAAAATATATTTAAATACAAATATACAGCGCACAATTCAAGCATTTCTCCAACTTCAAATATTTTCTTCTACAACAGAGCAGCTTTAAATAACTTCACAAATAAGATTGCAAATAAATCTTATTTTGAAGTCCTGATTAGATTCCACAGGGAACAAACCCAGACCCAACATAAATGAAAACATTGGAAAATCTGAATTACACCAAATTTTTTATATTTATAGAATGAATGATACAGCACAGGAGACCATTCAGACCACTGTGTCTGTGCCGGCTCCCTGAAAGAGCTACCAATTAGTCCCACTCCCCTGCTCTTTCCCCATAGCCCTGCAAAAGTTTCATTTTTAAATAGAGATCCAATTCCCTTTTGAAAGTTACTACCAAATCTGCTTCCACCACCTTTTCAGGCAATGCATTCCAGATCATAACAACTCGCTGCGTAAAAAATAATTCTCCTAATCTCCCTCCTGGCTTTTTTTTTTTTGCAAATTACCTTAAATTTGTGTCCTCAGTACTGCACAAAGCTGTAACCCTTGCAGCATTCATCAACGCACTGGATTTGGTAAACAAATGGGGCCCAAAATCCTGATATTTTGTGAGGTAACAGTGGTGTAGTTCTGGCATAGGTGATCAGAATTAGAGGTGTAGATCAGATACACCAGAGTTACACCCGTTCTAAAATACACATTCGATTCTGGTGGAAATGGTTGCTGGCAGAAGATGCACTCACCTCTAAAGTGCCTAAAAACAAAAGTAATAATTATACATTGAATGGGGGAAGGCTGCGGGATGGGGAAGAGCAGAGGAATTTGGGTTCACAAGATATTAAAAGCAGCACCTCAACTGGTTATCAAAAAGGAGCTAATGGAATACTGGGTTTCATGACAAGAGGGAGAGAACCTAGAAGTCAAGATTGTGAACCAATATAAAATCTTAGTAGTATCTTAAAGAGTACTGTGTGCAGTTTAGGGTTCCACATTATAGGAAGGATGTTGAGGCAAAATGGCATAGATTCACTAGGATGCCTCTGGTATGAGAAAATACAAATACGAAGACAGACTTGAAAAAGTGGTGTTGTTTTCATCAGAACAGTGGAGATTATGGGATGATTTTAGAGGTCTTAAAAATATTAAAGGATTGGACAGGGTAGATAGAAAGTGATTGTTCCTACTGGTTGAAAGGTCTACATTAAGGACACATAGCTATCAGATGGATATTAGGCGTCAGTCTTGTCTCGGTGGTAGTACTCTTGCCTCAGAGTCAGAAGTTCCACTCCAGAGACTTGAGCACGTAATCGTTGCTGACACTTCAGTGCAGTACTGAGGGACTGCTGCATTGTTGGTGGTGCCATCTTTTGGATGAGACGTTAAACTCCATCGCCCTCTCAGGTGGATATAAAAGATGCCATATGACTACTTGAAGGGCAGTGGAGTTCTCCCTGGTGTTCTGGTTAATATTTATCCCTCAACCAACATCACTTAAAAAAAATTATCTGGTGATTATCATATCGCTGTTTGTGGGACCTTGCTGTGCACAAATTGGCTGCCACTTTTCCCTACATTACGACAGTGACTATACTTCAAAAGTACTTCATTGGCTGTAACCGCTTTGGGACGTTCTGAGGTTGTGAAAGGTGTTATATAAATGCAACTTCTTTCTTTTAAGATTAAATGCAAGTGATTTAGGACAGAGAGCAGCAGAAGAAACTTTTTTTTATTTTACAGAGTTGCAAGGCTATGGATTGCAACAACAAAGTTAGTGTTTGAAGCAGAGAACCTATTTAAGAATAGGATACATAGGTGGTTGAAGGAAAGGGAGAATAAAGGGATATAGCAACAAGGCAGCTTTAGGATTAGGATTATTGCTCATGTGGAGAATAAACACCATCACCTACTGCTTGGACTGAATGGCCTGTTTCCATGTTCTAACTTCTGTGTAATTCTATGTATGTAAACAACAGGATAACAAGGACAAACCCAACCGTCTCAGAAATTCCGACACTTGCACCAGAACTGTGAAAACACAAGTGCAGTCGGAATTTTGAGCCCATGGAAATCGTGCTTAAAAATGCCAAATTCATAAGGTTTGTCAGAAAGCGCACTAAATTACAGGAAGAAAAGTTCAGAGCCTTCAGTCAAGAGCTCAGGTACCAAGCCATTACTAACGTGGGCAAGGGAGGAGCAGAACAGGTTATATCGAAAAAACAAAAGCAAAATACTACGAATGCCAGAAATCTGAGATAAAAACAGAAAATGTGGGAACCATAGATGCTGCCTGGCCAGCTGAGTGTTTCCAGCATTTTCTGTCTTTATTTCAAGTTATACCAGCAACTGTGCAATAAAAAGGATTGCAATCTACACCAAAATTATCTGAGCTCCTAGATTATAATAGAAAAACAGCCATGAAATTATTCTCTCGTTCCTTTTAATGCTGCTAGCCATTTAAATTTGTTTGGATGGTTTTTTCCCTCTGTTTTGGATCTATTTGTGCATGTCACGTCATTTAAAAATCAAGAATGCTCAAGGTGCAAGCTGAATGTCCACAACAGCACTTCCACAGGTTTATCAAGAAATAATCAGCTGATGATTGCTAGAACTTACTAACCACTATATGTTGCAACTGGTTAATGAAGTATTACTGGAAGGTTATGTCGCTTCTGTATTACAAGGTCAAGTACGTACGTCATACGTATTGGCACTCCACAGCTTCACTGTGACATTCAATAGTAGCAACACAATACCCTTTGTGTGAGCATCCTTATGGGACACTCTTGAAAACACACGCAAAAACAACACAAAGTAAAAAATCTTTTAAAAATTCATTACATTGTGCTCTTTCGAATACATGATTATAGAGAAATAATTGATCTCACAGTATTGATAAACTGCTCAAGTTATGATGTTGCTGTTTATAACTATGACCCCTATTAGGTTACAACCCAATATTCAGTATCACACAGGTAATCAAATATCACTGGTGTACCAACAGTTTTATGCAAAATAACTGTTATTCTACACAGACTAAGTTAAGCAGGATAAACAGAGAGAGAAATAAAGTGAGCTTACTTACTGTTTTATAACCCCTTTCACATCTGGACATTCTGGTCGTGCCAGTGCAGGCGTCAGAAGTTGTCTCGCCAAACTGGGCAGTTACCAGTCATCAGCTCCTTCGCGAATAACCTTCAACGGCACAAATTTGTCCTCTCTCATTGTAGAGGCTATCGGCAAAGGAAAAAAGGCAACATGAGCCCCAGAGTCGGAAGTATTTCTACTCCAATCAGTTAATAACCACACCCTGTGGTCCTTTAATGACAGGAACTCACTTCTGTTCAACAGAAAAAAAAAACAAATTCCAGCCTATGACCAGCCTCAGGGGCTTCACTAACTTTACAACAAAGAGGGGAAAAAAATATAAAAGTACATCCAGGTAGGCAGCAATCACGTTGAAAAATTTAGATGCTGAGCACGATTGCATGTTAACAACACTGAAGCAGCCAACCATATCTTCACTACTTTTGAGTATGATTAACAGAATGGACTTTCAAAGGTGAATTAAATGTCAACATTTAAGGTTATTTTCTCCCCCCCACCTTCACCTCCCTCTCAAACTTTGAAGAAGTGTTTTTTTTCCAGCAAATCCACTTTGCAATCCTGTTAATTTGAAACATCTGACAGCGAGGTGGGGATTGTGGATTTAGTTTTAAACTGAACACTTTTGTGATTCCAACAACAATGTACAAACTTTGTTATCAGCTGGGCTCAGTTTGGTAGCACTCTCGCCACAAAGTCAGAAAGTTGTGGGTTCAAGCCCCACTCCAGGACTGGAGCGCATAACCTAGGCCGACACTTCAAATGCAGCACTGAGGCTACATTATCAGGAGGTGTCACCTTTCGGCTGAGACGTTAAACCGAAGCCCCGTCTATCCTCTCCGGTGGACATAAGTCCCATGGCACTATTCGTGGAAGAGTATGGAGTTCTCCTGGTGTCTTCACAAACATTTGTCCCTCCATTAACACCGTAATTATCTGGTTATTTATCACATTTGCTGTTTGTGGGACCTTGATGTGTCCAATATTTGTCTACAGAGCAATAGCAACTACACTTCAAAAGTATTTCATTGGCTGTGAAGCACTTTGGGAAGTCTTGAGTGTGTGAAAGGTGCTATATAAGTGCGAATTCCTTCGTTAACATTATCTGTTTGAATGTCAAAATAAGCAGTTTTACTGTTATGCTTAGCAGGAGTGATGTTGGCAGGTGGGGAACAAAGACATAAAAGAGACCATAACAAGAGACCGGAGCAGGAGTAGGCCATTCGGCCCCTCGAGCCTGCTCCG
Source organism: Heptranchias perlo (assembly GCF_035084215.1). Lineage (NCBI taxonomy): Eukaryota > Metazoa > Chordata > Chondrichthyes > Hexanchiformes > Hexanchidae > Heptranchias > Heptranchias perlo. The sequence goes on along the minus strand of NC_090329.1, from coordinate 12,755,764 downwards.
CCATTCAACGAGATCATGGCTGATCTGATTTTTACCTCAACTCCACTTTCCCGCCTTTTCCCCATATCCTTTGACTCCCTTGCTGTTCAAAAATTTGTCTAACTCAGCCTTGAATGCATTCAATGACTCAGCCTCCACAGCTTTTTGGGGTAAAGAATTCCAAAGATTCACGCCCCTCTGGGAGAAGAAATTCCTCCTCATTTCCGCCTTTAAGACAGAAGGGGAAAGCTGTATTTAAAGAACTCAATTCACAGTGGGATGTTTCAATCTGAACCCTGCTGCCTAACACACATACAAATAAGATGCCCAGATTCAGTTCATGCACCAACTAGCACTAAATGACCAACTGATCAAAAGTACTGTTTTCGTTTCTTTCTTGCAGAAAAAAATAAATGTTTTATATCACTTATTTGCATTGTGCTTCACAGCCCAGGATACCTTGGAGGCCAGGAGATGGGAGCATTTACTCCGAAGCAAGACTGCATTACATAAATCAATGCCATTTACCAATGATTTACTGAAATTCAACTTCAACATTCCAACAAATGTCTTATCTGCAAAATAATCTGCACGTTTAACCGTTGAGATCATGAGCTGCCCAACCTGTAAGATCCTGAAGTTCAGAGTTGCCACACTTGTAGGAGTTAATTATTGGTACATTGAATTCTTCAATATTGCATGGAAACCAGACTGACATCTACCCAAGGCGACAGTGTTTCATTTACAATTTGCATTCCTTAAATATTCCTTCTCAATCCAGTATTTTACAAAAGTTGCATTTAAGCAAGACATTCACAAACAAAAGTCACTCGATGAGGGGGGCCTGCTCCCCTCTAGTCTCCAAACTCTCTCACACAACATTTTTTGTTTTATCAATAGCACAGCCATTGCTCCTCTGAACTTGCCTGTCTTGTTCTTTCTAATAAATACACCATCCTACATCCTTCATTATGTTGAAGTGAAAACAATACGCTATCTCCTACTGCCAACTTATTCTTTCCCAGGACCTCAAAACTGTAAGACTGCTTTCCTCTTTCAATCTTCCCTTCCTCATACAATCTACAGGCTTTTAAACTTCCAGCCTTCGTGTCACTTAATCACTACTTTTTGATTCACTTTGCCTACCTTTCTACTGTTTGCAACCTGGCTGATGCCCTACACTTGTGGGCGTTGGCCCTTCTCCTAGTTTTCTCAATACAAATAAAAACATATCCCGTTAATGAATAGGCTTTAAGCAATCATTACTGTGCAACTAATTGTTCATTCAAAAAAATCAAATTGATGAGCAGTGACCAGACTAACTTTAGTGAGTTTGCATATGAAATATTTTAAGCAGGCCACATTTTAATTGTTTGATCAATCAACCAGTTTATTAAAAAAGTTTGCACAAGTTCCTTACATGTTAAACACTAGCCTCTGGTTACAGCCTATAAAGCAAGCATAGAAAGTCTGTTCGACCTCAATCTTGTTGTATCTCTCATCTCAGCAAGCAGCTTGTGTGAATCTACCTGGAAGTTGCAGAGTTCAAAGCCAGGTTTTAAATATTAGAAAGTACATTACCACCACAGAAAATCCATGTTGGAATAGCGGTGAGCTGCAGGTCGGAAGTGTAGATCACATACATACCATGGAACTTTGCAGATCACATCTAAGCTTTGAATGAATGTTCCATAAATTTCCATTTACATCAGTAGATCTTGGTGTTCTGATTTAAGATCGATCCACTAATGAGGCAGCTTTGCTAAGGCCAGCCCTTCGAATTTCATGGGACTGGAGGCTTACAAACTAGCGAGTAAGAAATACAGCACAAACAGAAGAAGTGAGTTGCCTGGGCCTTGTGAGCCAGATTCCCAGGGTTCACAAGACCACATATGGCCCATGAGCTGTGGTCTAGACATCCCTCCAAAAATCAATGCTGCTGCATTTTTACAATTTGCACCACAGATATAGTTTGGGAATTTGTTTCTACCTCAGCAAAAAGATTCATTTAAAACTGGTTGCAAATATGGTAAAATTATGTACAAGACTACATAGTATTAGGGCTTGGCAGTGCAACACAAAGGTTTCAGATGTAGCATAGTGCTCTTCTCTCTTTTTTTAAGTGCTTCTTTAAAGAAGTTTCAAATAGTTGTTTCCAGCTGAAAATCCATTATCCACCCTCATGTAAGGCACATCATACCCCACCCTCTATCCCAGTGGAAAGAAAACTGACCTCTTAACCTAGTATTTGGTTTTAAGGAACTTCCTACTTGGCCAATGACAACATCTCCTATAGATGACAAGGTGAGGAACCAGACAGCAACGATATGTGAGTTTGCTGCAAGATCGCATAGAACATGCTATTATAGTTATAAAATCCACTTTCTCTTTTGCATATGCAATATCCAGTATCCCAGTAACTAAAATACAAAAATACAAGTTCATTTGCATGTGCTGGCTACACAGCAGAACCATTAATGATTTAGCAACAATGAGGCTAAGTTGGCTTTTAATGGATAATTTTCTGAATATTGCTTTTGGCCAGGTAATTTCCTGCTTTTCTTTGACTATCACCATGGGATCTTTACTGCCCACCTTAACAACTTGCATTTATATAGCGCCTTTAACATAGTAAAACATCCCAAGGTGCTTCACAGGATCGTTATCAAACAAAATTTGACACCGGGCCACATAAGGCGATATTAGGACATGTGACCAAAAGCTTGGTTAAAGCGGTAGGTTTTAAGAAGCGTCTTAAAGGAGGAGAGAGGCAGAGAGAATTCCAGAGCTTAGGGCCTAGGCAGCTGAAGGCATGGCCGCAGATGGTGGAACGATTAAAGTCAGGGATGCGCTAGAGGCCGGAATGGAAGGAGCGCAGAGATCGCCAAGGGCTGGAGGAGGTTACAGAGATTGGGGGGGGGGGGGGGGGGGGCATGGAGAGATTTGAAAACAAGGATGAGAATTTTAAAATTGAGGTGTTCTTGGACTGGGAACCAATGTAGGTCAACGAGCACAGGGGTGATGGGAGAACAGGACTTGGTTCGAATTAGGACACGGGGAAAGTTTTGGATGAGTTCAAGTTTATGAAGGGTGGCCAGAAGAGCATTGGAATAGTCAAGTCTAGAGGCATCAAAGACATGGATGAGAGTTTCAGCAGCAGATGAGCTGAGGCGGAGCGGAGATAGGCGCTGTTACGGATGTGGGAGTAGGCAGTCTTGGTGATGGAGAGGATATGTGGTCAGAAGCTCATAACAGGCAGATGGAGGCTCAAATTGAAAGACAGCACCCAAAACAAATCCAGACTCCCTCAGTACTTAGATTGGAAAGTCATGCAAGATTACGCATGCTCAAGTCCTGGAGATGGGCTTGAACCCAAGACTTTCTGACTCAAAGGAGAGAGTGCTACCACCTGAGCAGAGATAACAAACAGTTGGGATAAATGATTGGCCTTACTACCTCCAGGCTAAGGAGGAGAAAATGAGCCAGGATGCCTGCAGCTGATTACTATCCAGTGACCTCTGCTGGAAAAAGTGTGGGAACCGGACCCGACAAGGTATGGCATCCCATAATTGAACAACCAATCAACCCTCACTGTCTAGGTTTTGGCGTGAAAAATGCTCACTGCAACAAGATATGGGACAACATTCGGTATGCAGAGCACCCTACCCCAAAATGAATCCATCCTTTCAGGAAAGGAGAGGACAGAATTTGAGGGGGAAACAAAATGGGAAATATTACTCTGATAGTAAATCAGGTCAGGGAAGGCTATCTGCAATGCAAAGTATTCCATTTAATTGATATACCAAAGTAACTTGAGATATTTTGTAATTGATGAGAAATCCAGTAAAGAATTCCTTCCCTTTATCTTCAAAGAGATGAGATATTTTGAGTTGTAAAGACTCACTCAGTTGACAACAGCAATTTGCACATTTTTCCATGTAAGTCCCATTGTAGCAATGATCATTAAGATTCAACAGTAGCTCACTACACAGCTGCTGGACACTGAACTTTAAAAAGCCGAGGGTCATCCACCATCAGCTAAGCAGTTCTTGTCTGATTTTGGTGTACAAATGCTACCAGTATAAATTCAGCTTCCAGCAAATGTTATAGAATAATAGAATCATACAGCACAGAAGGCAGCCATTCGGCCCATTGTGCCTGTTCCGGCTCTCTGAAAGAGCTTTCCAATTAGTCCCACTCCCTTACTCTTTCCCCATAGCCCTGCAATTTTTTTTCTTTTTAAGTAGATACCTAATACTAAACTTTTGAAAGTTACTACTGAATCTGCTTTCGTCACCCTTTCAGGTAATGCATTCCAGATCATAACAACTGGCTCATCTCCTCACTGGCGTTTTTTTGCCAATTATTTTAAATCCGTGTCCTCTGCTTACTGACCCTCTTGCCAGTGGAAACGGTTTTTCTCCCTATGTACTCTATCAAAACCCCTCATAATTTTGGACACCTCTCCCCTTAACCTTCCGTAGATGGTACAATTTCAATAGATGTTAAATCCACTAGGACCTACTGCTGTAAATATACATGAGATTTCAGGGCCAAATCCAAGTCTCTGATCTGATCTGATCTCAGGAGAGGCGAGGACAAAATTGATGAGAAAACATTATTTTTTAAAATCTTGGTTTTCACCAACATATGCACTTCTCTTTCAGATGGGGCATCACTATTAAACTTTTAAAAAAACAATTTAAATGGAAATATTTACAGGTGTATCTTGCGTCACTTCCCACTCCATTTCACTCAATTAAAAAGTAATGGTAGTGTCATACGTATCCGTTATTTTTCCCCTTAGCCAAGGATTTACAACACTTCACGGTAAATAGACAAGAGCAGTGCCAGCAATTCAATGAGAAGTGCAAGTAAAATCAATCAGCCATTTAACACCCTACCTCCCATGGCTTAAAGTGTAACTTCGATAAACCTTCCAAAACTGTATTAACACTTAAAACTTGATTTGGCAATCCTTCGTTAAACAAAACACTCATTAACAGAATCAGAATGGACCCATGATCACATGAAGACAGCAAGACACTCGACAATTTGCACCCGTGACCAGGTGAATATATTACAGCATTTCATGATTTAAACTATTGAGGGCAAGAGTATATTAGAGCACTTCATGATTTGATATTAATACGCTTCACAGTCTGAACCAGTATACGAGTGTATTAATGCATTTCATGATTTATGCAACACCTTTTTTCAAAAAGTAAAAGATTTCAAATTTTGAGATTTGGGGAGAATAGTACAATAAAAACGAGGCAAATCAGTTCATTTTAAAACGGAATACACACTTTAAATAAAAGAAATGGTTGTGGAAAAAGTTCTAGGCAAAGTATGCTTGCTCCTCACCTGTGGGGAAGCCCCTCCTCCATGGACTCAAGGTCTCTGCTGTCAAGGTCACCTCTTCAGATTCTGAGAACTTACAAAACACACACACACACAAACAAACTTAAAATTCAAACAAGACACAAGGAAATCATTTAAACTATTGCAAGTCTTCTGGAAGATTTTTCTTGATGTATTGCAACCCTCTCCCCCTCTTCCTCAGGAGCTAAGTGTCTCTGTCCCTGTGTCCTGGGGGGGGTCTTCTCCCTTTTGAGGGGGGAAATTCATCCTTCATTTCAATGTGACAGACACATCCCAGCCAAAAAGCCACAGTCAGACTGGGACAGAATTTGAAGCGCTGAACTCCCATTTTAAAACAGCATTTTACTTCAATGAATTAAAAGAGATGTATAGTTGTGTGTGTCACTTGACACTGTCAAAACAAAAATAATTAAAATCCCTAAAACCTGCGCCTGAACAACAAGTTACATTTCAACAATCCTCCTCGACTTGGAACGAAGTCACATTCAAATTAAATTGTTTCCTCACTGAACTAGCGATTGCCAAGAGGCAAGAGAGAGAGAGAGAGAGAGGTGGCAAATAAATCTCACACCGGCAACAAAATAACTCTTCGGCAACTTCTCCCACAACAAACTGAAAACTTGGGAGGAAACTTTTTTTAATGCACTGGGCGGATAACAGCACGCAGGTCCCGCCAACAGCACATGGGGAGAGAAAAGACCGGAGCAAAATAAGGACTTACCCCCGAGGAGAAGGCGCTGCCGAGATGTCTGGACGACAGGACAAGATCAGAGGCATCCAGGCACGTTCCCTTTAATCTCCTCGGATTTTTTTTTTCTCCCACGTAAAAAGAAGTTGTGCTGGGCTGGGCATCTCGGCCGCTTTTATTAGGTTGGTTGGAATTATGTCAGAAGAGGAGAGGGGGGGGGGGGAAGACAAGGGAACGGAGTTTATTTTCATCTCTCGCCATTTTCTTTGTCTTTTTTTTAAAAAAAAGAAAAACACTTTCCCTTGACTCAAGACAGCTGGACTCTTCAGCGCTGCACACTGGGGGAAGCGAGCTGATGCAGAGGAGGGAGGGAAGGGAGAGAGAGGGGAAAGGAGATATAGGAGTGAGGGATAGAGGAAGTCAGATCAAAAGGAGAGAAGGAAAAGCGTGGGGAGAAAGCAATATGTGCTAACGAGAGAGAAAATCTGACAAGAGAAGTGTGAAGTATTGATGTGTACATAAAATATCAGATGAAGCTTGGGAGTAAAAGAAAGTTTAGGTAAGTGAGGAAAGAATCAGGAGATTAAAAAGCAAACTGATGGACAAATTACTTAAGATAGAAATATGAGAGGGGAAACATGAGGGCAGAGAGATGAAAACTAAGAAATGTTTTAAACTTTGCTGGAACCAAAGTGGTGATTAAAAAGTGAAAGGACACAGAGGGATTTATGGACAGAAAGAAAAATATCCAAGTGAGACAGAGGTGAACCTCTACCACTGCTGCTCTCCTCCTCTGATCGTTTCTCATTAACACGCCCCTTTCCATTGGGCTGCACACAAGACCCAATCCCGCCTCTTAGCCTATGAGCGGCATCCATTTACTTGAGACCCACCGCCCCGCCAATCAGAAGTGTCATTATGCTGAGAGAACTGTATCTCAGCCAATCAGTGGTGCCACTATAATGAGATCCGTTCCACAGCCAATCAGCGGTGTCCCTACCCTGAGACGTTTTCCCCAGTGACTCTTGGTCTCTCACCCAGTTGGCCAATCAGAAGTGCAGCATTGTAGACCAATCAGCATACCAGATAACGGATTTGACAAACCCCACCCCTCTTCCAGTTGACCAATCAGAAATCAGCCATGCTCAGCCAATCAACTGCTGAACCTATCAGGAGTGACAGTATTGTTGGCAGTAGTTGGAGAAAGCTCTTTCTTGAATTGACCCATATGGGTAACAAAGGCATGCCAAATACCACCAGCCATTCTCGAATAATAATATCTCCTGTTTTCTCATGCTAATATCACTTCTGCCATTTAACCACCTCTCGTTTTCCACTCGAGCACCTTACAGGTCATTCTATTTTTGTGTGTGTGTGTGTGTGTGTGTTTCATCGTTCCACCATTGGCAATCGTGCCTTCAGCTGCCCAGGCCCTAGGTACTGGAATTCCCTCCCTAAACCTCTCCGTCTCCACCTCTCTCACCTCCTTTAAGACACTCTTTAAAACCTACCTCTTTGAATGTGGCTCAGTGTCGAATTTTGTCTGATAACGTTGCTGTGAAGCAGCTTGGGATGTTTTACTACGTTAAAGGCGCTATATAAATACAAGTTGTGTTATTCCCCCATTTCCTTTATGTTCTTTTTTAAATGCTGCTCGTCTGTAATATCCTCCAGTTTTGATGAAACGACCACACCCGTAACTTTAACCCATTTGTCACCCCCATGGATGACGCCTGACCGTCAATAATTGACAGGGTGCCTGTAATAAAATAACAGGTAAGGGATTGTAAATAACTTGTTATTGACATCAGGATTTACAGCAATTAGGCTTTAGTGATCTAAAAGGAACAGGGAATTTAAACACAGTTCCACCTTAGTAGCAGAATAACACGTTAGCACTGACTTTCTTCCCCGTCCAATGCAAGTCAGGCGGAGTGCACCCAAACAGTATTCCACCTGACATGAACCTGCCTGTATTGGTGGGTTCAGGTTATGTCCCCATGCCTAGCGCAGATTAAGGTTGCCAACTCTCCAGAATTGTCCTGGAGCCTACAGGAATTAAAGATTAATCTGGACACAGCTGTGAGCAATCCGAGAGAAAAATCATAGAGGTACGAAAAAAATTGGGTGTTTCTTTTATTTTCTTTGAACACTTTTGTTTATTAGTTATAAAAATATTGGAAATGGGGGGAGAAAATGCTGTTTGACTGGGAAGGACGATTGGAGGTGGGAGGTCATGTGATAAAACCTTCAGGAATACGTCCAAGCAGAGTTGGCCACCCTAGCGCACATGGGTGCAGGCCTCACCCCCTAGAAACAGGGACAGAAACTCAACTGCTGCAAGTCACTCAAGCCTGCAGCAGTTCGTAGGCTACATGGCCGTCTGACTACTGTCCAAAAAGCAGCCGGAAAGTTTCAAGCTCTGAAGACCAATGTGGAACTTGAAAAAAAGGCCACTTACCTTTTCATTTCCTCCTTGTTGCCTGTCCCTCTGAGCTCTTCTAATCTGAAGGGGTCTGAGTGCAAAGCCTAACGCCAACTTATTCTGATGGATACCCACTATGAGGTGGGAGGCGTCACTGTGCTACTCCTGTCTCATTTAAAACCAATTTGAATACTTGGACCTGCTCCAAGTGCAAGCACTTTGTAGCTCCTCGGTGAAAACCCTAGAAATCACAGAACGATACAAAGGGGACATGGACTTGTGATGCTGAGTCTCTGCCCCTTTTCCCACTAACAGCAATGAGATAAAGACTAGTTCATCTGTTTTGGTGTTTGTTTGTGTTGGTTGAGGGATAAATATTGGCCGGAATACCTCCGCTGCTCTTTATAGGAACATCGGAATTGCTTGACGGGAAAAGACTGAAGTCCATCTAGTTCACCTTCCACCATCCTGGTGGTCATATGATACAATGATAATGGAATTGTTGACTAATCATAGCAATCAATCTCTATCAATTACTGTCCAACAGACCCAGATATAACACAAAGACAACCCCAGCGATGGACAACTTTGGGAACCATTGGTCCAAAGTCACCTGTTGCTACACTTACCACATGTCATGTCTAAAATTACCCATATACTGTATCCCAAAATGTTATTTTCTGAATGAAATCTAACTAATTTGCATTTGAATGAATCAACCCTATCTGCTTTCACCATCTCCCTCGGGAGCCCGTTCCATTGATTGACCGCACACTCACTGAAATATTGTTTCCGCAGATTAGTTTTGAATTTACCCTCATTCGTGCGTAGGCCGTACCCTCTGTTTCTACTTCGAATAGTGGGATCTTTTACATCCACCTAAACAGGCAGATAGGGCCACAGGTTAACACTGCAACCTAGAGACAGCACCTCCAAGAGCATAGCACTCTCTCTGTACTATGCTGAACTATCAGCTGAATTATGAGCTCAGATCCTGGAGTGGGGCTTGAACCTACAACCTTCTGATCCAGCAGTAAGAATGCTATCTCTGAGCCAGGGCTGACATTCGGTCTCAGTCCATTGTTCTTTTTGGTAAAGAGACAATGGGGGAAAAAATTCGAAAGGGCCCATTTTTGGGCATGGGTAGCGTGATGCGCTAGTACCCCCTCGCCCGATGGACCGTGAATTCCGTGCTGCCTGCTACTTACCATGCTATCTCCGTGCAGCCAGCGCTAGCCACGCTGCTGAGAGGCTGAGGATAATGAGGAAGCCGGAAATGGGGCGTGCACAGCGCACGTCATCGGCAGCCTGCACCTCTTAAAGGTGCAGGTGCACATTTTAAATGGGACATGCACCGTCCACTAGGAGGAGGGAAAGATGGCCGCAAGGATGGCAGGAGGGCAGGCATTGGCAGGCTGTGGCGCAGGAAGTAAACGCCAGGAGCATTGCACCACACACGTGGGTGCAGTGCTGAAAGAAGTTCAATGATTTGACACGAGTGGTCAAGGTGAGTGAATGCAAGTGTCAAGTAGCACATCCAACCAATTGCACCACTGCTCCACACATCACACTCCCAGTCACCCACCCACCAACAAACACTGCCCATCCATACGCAATGCTGCACTCGGCATGCTGCATCTCATCCGCACATAGTACCGCATTTGCAGGCCACACAACCACCACTCACAGGTCACACTGGCAGTTATTCGACCATGACAGGCACATCACCCATACAGCAGGATACTCACTGACACACTGTCCTCTATCTTGCAGGAGAAGGTGGAGCATAACAGCTGGCAGCAGGAGAGACCCGAGGGTGGATGGGAATGCTTACATGTCCTCACCCCCCTAGAAGAGACAGTGCTTCGGATCATTGGGCGGGCCGTCACTGCAGCTGCGACAACATGCCGCGCTGGAGATCCCGATTAAGGGGGTGTCTGCATATCTAATGCTCCTTCTCATTTCCCACATTTCCCTCCTCCCATAATCTTTTCTGACTCACGTGCTGCAGATGCTGTCAGCACGCACGTCTTACTTGCTCCTCTCCCCACTCCACAACTCAACCTGTTTCCCTTTGTCATTGCAGATACCCAAGAACATGAGGTGGCACCGTCCGAGGAGGAGGAGGAGGAGGAGGAGGAGGAGGAGGACACTGAAGCCACACCGTCACTCGATCTGACACTCGCTTCCACCAGCTCAGGGACTGACACTGCGCGTATTTTAGAGGCTAGGCCAGCTCGCCGGAGGGTAAGGTCGCTCACTAGTTCCACTGCAGAGGAGTGAGATGAGGATTTCGATGGGCCAGGCTACAGAAGACGGCTGATGGGCGTACACCACCAAATGCTTGGGGTACTGGAAAGCCTGCCAGAAAACCTGCACACAATGACAAGGGGCATGGAGGAGTCCAGCTCCAACTTGACAGGGGGCTTTGCGCAGAGCTTGGAGCCCATCCTTTCCAACGTGGTGGCCACCTCCATCAGCGCACCTGTGGAACCCACCATGATGCAGCGTCTGATGACTGATGTCACAGCTTCCATTGCAGCACAAACATCTGCCATCCAAGGTCTGACAGCTACAGTTGCAGCTCAGACGGCTGCCTTAGAAGCTCAGATCTCCTGCTATCGTGGGTCTGGGGACCACTGTGGAACTGGGTTTCCAGGACGTCACAGCACTCCAGCAATCCGTTCTCCAGCCGATCACCAGGATTGCTGAGGCACCGCCCCAGGAGAGTGGCAGTGGTGCCATGGCAGTCGGACCTGCTGTCCTCTCTCAGGACAACAGCCTTCCTGTTCCCACCCCTACCACTCCACCAGAGCCCTTGTTGTTGCCTATTGACCAGCCAGGCCAGACTGCTGCAGCCCATGCTGCGATGGTGCAGAATGAAGTCGGGCCCTCCCGGCCCAGAGCTGCTCGAGGTCGTCCTCCAAGGCCATCTGCACGCTCCTCCATTGAAGGCCAGCAGCCTTCCACCACCCATGCTCCAGCCACTGGGGAAGCACCTCGTAGGAGCACTAGGATAGGTAAAGGCACACGAAGAAAAGGCACTAAGGGAATGCACAAGGGTGAATAGTTCAATTATGTTTGCATAATTTCATTTATTGATAAATGTGACTTTGAATTTGCATTTGGTGGTGGTTTTTATTTATGCAGTGAGCTGAGAGGGAAACCAATGTGTAATCAGATGGAGGGTGATTTAATTGTCTTGTGGGAGCGGAAAGGTGGGGAGTGTAGGACTGTTGGTGAGTTAGGGGATGTAGTTCAAATTATTGATAACGGGTACGGATCAGGCGAGCAGCAGAGCCCTTGCACACAAGGCATGTGGTTCCTGCTGTACTCTTGCATCTTCCTCCATTTCCTGTTCCAGCTCCTCCTCCTCCTCAGCCTCTTCCTCCTCAGCCTCCTCTTCCTCCACCTCTGGCTCAGGGTCTTCTCCGATCATTGGTGGCAAAGGCTGGTCCCTCATGATGGCGAGGTTGTGCAGCATGCAGCATACCACCACGAATCTGCCCACCCGCTCAGGGGAGTACTGCAGGGCTCCTCCAGACCGTTCCAGGGAGCGGAAGCATTGTTTGAGGAGGCCTATGGTGTGCTCCACGATGTTGCGTGTGGCAGCATGGCTCTCGTTATAGGCCTGCTGTGGACGTGTGCGTGGATTCCTGACCGGTGTCATGAGCCACGTCGTGAGGGGATAGCCCTGGTCGCCCAGTAGCCAGCCTTTGACTTGCCGAGTCGGATGAAAGATAGCTGGCACGTTGGACTGCCGCGTGACGAAGGCATCATGACTGATCCCAGGGTAGCAGGCATCGACCTCCATGATTCGATGCGTGTGGTCACACACCAGCTGCACGTTGAGGGAGTGGAAGCCCTTTCGGTTGACGAAGACGGCCGAGTTGATGTGCGGGGCACACAGAGTAGTGTGCATGCAGTCAATGGCACCCTGCACCATGGGGAAGCCAGCAATGCGAGCGAATCCCCATGCTCGCTCATTCTACTTGTCTCTCTCAAGAGGGAAGGTGGTGAACCTGTTCCTCATCTGGTACAGTGCATCTGTGACCTCCCTTATGCAGCAGTGCACTGCATAATGTGAGATATTGCACGTCGCCAGCAGAGGCCTGAAATGCTCCTGAGCCGTAGAAATTCAGCGCCACAGTGACCTTCACAGCCACAGGCAATGCTGTCCTTGCCCTGCTCTGAGGCTGCAGTTGTGGCCGCACCAGTTGACAGATCGCGGTGATGGCTTCCTTGGTGAACCTCAGGCGTCGGATGCAATCCTCCTCGGTCATGTTGAGGTAAAAGAATTGATCCCGGAAGGCCCTCATTGGATAGGGCCTCCTGCTCAGTGCCCTGTGCCTCCTCGTCCTCCCTTTCCTTGCAGCTTGACCTGTTCGGCGTGGCCTCTCTGCATGCTCCCAGTCGTGCTCAATGCCCAGTGGGAGCCCTGGCAGACCACCCATGGTTACCAGGAATGTTGTTCAACCACGGTTGTAACTTTCCGAACCGTAAGGCAGTACCTGCCAAACCGATCTCAAATGTAGTCTAGGAATCTCAGTAAGTATAGGGAGCTTCAAAAAACATTTCTTATTCCACCAGCAGCCAGAAGCAATAATCCAGCAACTAACCTGTAAATCCTGCATGGTCCCTTTGAATAGCGCTGGTGGGGGGTCCTCCAGGCACTCTAAGACATGTTCGGGTATGCGTGGTTAAGACAGTGCTTTGAGTTGAGCGTTAAGGTCCAAAATGGTTTCTATCACTTCAAATCAGCATTGCACACTGATTGAATGCATTTTCTCCCTACTTTACGTGCTTCCGGTGCTTGGTGTTTGCCCATGCGCTGACTCCTATACCAAGATGGCGTCAGGCGCACGTCACGGTACACAGGCCAATTTAGCATCCTATGTGCTTTAAATAATAGACTTCCAGAAGTACAACATTTTCACAAAATTTTATTTTGTTATTATTATCAAGAAACATAGCTGACTGCCCAATGCCATATTACAGGACATCACTAAGGCCAAAACGCGTGGAAGAGAAGGTGCAGCAAATTAGATGTCGAGTTTGGGTTTTAGAAACTCTTAGATTGTGGAAGGAAAGACTGAGGGAGTTAAGGAGATCCATGGGCTTGAGGTCCTGAGAAAGAATGAGTTTAACAATCAGTCTGATACATCTTGATTTCAATACAGCGAGGATGAAGGGGGGCAAATGTATCGGAACACAGGATGTTTTAGGCAAAAAGTAGCTATAGATGGATTTGGATCTGTTTGGAGACCGGTCACCGGCAAGGATTGGGGTCGGGACCGTTGCTCTTCACTATTTTTATTAATAATCTAGATGTCGGTGTTAGGAGCGCGCTCTGAAAATTTGCAAATGATACTAAGATTTGTGCGAGTGGCAGGACTGTAGACGATGCTCGACTGCTTCAGGCGGATTTTGATGTGTTGGGGGACTGGGCTCGTGACTGGCAAATTATGTTTGATTTGGAAAAGTGCAATGTTATGCATGTGGGAAGGGCAAATGCTCAGCATACATACACCCTTCAGAGAAAAGCATTAAAGCAGGTGGAGAAAGAAAGCGATCTGGGCGTTCTAGTACATAGATCTCCTAAAGGTTCATGAGCAATACCATGAATAGATAGAGCGAATACGGTGTTGGGTGCATTTATAGGACAACTGACTAAGACAAAGCATATTATTTTGTCTTGTACAAGACCTTGGTCAGGCCTCAGTTGGAATACTGTGCCCAGTTTTGGTCTCCTCACATGGTCGGTGATATTGAGGCTTTGGAAAGGGTGCAGAGGAGGACCACTGGACTAATTCCCAGCTTAAAGCATCTTAGTTATCAAGATAGGCTAAAAGAGCAGGGACTCCACCTGGGGAAGCATAGACTTAGGGATGATCTGATCAAGGTTTATAAGGTGATGAAGGGAACAGATTGTGTTCGAGTTGACGGTTTGTTCCAATTAAATAGGTTAGAGAGGACCAGGTCTAGGTTAGATATCAGGACATGGTTCGTTTCCCAGAGAATAGTGGACCTCTGGAACAGGCTGGACCTGTTTCTGGCTAGGGCGGAGATCATCTCGTACAAAAGGTATCTAATGCATACAATTATCAAGGCCACGGTGATCTCCTGGACTAGTTTCAATTACCTGGGCGGGGAGGGGGGTGTCAGAGAGGAATTTTCCAGATTTCTCCCCCCCAAAAAAATTTGTCTGGGTTTTTATCTGTTTTTTCCACCTCTCCCAGGAGATCACATGGTTTTGGGTGGAGTGGGAGTATATATATTGTGTACATGTCTATACACAAGGTATCACACTGTATGGGACAGGCTGGATGGACCAGAGGGTCTTTTCCTGCCCGTCATTGTTCGTATGTTCGTGTATTTGCAAATGAAGAATAAGATAGAAAAGTTCAGAGGAGCACTTACTAGAGCATGATCAACCAAATGGAGAGAGACAAGTAGGGTTGCAATGGAGAGCGAGGTTGGAGGCTAGAGGTGAGAGAAGGACGAGGTAACAATTGACAAGTTCTCTTTTGTATCTTGTACAAAAGTTTGAGGTAGATGCTAGTAGCATTTCTCAGACGTTCCATTGACTTCAATGGAAATAAAATTTGTGAGAGATGTAAAACGGCCTGCCGATTCTCTATCACCCATTTCACACTATCGCAGAAAGTCAGAATTACCCCCCCACCCCAAAAAAAATGTGTCTACAAAGTTTTGGGGAGGATTTCTGTTGTCATTTCGGTGAGAGTTTAGCAGAACCCCCCAAAGAGACTGCGTAAAAGGCCAATTACACCATTTCTCCAAGTGTTTTGCGATCTTCTTTCGAAATTACAGTGGTAGATTGGGAAAAACTCATGGAAAGATTAAGAAGAGATTTGATTGAGGTGTTCCAAATTATGAGGGGTCTTGATAGAGTAGATGGGAAGAAACTGTTTCCACTGGCAGGAGGGTCGATAACCAGAGGACACAGGCCAGAGGGGGTGCAACGAAGGTTCACTAGATTGATTCCTGGGATGTGAGGTTTGTCCTATGAGGAGAGGTTGAGTAGAATGGGCGTATATTCTCTGGAGTTTAGAAGAATAAGAGGTGAACTAATTGAAACATATAAGATTCTGAGAGGGCTTGACAGGTTAGATGCTAAGAGGCTGTTTTCCCTGGCTGGAGAGTCTAGAACTAGGGGGCATAGTCGCAGGATAAGAGGTCGGCCATTTAGGACCGAGATGAGGAAAAATTTCATCACTTAGAGGGTTGTGAATCTTTAGAATTCCCTACTCCAGAGGGATGTGGATGCCCAGTCGTTGAGTATAATTAAGACTGAGATTGATAGATTTTTGGACACTAAGGGAATCAAGGGATATCGGGATAGGGCGTGAAAGTGGAGTTGAGGTTGAAGATCAGCCATGATCTTGTTGAATGGCGGAGCAGGCTCGAGGGGCCGTATGGCCTACTCCTGCTCCTATTTCTTATGTTCTTATGTTCACAGATTTAAGATAACTGGCAAAAAATCCAGGGGGGATATTAGGAGAAATTCTTTTACTCAGCGAGTTGTTATGATTTGGAATGCACTGCCTCAAAGGGTGGTGGAAACAGATTCAATAGTAATTTTCAAAAGAGAATTGGATAAATACTTGAAAAGGAGAAATTTGTACTGCTATGGGGAAAGAACAGGGGAGTAGGACTTTCAAAGAGCTCTTTCAAAGAGCCGGCACAAGCACGATGGGCTGAATGGCCTCCTTCTGTGCTATATGATTCTATGAATTTCCAGCCATAGATGACTAAAAAAGTAGTACATAATACTTTCATTTTATTGGCGGTGTTCCTGTTGTAAATCTTTTAGATGCTATGGAGCTGATTTTCCGAGTGCCCAGTGCCGGAAGGATGCCTCGTGCGTTTCGGGACATAGCGAGTGGTGCACATGCAATCGCTCCAAACGTAGATGTGGGCATAGCTGGCAGGCGCGGCTTCCCACCAGAAATCGGTAATTTACCTCCTCTTTGTCTTCTTCAGTGGCATCGTCAGTGTTGGAAACAGCATCAATCTGAATTTTTCCAGTCACTCCTTCTCATGAAGTAATGGCTCTATAATTGTCTGAGTGCCCTGAGGTGGGGGACAAATCAGCAGGGATCCCCATTCCTGATCAGTAATTCAGTGATCCCCTGGTGGAAAGTGTGCATATGTGGCCATCAGGTGAGGAGACAATTGGGCTTGTTTGTGATGTCTTCCATAATGAAATAGCCCACCAACATTCATTGTCTAGGTGCACAAATGCTCACTTGGATGAAACACCAAAACCTTTCCCATAATCTTGGGTAAGACTAGTCTGCCAGGCTGTGAGTCGAAAGGATTTTCAGCCAGTTCTACTATAAAGGAATGGCGATGAATTTGCATTTAATTCTCTTTAATACTTCCTTAAAACCAATGAACCAGAAATTTTGAGCTGTTCTTGCCCATAGGCAAGTAGTGCAGTGGAATCTTCTGATCACAAGTCGTGGTCCAATCAGTCCCAAACTGATAGGATAATCCTACTGATTGTAAGGAGAGCTTTGGATAGTCTCATACCAGTTTCTAATGGGCTTGGGCCCACTGTAGAGAACTGCCCCTAATTTCATAACATCGTTCATAGAGTCCACTGGTTGGCTAGGATGGGAAAGGGACAAATGTCGTAATGGTGGAGAATGGGGTGATCATCTGTAGAAACTAGTGTACGCCAATCAGGGGAGACTTTGAGGCCTCCTGCCCGGGGTAAATGGGGCGGTAATGCCCTGAATTTTTTTTTTATTCGTTCATGGGATGTGGGCGCCCCTGGCAAGGCCAGTATTTATTGCCCATCCCTAATAGGGTGCGGCATAACTTAGTGCCCCACTGGCACCGGCGGTGTGGCCGATACTATATACCCAAGGGCCCACCGCCAGAGAGTGTACTGCCAAAGGCAGCCAGAGAGTGCCCCCTCCCAACCCAGAGTCAGGGGGTAAGCCCTTTCACTATGCAAATTGGTACATAGGACCCTAATCACCATTTTAGGACTCAACTCTGTGTGCACCGTGCACACTTACTTGATTTTAAGTTTTCCACTATTTTTTTTAAATTACATTCTTCATACAGTTTTAAGTGAGCACCCCAAAATGTATTCCACTCACTGAACCTTTACAGTTGTCTAAAGAATTATTGCAACTTGCCTTCAAAGAGAGGGCTTTGCAGCGCAGACTCGGTGGCAGTGATACAGTACTTCAGTCTGTTAAGCAATAAGATCCTTTCTCTGTAGAATAATACTGAAATCAGCAGTTTCTTGGAAGAGGTCAGTTAAAAATACAGTAGTAGAGCAAAATTAATATCAAGTAATTCTGTGAAGGTCGTTCTTTGACATTTGCGTTCTTGCTTGAGTATATTATATATATATAAAATACACACACACACACACACACATATATATACACACACACATGGTGATCACCTGCTTACCACCATACTTCTTAGCTTCCAGAGCCATTTAACAGAACGTGGATTTGTAATAATAGCAGATCTCCCCCCGGTGTTGCTCCCAGTCAGGGTATATGTAACAACAGGGATGTCATCAATACATTGTGATGGGGAATGTGTTACAGGAAGTGTCTGCTGCATGTAAGACTTTTAATATAATACAGATGTGTACCTAGCTCCACTCCAGTGTTATGCCAATTGATGGGAAACTCTTTAGACTGTAGTGGTGTTTTCTATACAGTGTGCAGTCACTCGTACACTGTACTAACCACCTTTAGTTTCAATCTATGGTGATTGCAAAGAAAGTCAATCAATTGTCCCACCATAAACAAAATGCTTAACAGATATTTTACAGGAGTGAGTGGAAGAAGGACTGCAGGAATACCAGATGAGGACATGGAAAAACAACAAACAAATGTGGCAGATTTTATGAGATTAATAGATAGAAAAATGTGTGGGCCATGAATTGGACACATTGACCTCAAACCTGAATTCCCAATATGTGCTCCTGTCACACGATGATCTACTCACCAATATCTGTGGACTGGTGCCAACGTTGGGAGAGCTGTCCCACAGACTAGTCAAGCAACAACCTGATATTGTCTTACGCACAGAATCATATCTTTCAGCAAATGTCCCAGACTCCTCCATCACCATCCTTGGGTATGTCCTGTCCCACCGGCAGGACAGACGGACCCACCAGAAGTGGGGGAACAGTGATATACAGCCTGGAGGGAGTGGCCCTGGCAGTTCTTAACATTGACTCTGGACCCCATAAAGTCTCATGGCTTCAGGTCAAACATGGGCAAGGAAACCTCCTGCTGATTACCACCTACCGCCCTCCCTCAACCGATGAATCAGTCCTCCTCCATGTTGAACACCATTTGGAGGAAGCACTGAAGCTAGCAGAGGCACAAAATGTACTCTGGGTGGGGGACATCAATGTCACCAAGAGTGCCTCAGTAGCACCACCGCTGACCGAGCTGGCTGTGTCCTGTAGGACATAGCTGCCAGACTGGGCTTGCGGCAGGAGATGAGAGAACCATCACCAGGGAATAACCTACTTGACCTCGTCCTCGCCAATCTACCTGTCGTGGATGTGTCTGTCCATGACGGTATTGGTAGGAGTGACCAACACAGTCCTTGTGGAGAACCTTCACCAGACGGACTGCAGCGGTTCAAGAAGGCGGCTCACCACCACCTTCTCAAGGGCAATTAGGGATGGGCACTAAATGCCGGCCTCGCCAGCGATGCCCACATCCCATGAACGAATAAAAAAAAAATCCCGTCTTCACACTGAGGACAACTTTCATCATGTCCTATGGCACTGTGCTAAGTGCGATAGATGAAGTCCTGATCCAGCAGCTTAAAACTAGGCATCCATGAGGCACTGTGGGCCATCAATAGCGGCAGAATTGTCTTCCACCACAATCTGTAACCTCATGGCCCGGCATATTCCTCACTACACCATCACCTTCAAGCCAGGTGGCCAACCCTTGTTCAATGAGAAGTGTAGAAGAGCATGCTGGAAGCATCACCAGGCATACCTAAAGATGCGGTGCCAACACAGGACTACATGCATGCTAAACAGCAGAAGCGGTGTGGTATAGACAGAGCTAAGAGATCCTACAATCAACAGATCAGGTCAAAGCTCTGCAGTCCTGCCACATCCAGTTGTGAATGGTGGTGGACAATTAAACAACTAACGGGAGGAGGAGACTCCACGAACATCCCCATCCTCAATGATGGTGGAGTCCAGCATGTGAGTGCAAAACACAAGGCTGAAGCGTTTGCAACCATCTTCAGCCAGAAGTGCCAAGTGGATAATCCTTCTCGGCCTCCTCTCAAGATCCCCACTATCACAGATACCAGCTTCAGCCAATTCGATTCACTCCACGTGATATCAAGAAACGGCTGAGTGCACTGGATACAGCAAAGGCTATGGTCCCGACAACATCCCGGCTGTAGTACTGAAGATTTGTGCTCCAGAACTAGACGCGCCTCTAGCCAAGCTGTTCCAGCACAGCTACAACACTGGCATCCACCCGACAATGTGGAAAATTGCCCAGGTATGTCCTGTCCACAAAAAGCAGGACAAATATAACCTGGCCAATTACTGCCCCATCAGTCTACTCTCAATCATCAGATTGGGAGGAGTCATCAACAGTGCTATCAAGCAGCACTTACTCACCAATAACCTGCTCACCGATGCTCAGTTTGGATTCTGCCACGACCACTCAGCCCCAGAGCACATTACAGCCTTGATCCGAACATGGACACAAGAGCTGAATTCGACAGGTGAGGTGAGAGTGACTGCCCTTGACATCAAGACAGCATTTGACTGAGTGTGGCACCAAGGAGCCCTAGTAAAATTAAAGTCAATGGGAATCAGGGGGAAAACTCTCCAGTGGCTGGCGTCACACCTGGCATAAAGGAAGATAGTTGTGGTTGTTGGAGGCCAATCGTCTCAGTCCCAGGACATCACTGCAGGAGTTCCTCAGGGCAGTGTCCTCAGCCCAACTATCTTCAGCTACTTCATCAATGATTTTCCCTCCATCATAAGGTCAGAAGTGAGGCTGCTCACTGATGATTACACAGCGATCATGTACCATTTGCAACCCCTCAGATAATGAAGCAGTTCATGCCCACATACAGCAAGACCTGGACAACATCCAGACTTGGGTTGATAAGTGGCAAGTAACATTCGCGCCACACAAGTGCCAGGCAATGACCATCCTGAACAAGAGAGAGTCTAAAAACCTCCCCTTGACATTCAATGGCATCACCAGATCCCCCACCATCAACATCCTGGGATCACCATTGACCAGAAACTTAACTGGACCAGCCACAAAAAAGCCATGGCTACTAGAGAAGGTCAGAGGTTGAGTATTCTGCAGCAAGTGACTCACCTCCTAACTCCCCAAAGCCTCTCTATCATCTACAAGGCACAAGTCAGGAGTGTGATGGAATACTCTCCACTTGCCTGGATGAGTGCAGCTCCAACAACACTCAAGAAGCTCGACACCATCCAGGACAAAGCAGCCCACTTGATTGGCCCCCCATCCACCACCCTAAACATTCACTCCCTCCACCATCGGTGCACCATGGCTGCAGTGTGCACCATCCACAGGATGCACTGCAGCAACTCGCCAAGGCTTCCTCGGAAGCACCTCCTAAACCCGTGACTTCCATCACCTAGAAGGACATGGGCAGCAGGTGCATGGGAACACCACCACCTGCACGTTCCCCTCCAAGTCACATGCCATCCTGACTTGGAAATATATCGCCGTTCCTTCAACGTCACTGGGTCAAAATCCTGGAACTCCCGTGGGAGAAGGAGGCCCACCACCACCTTCTCAAGGGCAACTAGGGATGGGCAATAAATGCCAGCCTTGCCAGCAACACCCCCATCCCGGGAATGAATATAACAAAAAGAACTGGGAAAGTTTACCCCAATATAAATGTTAAAAGGAAACAATATTAAAAGAGTTCATAGAACTTAAAGGTCGTAAGTTACAGGCCCAATTGTATGATATTCCAGAATATTGAGTGATGAAATAGCCAAGGTCCTAGACACAATGGCCCTGAAAATCTGTTAGCCTGCATTCTGGGCAATTACACCACAATTGTGCCCAGTGGGAACCTCAGCTGCTGACCTCAGTGAACTTTCTGAGTTTGTGGGGGTGGGGGAGGGAATGATCCCTAATTAGCCTGCCATTTGTGGGTGCCCACGCTACCAGAAGCACAAACAGGCACCCATCCGGACTGAGGGTGACAGGTCACCCCGCTGGAACAAGGGAGGGAAGCTGTAAAAATGGTAAATGGGTTTCTTTCTCTAAGAAATATGTTCCTTAGAGACATTGGGCTAGAAATACAATCATGCCTAAGCCTCCAATATGGCGGGTAGGAAGTGTGTGCTCATTTCGAGCTGGAAGTGTGCCGTCCGCCATATTGGATTGGGCTTCTCCGTCAGCATCCAGAGTGTACGCCAGAACTATTTAAAGTAAAGAACAACTTATTGAAACTTATTACGTGCTTCTCGGAGGACCCTTTTCCGATTTTGGTCTGCCCAACGCCTGACTCGCCACGAGATGAACTCGCCCAGCAAATTGTGGCACCAACTGGCAGGAAGGACCCCTCCCCAGAGCTATTTAAAGGGACCACACAGTACTTACTGGTTAGTTGCTGGTTTGTCATGCCAGGCTTCTGGTTAACTTCTGGGCGTTTTATTTTGGCCCTGTTTTCTGACTCTGGAAAGTTCAGTTTGTCTGCTTTGAAGTAGATTTTGCTGGTGTTGCATTGTTAGTCAAGTTTCTGGTCATCCCTAAGCAGGGGCCGACTCTCGTCCCCGAGCTGAAGCTTCTCTGCGGCGACAGCTGGTGACTTTAGGGAGCGGGGTGGGGTGGGGGGTCGGAATTGGGGGGGGGGGGGCACTAATGCCGCAAGAAACTCAAAGTGCGGAGCTCTCCCGGGCTAAAAGCAGCGGTGTCTGGGAGATTCATGCCCCATTCCAGGAGACTCCCGGACAATCTGGGAGCGTTGACAAACCTCTTAACTGTGCCTAAAGATGCAAACCCCACTTATACTGTTCCTAAAGACATTACCAATGCGGATTGAAGATGAAAGGAATTTTCTGGCTGATTCTCACTGAAGCTCATGTCACTCCGCTTTTTAAGAAAGGAGAGAGAGGGAAACCGGGAAATGATAGACCAGTTAGCCGAACATCTGTTGTGGGGAAATTGCTGGAGTCTATAATTAAGGATAGGGTGACTGAACATCTCGAGAATTTTCAGTTAATCAGAGAGAGCCAGCATGGATTTGTGAAAGGTAGGTCGTGCCTGACAAACCTGATTGAATTTTTTGTAGAGGTGACTAAAGTAGTGGACAGGGGAATGTCAAATGGATGTTATTTATATGGACTTCCAGAAGGCATTTGATAAGGTCCCACATAAGAGACTGCTAGCTAAGTTAAAAGCCCATGGAATCGAGGGAAAAGTACAGAGTTGGTTAGGAAATTGGCTGAGCGAAAGGCGACAGAGAGTAGGGATAATGGGTAGGTACTCACATTGGCAGGATGTGACTAGTGGAGTCCCGCAGGGATCTGCCTTGGGGCCTCAATTATTCACAATATTTTATTAACGACTTAGATGAAGGCATAGCAAGTCTCATATCTAAGTTTGCCGATGACACAAAGATTGGTGGCATTGTAAGTGTAGATGAAAACATAAAATTACAAAGGGATATTGATAGATTAGGTGAATGGGCAAAACTGTGGCAAATGGAATTCAATGTAGACAAATGTGAGGTCATCCACTTTGGATCAAAAAAGGATAGAACAGGGTACTTTCTAAATGGTAAAAAGTTAAAAACAGTGGATGTCCAAAGGAATCTAGGGGTTCAGGTACATAGATCATTGAAGTGTCATGAACAGGTGCAGAAAATAATCAATAAGGCTAATGGAATGCTGGCCTTTATATCTAGAGGACTGGAGTACAAGGGGGCAGAAGTTATGCTGCAGCTATACAAAACCCTGGTTAGACCGCACCTGGAGTACTGTGAGCAGTTCTGGGCACCGCACCTTCGGAAGGACACATTGGCCTTGGAGGGAGTGCAGCGTAGGTTTACTAGAATGATACCTGGACTTCAAGGATTAAGTTACGAGGAGAGATTACACAAATTGGGGTTGTATTCTCTAGTGTTTAGAAGGTTAAGGGGTGATCTGATCGAAGTTTATAAGATATTAAGGGGAATGGATAGGGTGGATAGAGAGAAACTATTTCCGCTGGTTGGGGATTTTAGGAGTAGGGGGCACAGTCTAAAAATTAGAGCCAGACCTTTCAGGAGTGAGATTAGAAAACATTTCTAGACACAAAGGGTGGTAGAAGTTTGGAACACTCTTCCGCAAACGGCAATTGCTAAATTTAAATGTGAGATGGATAGCTTTTTGGCAACCAAAGGCATTAATGGATATGGACCAAAGGCAGGTATATGGAGCTAGATCACAGATCAGCCATGATCTTATCAAATGGCAGAGCAGGCACGAGGAGCTGAATGGCCTACTCCTGTTCCTATGTTCCTATGTTCCTAAGCTCGTCATTTCTGATCCTGCAGCCTGTAGTTAACATAATGGTAGATTTTATGTACTTGTGTTTCCTGCGTGGGTGCTTGCATGCTGGGGTTCGTATCGGGAGTTCAGGTGCGGAGGTCAGTGAACATTCATAAAATCTACTTTATGGCCTGGAATTTCCTCAGGGCGGCTGCTGCTCGTCCACCATAACCTTGCCAGAAGTGCAGCAGAAACCTCCATTTAAGCACGTAAATGAGGTATCTGCTACACGTCCAGCGGTACAATTTTATAGGGGGTGCTGGAACAGAGAGACCTGGGGGTGTATGTGCACAAATCTTTGAAGGCGGCAGGACAAATTGAGAAGGCTGTTAAAAAAGCGTACACGATCCATGGCTTCATAAACAGGATGTGGAGATGCCGGTGATGGACTGGGGTTGACAATTGTAAACAATTTTACAACACCAACAATAGTCCAACAAATTTATTTTAAATTCCACAAGCTTTCGGAGGCTACCTCCTTCCTCAGGTGGTGTGGAATTTTTCCACACCACCTGAGGAAGCCTCCGAAAGCTTGTGGAATTTAAAATAAATTTGTTGGACTACAACTTGGTGTTGTAAAATTGTTTACAATTTATAAACAGGGGCATAGAGTACAATAGCAAGGAAGTTATGATACACCTTTATAAATCACTAGTTAGGCCTCAGCTGGAGTATTGTGACCAATTCTGGGCACCACACTTTAGGAAGGATGTCAAGGCCTTGGAGAGTGTGCAGAAGAGATTTACTAGAATGGTACCAGGGATGAGGGACTTCAGTTATGTGGAGAGACTTTAGAAGCTGGGATTGTTCTCCTGAGAGCAGAGAAGATTGAGGTGAGAATTAACAGAGGTGTTCAAAATTATGATGTGTTTTGATAGAGTAAATAAGGAGAAACTGTTTCCACTGGCAGGAGGGTCGGTAACCAGAGGATTAAGATAATTGGCAAAAGGACGAGGGGGGAGAATTTTTCTTATGCAGCAAGTTGTTATGATCTGGAATGCACTGCCTGAAAAGGTGGTGGAAGCTTATTCAATAGTAACTTTCAAAAGGGGATTTGGATATATATACTTAAAAAGGAAAATTTGCAGGGCTACGGGGAAAAAGCCGGGGAATGGGACTAATTGGGTAGCTCCATCAAAGAGTTGGCACAGGCACGATGGGCCAAATGGCCTCCTCCTGTGCTGTATGATTCTTTGATTCTAAGTCACAATGGCAGAGTGAGAGCAGCTCCAAGGGAATTCTGGGCTAATGATTTCTTCCGTAGCTGGTAAAACCGAGTCATTGAAACCCAATGTGGGATCCTTACTACTGCTGTCCAGAACAGTTGGATGAATTGTTCCCAGCTTACAATAGAGTGCAGCGAGTTTGTTGCCTGTGTGGATATAGATTATAGTTGATTTGCTGCCAAAGTAGCCATCTGGTGTATTTTAGTTGCGTTAACATCTTTCCACTCCACTGAATGTATCTGTGGTCGACTGTGTAAAGATCTATCAGTGACAATATTTTTCTCAAGTTAGAGCAAAGAATCGGACTCTGCTCGAGTCTTTTGCAGGATTTGGAAATTTTTACATTCTTCTGCGATTGCAAACTGTCCCCAGTTTATAATTAGACACCGTTATCACTCAAATTAAAATCCTTTCTCCAAGTTCTCTGCTTTCATTGAGCTGGTTCGCTTTGTGTAAAAAAAGAATTCGAGAGCTGAAAGAAAGCCAAAGGAAGCAAGCTGTCATACGTTTCTTATTGATATGAATTACAGGAATTTGATGAGGAATTATATGGTGAACACCTTCCATATGGAGATGCTGATAAATAAGTAACATTCCCTCTTGATAAATGCAGTGTTCAAAGATTTCTCTTCCCCAAGTCACTTACAACAGCACTTTTAAATTCCCGACTGTCGAGCCTTTGGCCCTCCATTCACCACAACATTTCTGCAGCTCAATCACACCGTCGCTTCCACCTTTGATGCCCTTGTCCGCATTAAAACCATTAGTCTCTCTCACCCTGGTTGTTCCCCCTTGTACGGCCCTAATCTCCGCTCCCTTAAGTCCAAGGGACGCAGACTTGAACGTTTATGGAGGACAAATGGTTTAGCCACTCATCGCCAGATCTGGCTGGACCCATAAAGCACTATCGGGTCCTGCTCTCCTCTGCCAAAACTGCTCACGATTCCAGGATCATCCTGGAATGCAAAGATAATCTCCGGCTTCTCTACTCCACTACAAATCATCTTCTTAAACCGCTCTCCCCTGCCCCCTCCACCCTAAGCTCCAACGACAAGTGTGAGGAGTTCATGGACTTCTTTGTCACTAAGATTGAGACCATCCGTTCAGCTGCCTCTGCCTCTTCCCTCCCTTCCCCTAGCCCACCAAGCCAAACTTCCCCTAAGGTTCTCCCCCTGCCCTAGCCCTGAACTTGCATCTTTCTCTAGATTCTTTCCTATCTCCCCTCATGTTCTCTCCAAGCTCATCTTGTTCATGAGACCCACCTCGTGCTCCCTATTCCCACCAAACTGCTGACCACTCAACTTCCCTTCCTAGCCCCCATGCTAGATGATATTGTTAACGGCTCCCTTTCCTCAGGTACTGTCCCCCTCCCCTTCAAATCTTCAAGTCCTTGAACGTGTTGTCACCTCCCAAATCCACGCCCATCTTTCCCACAACTACATGTTTGAATGCCTCCAATTAGGTTTCCGCCCCTGTCACTGTACTGAAACGGCCCCTATCAAAGTCACAAATGACATCCTATGTGACAGTGACCATGGTAAATTACCCCTCCTCATCCTTCTCGACCTGTCTGCAGCCTTTGACATGGTTGACCACACCATTCTCCTCCAACACCTCTCCTCCATCGTCCAGCTGGGTGGGACTGCGCTCGCCTGGTTCCATTCCTATCTATCCAGTTGTAGCCAGAGAATCTCCTGCTATGGCTTCTCTTCCCACTCCCACACCATTACCTCTGTTGTCCCCCAAGGATCTATCCTTGGCCCCCTCCCATTTCTCATCTGCCCCTTGGTGACATCATCCGAAAACACAACATCAGATTCCACATGTAGGCTGACGACACCCAGCCCTACCTCACCACCACCTCCCTCGACCCCTCCACTGTCTCTGATTTCTCACGCTGCTTGTCTGACATCCAGTAATGGATGAATAGAAATTTCCTCAGGAAGACCGAAGCCATTGTCTTTGGTCCCCGCCAAAATCTCTGTTCCATAGCCACTGACTCCACCCCTCTCCCTGGCCACTGTCTGAGGCTGAACCAGACCATTCACAACCTGGGCATCCTATTTGACCCTGAGATGAGCTCCCGACCTCATAACCACTCCATCACCAAGACCGTCTACTTCCACCTCCATAACATCGCCCTTCTCCGCCCCTGCCTCAGCTCATCTGCTGCTGAAACCCTCATCCATGCATTTGTTACCTCTAGACTTGACTATTCCAATGCTCTCCTGGCTGACCTCCCATCTTCCACCCTCCATAAACTTGAGCTCATCCAAAGTTCTGCTGTGCATATCCTAACTCACACCAAGTCCCGTTCACCCATCACTTCTGTGCTCACTGACCTACATTGGGACATGGTCTGGCAATGCCACAATTTTTTATTTCTTATCCTTGTTTTGAAATCCCTCCATGGCCTCGCCCCTCCCTACCTTTGTAACCTCCTCCAGCCCTACAACCCACCAAGATCTCTTATCTCCTCCAATTCTGGCCTCTTGCACATCCCCGATTTTAATCACTTGACCATTACGAACATACGAATTAAGAACAGGAGTAGGCCATTCGGCCCCTCGAGCCTGCTCTGCCATTTGATAAGATCATGATGATCTGATTGTGACCTCAACCCTGCTTTCCCATCTACCTACTATAATCTTTGACTCCCTTGTTAATCAGGAATCTATCTAACTTGGCCTTAAAAATATTCAATGACCCTGCCTCCACTGCTCTCTGGGGAAGGGAGTTCCACAAACTCAAAACCCTCTGAGAGAAAAAATTTCTCCTCATCTCCGTGTTAAATGGGAGACCCCTTATTTTTAAACTGTGGCCCCTAGTTCTAGTCTCTCCCACAAGGGGGAACATCCTCTCAGCATCTACCCCTTCTAGTCCCCTCAGGATCTTATATGTTTCAATAAGATCACCTCTCATTCTTCTAAACTCCAGTGTATACAGGCCCAACTTGTCCAACCTTTCCTCATAAGATAACCCCCTCATCCCAGGAATCAGTCGAGTGAACCTTCTCTGAACTGCCTCCAAAGCAATTATGTCCTTTCTTAAATAAGGAGACCAAAACTGCACACAGTATTCTAGGTGTGGTCTCACCAATGACCTGTACAACTGTAGCAAAACAATCTCTACTTTTATATCCCATTCCCCTTGCAATAAATGACAATATTCCATTTGCCTTCCTAAGCACTTGTTGTCTCTGCATGCTAACTTTTTGTGATTCATGTACTAGGACACCCAGATCCCTCTGTACATCAGAGTTCTGCAATCTCTCTCCATTTAAATAATATACTGCTTTTCTATTCCTCCTGTCAAAGTGGACAAGTTCATATTTTCCCACATTATACTCCATCTGCCAAATTTTTGCCCAATCACTTAACCTATCTATATCCCTTTGCAGACTCCCTATGTCCTCTTCACAACTTACTTTCCTACCCACCTTTGTGTCATCAGCAAATTTAGCAACCATACATTCGGTCCCTTCATCCAAGTCATTGATATAGATTGTAAATAGTTGAGTTCCAAGCACTGATCCCTGTGGCACTCCACTCATTACATCTTGCCAACCTGAAAATGATCCATTAATGCTTATTCTCTGTTTCCTGTTAGCTAACCAATCCTTTTTCCATGCTAATATGTTACCCCCTACAATATGAGCTCTTATTTTGTGCAGTAGCCTATGATGTGACACCTTGTCAAAAGCTTTCTGCAAATCCAAGTACACCATATCCATAAGATCCCCTTTATCCTCTTTATCATTGGCGGTCGTGCCTTCAGCTGCCTAGGCCCTAAGCTCTGGAATTCCCTCCTTAAACCTCTTCACCTCTCTACCACTCTCTTCTCCTTTAAGGCGCTCCTTAAAACCTATCTCTTTGACCAAGGCTTTTCTCACCTGTCCTAATATCTCCTTATGTGGCTCGGGGTCAAATTTTGTTTGATAATCGCTCCTGTGAAATGCCTTGGGCCGTTTTACTATGTTATCGGCACTATATAAATGCAAGTTGCTGTTGTTGTGTTGTACAATACAAGACCTGCACACACCCCTAAAGGACAAGAGCTCTACTTGTGTAATTAAACAACCTTGGTCAACAAGGGAGGTGATCGATAGTATAAACCGAAAAGAAAGTGCTTCTACAAATGCAAAGAGCAGTCGAGATCCTGTGGACTGGGAGAGATATAAAGAATAGCAAAGGGATACAAAGAAAGAGGTAAGAGCTGCAAAAAGGGAATAGGAGAAAAAGCTTGTGAGGGATATCAACAATAACAACTTGCATTTATAGCGTCTTTAACATACAGTGAAACCCTGTACACAGGGACACCTCCAAAAAAGGGACACTCATTAACAGTCCCAAATAATTTACTGTACGTACAATGACCATTTTGAAAATAGGGACACCTGCAAATAAAGGACACCTGATGCAAGTCCCTTAGATGTCCCTAATATACAGGCTTCAGTAGTAAAAATGTCCCAAGGCGCTTCACAGGAGCGTTATCGGACAAAATTTGACACCAAGCCACATAAAGAGATATTAGGACAGATGACCAAAAGCTTGGTCAAAGGTAGGTTTTAAGGAGCGTCTTAAAGGAGGAGAGAGAGGTAGAGATCAGAGAGGATTAGGGAGGGATTTCCAGAGCTTAGGGCTGAGGCAGCTGAAGGCACGGCCACCAACAGCGATTAAATTGGGGAATTGCAAGAGGCCAGAATTGTAGGAGCGCAGAGATCTCGGAGGGTTGTAGGGCTGGAGGAGGTTGCAGAGATAGGGAGGGGCGAGGCCATGGAGGGGTATGAACACAAGAATGAAAATTTTAAAGTCGAGGTGTTGCCGGACCGGGAGACAATGTAAGTCAGCGAGTACAGGGGTGATGGGTGAACGGGACGGTGCGAGTTAGGATATAAGTCAATATAATGAGGATACAAGTTAGGATATTGAGTCAAGGACAACATTAAAGGTTTTTACAAAGAGAGAGAGGGTGACTAAGGGTAATGTGGGCCCCTTAAAGACAGACGCAGATGATAATGTAATTGAAAATAAGGAAATGGCAGATTTGCTAAATAATTACTTTGTATTGGTCTTCACAGTAGAGGAATTGGATAAAGTACGAGATGAAAGGAAAACTAAAAATAAATCAATGGGATGAACTTACTCAATTTAATATAAGTTAAAAATGGAAATAGAGAAAATAATGAGACTGAAGATAGACAAATGTCCAGGACCTGAGTATTAAAAGAAGGTGAGGAAATTGTAGATGCATTCGTCATGATCTTCCAAAACTCTCTTGATTCAGGAATTGTCCCCTTGGATTGGAAAATTGTCAATGTCACTAAATTATTTAAGAAGGATGGGAGAGATAAACCAGGAAAGTAAAAACCTATTAGTCTAACATCTGTTGTTGGGAAGTTACTTGAACCTGTTATTAGGGACAAAGTGACTGAGCACTTGGACAAATATGAACTGATCAGAGAGAGTCAGCATGGATTTGTAAAGGGTAAGTCTTATCTAACTAACTTAGTTGAATTATTTGAGGAGGTCACTAACACAGTAGATAAGGGAGTGTCTATGGATGTTATTTATATGGACTTCCAGAAGGCATTCAATAAGATCCCATATAAGAGAATGTTAGGAAAAATGGAAGCACATGGAATTGGAGGCAACCTATTGACATTGGTAGGGAATTGATTAGGAGCTAGGAGACAGAGAGTAGGGATAATGGGTATGTATTCCAATTGGCAGGATGTGACTAGTGGGGTTCCCCAGGGATCTGTACTGGGGCCTCAGCGTTTCGCTGTATTTATAAATGATTTAGATGAAGGAATAGAGAGCCAGATATCCAAGTTTGCTGATGAAACTAAGTTTGTTGGCACAGTATGTAGTGTAGATGGGTGCAGAAAGTTGCAAATGGACTCACAGGTGGAGTTCAACGTGAGGAAGTACGAAGTCAACCAGATAGATCAGAGTATTTTGTAACTGGTGAGAAGCTCGGGACTATGGAGGAGCAAAGAGATTTCGGGGTCCATGTACAGAAATCACAAAAAGCTAGTGGACAGGTACAAAAAAGAATTTTAAAGATTAATAGAACCTTCATCTCAAGGGAGCTGGAATACAAAGGGGCATAAGTTATGCTATAGATGTATAAATCAGATTATGCTGCAGTTGAATAAAGCTTTGGTTAGATCGCATCTGGAGTACTGCATTCAGTTCTGGGCACCGCACCTCAGAAAGCAAATATTGGGCTTGGTGCAGTGCAGATTGGTGAAGCTACAACTCAGGACTACATGCATGCTAAACAGCAGAATCAACATGCTATAGACAGAGCTAAGCGATTCCACAACCAACGGATCAGATCAAAGCTCTGCAGTCCTGGACAATTAAACAACTAACGGGAGGAGGAGGCTCTGCAAACATCCCCATCCTCAATGATGGCGGAGTCCAGCACGTGAGTGCAAAAGACAAGGCTGAAGCGTTTGCAACCATCTTCAGCCAGAAGTGCCGAGTGGACGATCCATCTTGGCCTCCTCCTTATATCCCCACCCTCACAGAAGCCAATCTTCAGCCAATTCGATTCATTCCACGTGATATCAAGAAACGGCTGAGTGCACTGGATACAGAAAAGGCTATGGGCCCCGACAACATCCCGGCTGTAGTGCTGAAGACTTGTGCTCCAGAACTAGCTGCGCCTCTAGCCAAACTGTTCCAGTACAGCTACAACACTGGCATCTACCCGACAATGTGGAAATTGCCCAGGTATGTCCTGTCCACAAAAAGCAGGACAAATCCAATCCGGCCAATTACCGCACCATCAGTCTACTCTCAATCATCAGCAAAGTGATGGAAGGTGTCGTCGACAGTGCTATCAAGCGGCAGTTACTCACCAATAACCTGCTCACCAATGCTCAGTTTGGGTTCCGCCAGGACCACTCGGCTCCAGACCTCATTACAGCCTTGGTCCAAACATGGACAAAAGAGCTGAATTCCAGAGGTGAGGTGAGAGTGACTGCCCTTGACATCAAGGCAGCATTTGACCAAGTGTGGCACCAAGGAGCCCTAGTAAAATTGAAGTCAATGAGAATCAGGGGGAAAACTCTCCATTGGCTGAAGTCATACCTGGCTCAAAGGAAGATGGCAGTGCTTGTTGAAGGCCAATCATCTCAGCCCCAGGGCATTGTTGCAAGAGTTCCTCAGGGCAGTGTTCTAGGCCCAACCATCTTCAGCTGCTTCATCAATGACCTTTCCTCCATCATAAGGTCAGAAATTGGTATGTTCGCTGATGATTGTACAGTGTTCGGTTCCATTCGCAACCCCTCAGATAATGAAGCAGTCCGTGCCCGCATGCAGCAAGACCTGGACAACATCCAGGCTTGGGCTCATAAGTGGCAAGTAACATTTATGCCAGACAAGTGCCAGGCAATGACCATCTCCAACAAGAGAGTGTCTAACCAACTCTCCTTGACATTCAACGGCATTACCATTGCCGAATCCCCCACCATCAACATCTTGGGGGTCACACATTGACCAGAAACTTAACTGGACCAGCCATATAAATACTGTGACTACGAGAGCAGGTCAGAGGCTGGGTATTCTGCGACGAGTGACTCACCTCCTGACTCCCCAAAGCCTTTCCACCATTTAAAAGGCACAAGTCAGGAGTGTGATGGAATACTCTCCACTTGCTTGGATGAGTTCAGCTCCAACAACACTCAAGAAGCTCGACATCATCCAGGACAAAGCAGCCCGCTTGATTGGCACCCCATCCACCACCCTAAACATTCACTCCCTTCACCACCGGCACACTGTGGCTGCAGTGTGTACCATCCACAGGATGTACTGCAGCAACTCGCCAAGGCTTCTTCGACAGCACCTCCCAAACCCGCGACCTCTACCACTTAGAAGGACAAGAGCAGCAGGTACATGGGAACAACACCACCTGCACGATCCCCTCCAAGTCACACACCATCCCGACTTGGAAATATATCGCCGTTCCTTCATCGCCGCTGGGTCAAAATCCTGGAACTCCCTTCCTAACAGCACTGTGGGAGAACCTTCACCACACGGACTGCAGCGGTTCAAGAAGGCGGCTCACCACCACCTTCTCAAGGGCAATTAGGGATGGGCAATAAATACCGGCCTCGCCAGCCACGCCCACATCCCAAGAACGAATAATAAAAAAAAAGATTCACCAGAATGATACAGGGGCTAAAAGGGTTAAATTATGAGGACAGATTACATGGACTAGGCTTGTATTTCCATGAGGATAGAAGATTTAGGGTTGATATAATTGACATGTTCAAGGTGATTGAAGGATTTGACAGAGTAGATGGAGATAAACTATTTCCTCTGCTGGAGGAGTCCAGAACAAGGGGGCATAACCTTAAAATTAGAGCTGGGCCATTCAGGGGTGATAACAGGAAGCACTTCTTCACACAAAGGATAGTGGAAATCTGGAACTCTCTCCCCTAAAAAGCTGTGGAAAATTTCAAAACCGAGGTTGATAGATGTTTGTTAGGCAAGAGTGTTAAGGGGTATGGAACCAAGGCGGGTAAATGGAGTTAAGATACAGATCAGCCATTATCTAATTGAATGGCAGAACAGGCTCGAGGGGCTGAATGGCCTACCCCTGTTCCTATGTAACTGGGCAGTTGAAGTTTCTATTCCAGTGGTACAACCGAAACCTCTAAACGGTGCAACTTTTCTCATTCGATCAAGAAAATCTGTTGTCTGCTTTTTATTCTTTGATCAAAAAAATCACATAGAAACAATAACTTAGTGAAGGGTTTTAAGATTCGGGATGAAAGCTATGGGTTCAATGTAAAAAGGGGTTTAAATATATCTGAATTTGGCCACAATTTATACAGTGTCTTTCATGACTTCAGAACATTCCAAAGCGCTTTATAGCCAATGAAGTACTTTTAAAGTGTAATCCCTCTTGTAATGTAGGTAACACGGCAGCCAATTTGTGCACAGCAAGGTCCCACAAACAGCAATATGATAATGACCAGATAATCTGTTTTAATGATGTTGGTTGAGGGCTAAATATTGACCAGGACATTGAGGAAAACTCCCCTGCTCTTCTTTGAAATTGTACTATGGGATCTTTTACATCCACCTGAGAGGGCAGATGGGGGGTCTCGGTTTAACATCTCATCTGAAAGACAGCACCTCCAACAGTGCAGCACTCCCTCAGTACTGCACTGGAGT
The DNA here is from genome assembly GCF_035084215.1 of Heptranchias perlo. Classification (NCBI taxonomy): domain Eukaryota; kingdom Metazoa; phylum Chordata; class Chondrichthyes; order Hexanchiformes; family Hexanchidae; genus Heptranchias; species Heptranchias perlo. The sequence goes on along the minus strand of NC_090329.1, from coordinate 12,721,287 downwards.
GTCAGCTTGGATTTTGTGCTCAAATTGCTGGAGTGGGATTTGACTCTCGAACCTTCTGACTTTGAGGCGAGAGTGCTAACACTGAGCCATGACTAACACAGTAAAGGAATGATAAGATCGGAAAGGTGGATATAGTGACAGAAGGGGTTAAGATTGAAACAACATGGAATGAACAGAGTAATGACAGTGTGACAAATTATTAATTGGTAACTGTTACAAACCACGTGCACAAGGTGAGCAGGTGGACGAGGAGCTGTTTGTGCAAATAAGAACTATTGTCTCACATGGTAATGTATTAATCATGGGGGATTTCAACATCCTGGAGACTGAATAGGCAGATTAGGACAAACCAAAGGAAAGAGTGAAATGCAAACAAATCAACGACTTCCTCACACAACAGGTGATGCTGGTATCTAAACAGAGACTGTGTTAGACTTGGTGTTCAACAAGGCACCTAAGCTGGTTAGTAACCTGGAGGTGGTGGGGTCAGAAATCTAGCGGTCATTGCATTGTTAAATTTGATAAGGTCAAAGTCAGCAATGTGGTGGTACAAGACTTTAGGAGAATACATTTTGGAACTAGTGGGAAATCACACTTAAAAATAGACCAGCTGAAGAAAACTGGAAGGTATTTTAGGATGCTTTTACATTCCACTAGCGGTCTGAGACCAGTAGATGAAGTTTGGGTTCCTGACAGGTAGATATGTGTTTACATTGTCTGGCTCCTGCCTGCCTGGATCACTAATCATTCTGCTCAGGATGGAGCTGTGCACTTGCACAGACGCATACAAGTGCAGAGCTTCCTTTGAAAAGTTTGAAATGTAAATGTTTACATAGTGTGGAGAAGAGAGTCTCGGCAGTCTCACTCCACTGCACTCACTAGCTCCAGATTTACACGACAAGTTTAGTGTTTGTGTAAATTGGAAGCTTAGAAATGAGTGTTGGTGATATCAGCAGACAAATGCTTTACACATCTGTATGGCATTCCTCTGTCTGCCATTTTAACACAGATGTTAACTAATACCCCCACTAAAATAACAGGCAGACAAACACACTGAGCATTCGTCTGGGAATATTACCAGCAGTAATTTTTAGGCAATAAGAAGGGAGAATTAAAATTCATACAAAAGCAAAGATGGAAGAGAAATACTGAAAGAAATCACAGGCATTCAAAGAAAGTTTTACAAGTTGGAAGAATAGGTGGGTCCATTAAAGGATAAATTGGGTAAAATTATTACAGATGATCAGGATTTGGCAGATATATTGAATGGATTCTTGACATCAGTTTTCACAAAGGAGACTGCAGGCAAATTCCAGCCATAGTAAATGGGGCGAAGTGATCTATAGAACATGTGGAAGTTGGTAAAAATATGTAATGCAGAAATTGGAAAGATTGTAAGTATTCACCAGGTTCGAGGGTCAGATAGGATCCATCCTAGAATCCTCAAAGAATTACACAACCCTGGTAATTACAGGCTGGTTAGCCAAACATCCATAGGGATAAATGCCCGAAGGCATTTTGTAGGATGCTACAAAAAAACATTTAAAGAGCACGAGTATGGGAAGGAACGGTCGGCATGGTTTTAGAAATAATAGGTCACGCCTTATAAACCTACTGGAATGTTTTGAGGGGTTAACTAAGCTGGTGGATGATGGGAATCCAGTAGCTGTAGTTCACTTGAAATTTCCAACAGCATTCAGCAAAGTTCCTCATGTGAGGCAATTAGAGAATGTTGAGGCTCACAGAATAGTTGCCAAATTGTCTCGGTGGATTGGGAGTTGGCTTAGCAACGGAAAAACAGAGGGTGGTGATAAATAGAAAATGTTCTGCCTGGGTACACAACTGACCAGGGACGTTCACAAAGGGACCCCCACTGGTCACATATGTTTGTAAATGATGTGGATCAAAGTATCTGTAGTATTATTAAATTTGCTGATGATACAAACCTATGGGCCGAGGTAATGAGTAGAAACGGAGAGCGATTTTCCCGAGAGACCTTTGTGCACGAGTTAAGATATGGCAGATTTAATAGGACTATATCTGAGTGTGACCAAACTGTACCTAAAGGTGCAAACCCTGTATTCAATTTTCGATTTGAATTCTTTAGGAATACAATCAGCATGTAAGGAGATAACAAACCACAGGCACACAAAGTATTTTTTTTTATTATTTGTTCACGGGATGTGGGCGTCGCTGGCGAGGCCAGCATTTATTGCCCATCCCTAATTGCCCTTGAGAAGGTGGTGGTGAGCCGCCTTCTTGAACCGCTGCAGTCCGTGTGGTGAAGGTTCTCCCACAGTGCTGTTAGGAAGGGAGTTCCAGGATTTTGACCCAGCGACGATGAAGAAACGGCGATATATTTTCAAGTCGGGATGGTGTGTGACTTGGAGGGGAACGTGCAGGTGGTGTTGTTCCCATGTGCCTGCTGCTCTTGTCCTTCTAGGTGGTACAGGTCGCGGGTTTGGGAGGTGCTGTCGAAGAAGCCTTGGCGAGTTGCTGCAGTGCATCCTGTGGATGGTGCACACTGCAGCCACAGTGCGCCGGTGGTGAAGGGAGTGAATGTTTAGGGTGGTGGATGGGGTGCCAATCAAGCAGGCTGCTTTATCTTGGATGGTGTCGAGCTTCTTGAGTGTTGTTGGAGCTGCACTCATCCAGGCAAGTGGAGAGTATTCCATCACACTCCTGACTTGTGCCTTGTCGATGGCGGAAAGGCTTTGGGGAGTCAGGAAGTGAGTCACTCGCCACAGAATACCCAGCCTCTGACCTGCTCAAGTAGCCACAGTATTTATATGGCTGGTCCAGTTAAGTTTCTGGTCAATGGTGACCCCCAGGATGTTGATGGTGGGGGATTCGGCGATGGTAATGCCGTTGAATGTCAAGGGGAGGTGGTTAGACTCTCTCTTGTTGGAGATGGTCATTGCCTGGCACTTGTCTGGCGCGAATGTTACTTGCCACTTATGAGCCCAAGCCTGGATGTTGTCCAGGTCTTGCTGCATGCGGGCTCGTACTGCTTCATTATTTGAGGGGTTGCGAATGGAACTGAACACTGTGCAGTCATCAGCGAACATCCCCATTTCTGACCTTATGATGGAGGGAAGGTCATTGATGAAGCAGCTGAAGATGGTTGGGCCTAGGACACTGCCCTGAGGAACTCCTGCAGCAATGTCCTGGGGCTGAGATGATTGGCCTCCAACAACTAATCTCAATAGAAAAGCCATCAGACAAGCTGGCTTAAAGTTACGAAGAAACACACAATGGGATATCTAAAGTGTTATCTTTTTAATTGAGCAGAAGCCATTTCATTTAACCATAAATATTTGTCAAAAGTATTGATACGAGAAATTCAGCTTTTTGTGGTGTGGCTGTTGATCCAATGTAATTATGGTCAATGCTGTTGTCCATTATTTCATGTCACTTTTGTGGTGTTTGGATCGTATCACTGTGGGTAAACATGACTTCAGAGGTGGTCCGGAGCCACATTGGCATGATAGCTATGTCTGAGACCTTTGAGAAGGAGGTAGGGTCTCAGATTGGCTGTAGTCCTCTTCGATGGACAGCTCACTGGCCAGGGGCCTCTTGGTATGGGTTTATATTGGGCTTCATGTGTTTAGTTCAAGAGCCAGACATCAGCTTTCCAGTTTTGCGCTAATCAGTAGAAAAGCTGCATCAGTTCAGTGATAGCAATATGTTCCACAATGCAACAAGTGTGTTTATGTTTTAAAGTCAACAATTAGAAAAAGACTGAGTACTGTTCTTTATTATTTTATATGGTGAGGAGAATAGAGAAAGGTATGATTTCCTGTTTGTACGGTTTACTGTTCATTCACTTTATATGGTGCTTTTACGTATTAATCACAAGACAATTGTGTCAGTTCAAGAAGGAAGTTTGAACCAAACAGGATCATCAATTGAGTGAGTCTGTTGGTGTCACATTATTTGAGAAACAGTGGGGTAACAAAACACTTTCTAACTGTGCAAATTCACTCAGCCACTCAGCCCTAGAAAGCTTCTGCCCAATCAACGAAGGCACAGCAAAACCACTTTTGAGGTTATACAGAATCTTTATTTCCATATAGAATCATAGAATCATAGAAAAATTACAGCACGGAAGGAGGCCATTTGGCCCATCGAGTCCGCGCCGGCTCTATGAACGAGCAATCCAGCTAGTCCCACTCCCCCGCCCTTCCCCCGTAGCCCTGCAATTTTTTTCCTTTCAAGTACTTATCCAGTTCCCTTTTGAAGGCCAAGATTGAATCTGCCTCCACCACCCTCTCTGGCAGTGCATTCCAGATCATAACCACTTGCTGTGTTTAAAAGGTTTTCCTCATGTCACCTTTGGTTCTTTTGCCAATCACCTTAAATCTCTGTCCTCTGGGTTCTTGACCCTTCTGCCAATGGGAACAGTTTCTCTCTATCTACTCTGTCTAGACCCTTCATGATTTTGAATACCTCTATCAAATCTCCTCGCAAACTTTTCTGTTCTAAGGAGAACAACCCAACTTCTCCAGTCTATCCATGTAACTAAAGTCCCTCATCCCTGGGATCATTCTAGTAAATCTCTTCTGCACTCTCTCTAAGGCCTTCACATCTTTCCTAAAGTGCGGTGCCCAGAACTGGACACAATACTCCACTTGTGGACGAACCAGCGTTTTTTAAAGGTTCATCATGATTTCCATACATTTGTACTCTATTCCTCTATTTATAAAGACCAGGATCCCGTACACTTTTTTAACTGCTTTCTCAACCTGCCCTGCCACCTTCAACGATTTGTGCACATATACCCCCAGATCTCTCTGTTCCTATATCCCTTTTGAATTGCGCCCTCTAGTTTATATTGCCTCTCCTCGTTCTTCCTACCAAAATGTATCACTTTGCCTTTTTCTGCGTTAAATTTCATCTGCCACGTATCCGCCCATGCCACCAGCCTGTCTATATCCTCTTGAATTCTATTACTACCCTCCTCACTGTTTACTACGTCCATAAATCCATAAAATGCATCCATAAAATGTCCACACGTCCATAAAATGCAAAACCCAATAAATAAAGCCGGGCAGAGAGCCTATGGAAAGAACCATATGAGAAGCAGTCCACACGGCCTCAACCTGTAATAAAGTAAAAAGGGCAAATTAAAATTAACCCAAGGGACGTCTGGTAAGTGGGAGGCTTTCAAAAGTGTGTTAACCAGGGTTCAGGGTAAGCACATTCCTTATAAAGTGAAGGGCAAGGCTAGTAGAAGTAGGGAACCTTGGATGACTCGGGAGATTGAGGCCCTTGTCAAAAAGAAGAAGGAGGCATATGACATGCATAGGCAGCTGGGATCAAGTGGATCCCTTGAAGAGTATAGAGATTGCCAGAGCAGAGTTAAGAGAGAAATCAGGAGGGCAAAAAGGGGACATGAGATTGCTTTGGCAGATAAGGCAAAGGAGAATCCAAAGAGCTTCTACAAATACATAAAGGGCAAAAGAGTAACTAGGGAGAAAGTAGGGCCTCTGAAGGATCAACAAGGTCATCTATGTGCGGAACCACAAGAGATGGGTGAGATCCTGAATGAATATTTCACATCGGTATTTACGGTTGAGAAAGGCATGGATGTTAGGGAACTTGGGGAAATAAATAGTGATGTCTTGAGGAGTGTACATATTACAGAGAGGGAGGTGCTGGAAGTCTTAATGCGCATCAAGGTAGATAAATCTCCAGGACCTGATGAAATGTATCCCAGGATGTTATGGGAGGTTAGGGAGGAAATTGCGGGTCCCCTAGCAGAGATATTTGAATCATCCACCGCTACAGGTGAGATGCCTGAAGATTGGAGGGTAGCAAATGTTGTGCTTTTGTTTAAGAAGGGCGACAGGGAAAAGCCTGGGAACTACAGACCGGTGAGCCTGACATCTGTAGTGGGTAAGTTGTTAGAGGGTATTCTGAGGGACAGGATCTACAGGCATTTGGAGAGGCAGGGACTGATTAGGAACAGTCAGCATGGTTTTGTGAGAGGAAAATCATGTCTCACGAATTTGATTGAGTTTTTTGAAGGGGTAACCAAGAAGATAGATGAGGGCTGTGCAGTAGACGTGGTCTACATGGACTTCAGCAAAGCCTTTGACAAGGTACCACATGGTAGGTTGTTACATAAGGTTAAATCTCACGGGATCCAAGGTGAGGTAGCCAATTGGATACAAAATTGGATTGACGACAGAAGACAGAGGGTGGTTGTAGAGGGTTGTTTTTCAAACTGGAGGCCTGTGACCAGCGGTGTGCCTCAGGGATCGGTGCTGGGTCCGCTGTTGTTTGTTATTTATATTAATGATTTGGATGAGAATTTAGGAGGCATGGTTAGTAAGTTTGCAGATGACACCAAGATTGGTGGCATTGTGGACAGTGAAGAAGGTTATCTAGGATTGCAACGGGATCTTGATAAATTGGGCCAGTGGGCCGATGAATGGCAGATGGAGTTTAATTTAGATAAATGTGAGGTGATGCATTTTGGTAGATCGAATCGGGCCAGGACCTACTCCGTTAATGGTAGGGCGTTGGGGAGAGTTATAGAACAAAGAGATCTAGGAGTACAGGTTCATAGCTCCTTGAAAGTGGAGTCACAGGTGGATAGGGTGGTGAAGAAGGCATTCGGCATGCTTGGTTTCATTGGTCAGAACATTGAATGCAGGAGTTGGGATGTCTTGTTGAAGTTGTACAGGGCATTGGTGAGGCCACACTTGGAGTACTGTGTACAGTTCTGGTCACCCTATTATAGAAAGGATATTATTAAACTAGAAAGAGTGCAGAAAAGATTTACTAGGATGCTACCGGGACTTGATGGTTTGACTTATAGGGAGAGGTTAGACAGACTGGGACTTTTTTCCCTGGAGAGTAGGAGGTTAAGGGGTGATCTTATAGAAGTCTATAAAATAATGAGGGGCATAGATAAGGTAGATTTAACTATTTTCCATCCAATGTATTCAGTTTTATTCTATGTGCATACCATCTGGTTTACAATACCTGGTTTAGAAATTTAACATCTGATTTACAAGTTGCACTTTTTGGCAAATTTTTGCCTCTTCTGTAACTTGCGGGTGTGGTTTATAATCTGGTCCAATTGATGGCTTTAAAAAACACAGAAAGGGAAACCATCAAATAAGAAGAGCACAGCATGTGAGCTTTTCCAGTACTTGCACTACTTTTAAGGTAAAACACTTAAATTTTGCTGGGGACAAATTCTATTTCAACGACAATTAATTCAGGTGTGGCATATTAAGTTCAAATCTTTACAGAAACCCATTACAGAAAGTCAAATTCTAGAAACACATAATATATCTAACATGTGTTATTAACATTTGAGAAACCCAATGCAGACCAACTCAGTACTTCTGGCCTATGTACTAGACTCCAACCTGGAATGTAACAGCCAATACGACAGAAAGAAAGAACTTTGATTTACGGGTTAAAAATACACTGGAGCAGAGAAGCGGAATTTTGTAGTGTGGTGTAGTGCCATATCATAATACCAGTGTGTCCCAAAGTATTTTTACAGCTAATTAATTACTTTTGAAGCGTAGTCACCAGCCAATTTGCACACAGCAAGATCCCACAAACAGCAACAGAAATAAAGAAACAGTTAATCTGTTTTACTGACGTTGGTTAAGGGATCAATTTGGCCTTGGACACCGAGAGAACATTTTCAACTAATGCAATGAAGCCTTTACTTGAGTTAGTAGACGGGCCCTAGGTCTCATCCAAAAGATGGCACCTCTATTAATGCATGATGTGGAGATGCCGGTGATGGACTGGGGTGGACAAATGTAAGGACTTGCACAGTCCAACAGTTTTATTTTAAATCACAAGCTTTCGGAGCTTACCTTCTTCGTCACCTGAGTCACTAAGAGCATGGCTGATCTTTGACCTCAACTCCACTTTTCTGCCCCATCCCCATATCCCTTGATTCCCTTAGAGTCCAAAAATCTACCTATCTCAGCCTTGAATATACTCAACAGCTCAGCATCCACAGCCCTTTGGGGTAGAGATTTCCAAAGATTCACAACACTCTGAGTGAAGAAATTCCTCCTCATCTCAGTCCTAAATGGCCAGCCCCTTATCTTGAGACTATGCCCCCTAGTTCTAGACTCTCCAGCCAGAGGAAACAATCTCTCAGCATCTACCCTGTCAAGCTCCCTCAGAATCTTATATGTTTCAATGAGATCATCTCAGAAAAGCCTGACTGATTTCTACTCTTCACTTGCTCGGGGCCATTGAGACCAATTGTTGTCTCCTTACTGTTGCCTTGCCTGCCATCAGATTACTCAGCACAAATCAAGGATCAAACCAGGGACCTTCCTGCTCTGCAAGACTGAAACGATTGACGATAACTGAGCATGAATTCCGTTGATAACTCTTCAGTGATATTCTGTAGATGGGGATATCCATCAATGATTCAATAGAGAAGTCTGGGAATGAATACCTGGGCATCACTTCTTCCTCTGAGCTGACTTTACTGGGGAATACATTCAGTGCCAGATGTGCGGAGGTCTCCCAGGGCTATGCCATAAAAGACCACGCCACCTGTTGCTGTAACCCATGGCATATTTTCAGAGGTAATCTTGGCTGCCCAGTCCCCAGCTATTGCCCCACCATGACTCTAACCTGGTCCGCATGTATTGAAGGCCAGTGTCAGCGGCCTCTGATGGAGAAGTGCCTGGGGGGGGGGGGCGGGATTATAGATAAAAGACACAAAAGTTACATTTTACCCAAACCTACATGTACATTTCCTTTTGTTTGGACAGAATACGAACAACTTACATCGAATTTTTCATCACAGGCCATTCGGCCCAACTGGTCTATGCCGGTGTTTATGCTCCACACGAACCTCCTCCCACCCTACTTCATCTAACTCTATCAACCTCTCCTTCTATTCCTTTCTCTACGTCTACCCGATTGAACCCCTTCATAATTTTAAAGAGGCTACCTCAGTCTTCTCTTTTCTAGAGAAAAGAGCCACAGCCTGTTCAGTCTTTCCTGATAGTTGTACCCTCTTGGTTCTGGTATCATCTTTGTAAATCTTTTTTGCACATTCTCCAGTGCTTCTACATGCTTTTTGTAATATGGAGACCAGAACTGTACTCCAGGTGTGGTCTAACCAAGGTTCTGTACAGGTTTAACATAACTTCTCTGCTTTTGAATTCTATTCCTCTAGAAATGAACCCCAGTGCATTGTTCGCACTTTTTATGGCTTTGTTAACTTGTGTCTCTACCTTTAATGATTTGTGTATCTGTTATCCTTGAAACTTTACGCCTCTACCCCATTTAGACTCTTATTTTCCAAGCAGTAGGTGGCCTCCCTATTCCTCCTATCAAAATGCAACACTTATCTATATTAAAATTCATTTGCCATTTCCATGTCCATTCTGCAAGTTTGTTAACATCTTCTTATATTTTGTTGTGGTCTTCCTCAGTATTAACTATACCCCCAATTTGGTTCCACTCGCAAATTTTGATATTGTAATTCCAATTCCCGAGTGCAAATCATTTATATAAATGATGAACAACAGTGGCCCCAGCACCGATCCATGCGGAACATCACTTCCAACTTCCGCTAATCTGAGTAACGACCTTTAACCCCTACTCTCTGTTCTGTTGCCAGTTTGCTATCCATTCTGCTACTTGTCCCCTGACTCCACATGCTCTGACCATAGTCATGAGTTTACTATGTGGTACCTTATCAAAGGCCTTTTGAAAGTCCATGTATATTACACCCATTGCATTACCCTTGTCTTCTCTTTCTGTTAGGTTGGTCAAGCATGACCTTCCCTTTTAAAATACGTGCTGACTATTCTTTATTATATTTTCAGTTTCTAGATGTTTTTCTATTACATCTTAGAGTAAAGATTTCAAGATCTTTCCTACCACCGATGTTAAGCTAACTGGTCTATAGCTCCTTGGTTTAGTAACATAAATGTAATTTAGTAGTTCAGGATTAATACCACAGTAATATTTTATGCCGAAGTAGTGTTATTACTAAAATATTATTATTTTCAGCCTCAGTTTGTGATTAAAATCAGTCAATCCAGAGAGACAGGAATTCCCCTCGATCTGTTGACAGTCTAAAAGGTAAAAAAAACAAATGTAATTTGCTGACCAATGCCTGCGACAACTCGCCACTAAAATGTCAACTGTTTTGGTATGTGGAGACTTTTCTAAATACATAAAACCCAATCCCTGGAATGTTAGTTAACTCGATGGTGTAATAATAATAAAATCAATCCCTTCCTCTGCAGTAACCAGCACATAAAAGAAAGGCTGTTAAACACAGTCTCACCTCAGTAAGGCAAGACTTCATCATAAATACAAGTGTTTGTGAAAGATGATATAATAATTAACCGACCCTGGAATGACATTCTACACAAACCCTTAAAGTTACACCAAGCAGCTGCAAACCGATGAATGACGACTTAGAACCATAGAACCATAGAAAAGATACAGCACAGAAGGGGGCCATTCGCCCATCGTGTCCGTGCCGGCTCGAAGAACAACTAGGTGCCCATTCTAATCCCACCTTCCAGCACCCGGTCTGTAGCCCTGCAGCTTACAGCACTTTAGGTGCAGGTCCAGGTACTTTTGAAAAGAGCTGAGGGTCCCTGCCTCGGGCAGCGAATTCCATACACCCACCATCCTCTGGGTAAAAAAGTTTTTACTCATGTCCCCTCTAATCCTTCCGCCAATCAGCTTAAATCTATGTCCTCTAGTTCTTGAACTCTCCACTAGGGGAAACAGGCACTTCCTGTCTACTCTTTCTGGGCCCCTCATAATTTTGTACACCTCAATCAAGTCTCCCCTCAGCCTCCTCTGCTCCAAGGAAAACAACCCCAGCCTATCCAATCTCTCCTCGTTGCTGTGATTTTCGAGCCCTGGCAACATTCTTGTAAATCTTCTCTGCACTCTCTCCAGAGCAATTCCATCCTTCCTGTAATGTGGTGACCAGAACTGCTCACAATACACCAGCTGTGGCCTTACCAGCGTTTTATACAGTTCCATCATTACATCCCTGCTTTTGTATTCAATGCCTCGGCTAATAACAGAGAGCATTCCGTATGCCTTCTTCACAAACTTATCTACCTGTACTGCCACCTTCAGGGACCTGTGCACATGCACTCCAAGGTCTCTCACTTCCTCCACCCCTCTCAATATATTCCCATTCACTGCGTATTTCCTTTTACTGTTTGCCCTCCCTAAGTGCATTACCTCACACTTCTCCGGGTTGAACTCCATTTGCCACTTTTCCGCCCACGCCACCAACCCATTGATATTGTCTTGGAGTCTACAGCTATCCTCTTCACTACTAACTACACGACCAATTTTTGTGTCGTCTGCAAATTTGCCAATCATGCCCCCGACATTCAAGTCCAAATCATTAATATATACCACAAACAGCAAGGGACCCAATACTGAGCCTTGTGGCACACCACTGGAAACGGATTTCCATTCGCAAAGACATCCATCCACTTTTACCCTTTGTTTCCTGTTACTGAGCCAATTTTGGATTCAATTCGCCACATTTCCCTGTATCCCATGGGCTTTTACCTTTCTGACCAGTCTGCCTTGTCAAATGCCTTACTAAAATCCATGTAGACAACATCCACTGCACTACCCTCATCAATCCTCCTTGTCACTTCCTCAAAGAATTTAATCAGATTTGTAAGGCATGAGCTTCCCTGAACAAATCCATGCTGACTATCCCTGATTAAACCATGCCTTTCCAAGTGACAATTTATCCTATCTCTCAGTATTGATTCTAATAGTTTGCCCACCACCGAGGTAAGACTGACCAGCCTATAATTGTTCGGCCTTTCCCTTGTACCCTTTTTAAACAATGGTACTACGTTTGCAGTCTTCCAGACTTCCAGTACCTCCCCTGTAACTAGTGAGGATTGGAAAATGAACCTCAGAGCATCCGTTATTTCCTCCCTGGCTTCCTTCAATAGCCTGGGAAACAATCCATCCGGCCCTGTTGACTTATCAACTTTCAAGGATTCTAGTCCCTCTAGTACTTCCCTTCTCGTAATGTTTACCTTATCCAATATTTCACACCTCTCCTCTTTAACTACTACGTCCAGATCATCCCTTTCCTTTGTGAATAGGGAGACAAAATATTCATTTAAAACCCTACCCACATCCTCTGCTTCTACACACAAGTTACCCTTATCATCCCTGATAGGTCCCACCTTTTCCTTAGCCGTCCTCTTGTTCTTAATGTACTGATAAAACATCTTTGGATTTTCTTTAATCTTACTCGCTAATATTTTTTCATGCCCTCTCTTTGCTTTCCTTATTTCCTTTTTTACGTCATCCCTGTACTTTCTATACTCCTCTAGGCTTTCTGTGGTATTTAGTTTTCTGTGACAGTCATAAGCTTTCTTTTTCTGCTTTATCTTGCCCCGTATACGTCTAGACAACCAGGGGGCTCTAAATTTGGCAGTGCCACCCTTTTTCTTTGAGGGGACGTGTCTGCATTGTACCTGTAGAATTTCACTTTTTAGTGCCTCCCACTGGCTTGCTACTGATTTCTCCTCAAGTAGTTGTGTCCAGTCCACTTCTGCCAAATCACCTCTTAGTTCTGTAAAATTTGCCTTCCCCTCTGTCCTTTTCCATAATAATATTAAAACTAACTGAATTGTGGTCACTATCCCCAATATGGTCACCCACTGTCACTTCACCCACTTGCCCATCTTCATTTCCCAGGACTAAATCTAGAATTGCACCCCCTCTTGTTGGGCTAGTCATGTACTGGCTAAAAAAGTTCTCCTGGACACCGATCAAGAATTTTGGGCCCTCTGTGCCCCTCACACTGTTTGAATCCCAGTTGATGTTAGGGTAGTTGAAGTCCCCTACTATTATTGCCCTCTTATTTTTGCACTCAGAAATTTGCCTATATATTTGTTCTTCTATCTCCCTTTCGCTATCGGGGGCTCTATAATACACTCCTAGTAGTGTGACTGCCCCTTTTTTATTTCTTAGCTCAACCCATATGGCCTCGATTGATGATCCATTTAGCATTTCATCCCTTCTCACAACTGTAATTGATTCTTTAACTAATAATGCTACCCACCACCCCCCCTCCTTTTTTATCACCCACTCTATCCTGCCTGAAAACTCTATATCCAGGGATATTGAGCTGCCAATTATCCTCCTCTTTAAGCCAGGTTTCTGTTATAGCAATGATATCATGCTGCCATGTGTCTATCTGTGCCCTTAGCTCATCTGCTTTGTTTGTAATACTCCTTGCATTGAAGTATATACCCTCTAACCCCGTCAAATTCCTGTGCTGAATATTATTTAACCTTTGCTTCTTTTGCCTCTCTGAGTCGCTAACTACGTCACTAACTGCTTTTCTACTTCCCGTTTCCTGGTCTGAATTTGTCCTGTCTGTACCTGCCCTTTCGGTTCCCATCCCCCTGCCATACTAGTTTAAACCCTCCCCAACAGAACTAGCAAATGCTCCCGCGAGGATATTGGTCCCGGTTCTGCTTGGGTGCAACCCGTCCAGCTTGGACAGGTCCCGCCTTTCCCAGAATCGGTCCCAATGCCTCAGGAATTTAAACCCCTCCCTCCTACATCATCTCTCAAGCCATGCATTCATCTGGTCTATTCTCCTATTTCTGCTCTCGCTAGCACATGGAACTGGGAGTGATCCTCAGATTACTACCTTAGAGGTCCTGCTTTTCAATTTATTTCCTAACTCCATATATTCTGCTTGCAGGACCTGATCCCTTTTTTTTACCGATGTCATTGGTACCGATATGGACCACGACCTCTGGCTGTTCACCCTCCCCCTTCAGAATGCCGCTCCATGACATCCTTGACCCTAGCACCAGGGAGGCAACATACCATCCTGGAGTCACGACTTAGATCGGATTTCTCAAATCAATATTTCTTTTAAAAAATACATTTTTTCCACTGCCGTCTCCTCTTGAAGACAGTCATTCCTCCCTGGGTTACTGGTTCGATGGACCCACCTCACCCTCAAGTGGCTGTTCTTCACCTGAGACTTGAAGCACTTTGCAATTTGACGGTGGCATCACAGCTGAACCTGATCCTGTTCTCCCCGATATCCAAACGTGGACTTCCAGCAGGGGTCAATGCATAGTGATCAGGAGTGGCAATGTTGGTCAATTTCCCCTGAATGAAGTCAACTGTCGGGCCCTTCTAACCACTCCAATTGTGATTATCTTACTCAGCTTACAATGGGGCCCAAACTTGGGACTTTCCTGGAAAGTGTAGGTTCAGCTACTCCCTGGGTAAACTGCCTGAGAACCGGGGTGGGGGGAGCTTCAAGTCAATGTTGTATGGAACATTTGAAAATTGAGGGAGTTACTTAAGACAACAATGCCTGGTGAGGAATTCCAACGAGTCACAGTGGAGGAGCAGGAGCGAAAATAATACTGCTATCAAGACCATTAAAAGGGAGAAAAGATTACAACGTTTGGGCCCTTTTAGGAACATAGGAACAGGAGTAGGCCATTCAGCCCCTGGAGCCTGTTCCGCCACTCAATTAGATCATGGATGATCTGTATCTTAACTCCATCCACCCGCCTTGGTTCTGTAACCCTTGATATCCTTACCGAACAAAAGTCTATCAATCTCATTCTTGAAAGCTCCAATTGACCCCCAGCCTCAATAGCTTTTTGGGGAGAGAGTTCCAGATTTTTTTTAAAATTTGTTCATGGGATGTGGGTGTCGCTGGCGAGGCCGGCATTTATTGCCCATCCCTAATTGCCCTTGAGAAGGTGGTGGTGAGCCGCCTTCTTGAACCGCTGCAGTCCGTGTGGTGAAGATTCTCCCACAGTGCTGTTAGGAAGGGAGTTCCAGGATTTTGACCCAGTGACGATGAAGGAACGGCGATATATTTCCAAGTCGGGATGGTGTTTGACTTGGAGGGGAACGTGCAGGTGGTGTTGTTCCCATGTGCCTGCTGCTCTTGTCCTTCTAGATGGTAGAGGTCGTGGGTTTGGGAGCAGCTGTCGAAGAAGCCTTGGCGAGTTGCTGCAGTGCATCCTGTGGATGGTACACACTGCAGCCACAGTGCTCTGGTGATGAAGGGAGTGAATGTTTAGGGTGGTGGATGGGGTGCCAATCAAGCGGGCTGCTTTGTCCTGAATGGTGTCGAGCTTCTTGAGTGTTGTTGGAGCTGCACTCATCCAGGCAAGTGGAGAGTATTCCATCACACTCCTGACTTGTGCCTTGTAGATGGTGGAAAGGCTTTGGGGAGTCAGGAGGTGAGTCACTCGCCGCAGAATACCCAGCCTCTGACCTGCTCTCGTAGTCACAGTATTTATATGGCTAGTCCAGTTAAGTTTCTGGTCAATGGTGACCCCCAGGATGTTGATGGTGGGGGATTCGGTGATGGTAATTCCGTTGAATGTCAAGGTCAGGTGGTTAGACTCTCTCTTGTTGGAGATGGTCATTGCCTGGCACTTGTCTGGCGCGAATGTTACTTGCCACTTATGAGCCCAAGCCTGGATGTTGTCCAGGTCTTGCTGCATGCAGGCTCAGACTGCTTCATTATTTGCGAATGGACCTGAACACTGTGCAATCATCAGCGAACATCCCCATTTCTGACCTTATGATGGAGGGAAGGTCATTGATGAAGCACTGAAGATGGTTGGGCCTAGGACACTGCCCTGAGGAACTCCTGCAGCATCCTGGGGCTGAGATGATTGGCCTCCAACAACCACTACCATCTTCCTTTGTGCTAGGTATGACTCCAGCCACTGGAGAGTTTTCCCCCTGATTCCCATTGACTTCAATTTTACTAGGGCTCCTTGGTGCGACACTCGGTCAAATGCTGCCTTGATGTCAAGGGCAGTCACTCTCACCTCACCTCTGGAATTCAGCTCTTTTGTCCATGTTTGGACCAAGGCTGTAATGAGGTCTGGAGCCGAGTGGTCCTGGCAGAACCCAAACTGAGCATCGGTGAGCAGGTTATTAGTGAGTAAGTGCTGCTTGATAGCACTGTCGACGACACCTTCCATCACTTTGCTGATGATTGAGAGTAGACTGATGGGGCGGTAATTGGCCGGATTGGATTTGTCCTGCTTTTTGTGGACAGGACATACCTGGGCAATTTCCACATTGTCGGGTAGATGCCAGTGTTGTAGCTGTACTGGAACAGCTTGGCTGGAGGCGCAGCTAGTTCTGGAGCACAATTCTTCAGCACTACAGTCGGGTTGTTGTCGGGGCCCATAGCCTTTTCTGTATCCAGTGCACTCAGCCGTTTCTTGATATCACGTGGAATGAATCGAATTGGCTGAAGATTGGCTTCTGTGAGGGTGGGGATATCAGGAGGAGGCCAAGATGGATCGTCCACTCGGCACTTCTGGCTGAAGATGGTTGCAAACGCTTCAGCCTTGTCTTTTGCACTCACGTGCTGGACTCCGCCGTCATTGAGGATGGGGATGTTTGCAGATCCTCCTCCTCCCGTTAGTTGTTTAATTGTCCACCACCATTCACGACTGGATGTGGCAGGACTGCAGAGCTTTGATCTGATCCGTTGGTTGTGGAATCGCTTAGCTCTGTCTATAGCATGTTGCTTCCGCTGTTTAACATGCATGTAGTCCTGAGTTGTAGCTTCACCAGGTTGGCACCTCATTTTTAGGTACGCCTGGTGCTGCTCCTGTCATGCTCTTCTGCACTCCTCATTGAACCAGGGTTGATCACCTGGCTTGTTGGTAATGGTAGAGTGAGGGATATGCTGGGCCATGAGGTTACAGATTGTGCTGGAATACAATTCTGCTGCTGCCAATGGCCCACAGCACCTCATGGATGCCCAGTTTCCACTACCCTTTGTGTGAAGAAGTGCTTCCTGACATCACCCCTGAACAGCCTTGCTCTAATTTTAATGTTATGCCCCCTTGTTCTTTTGTTTCTACTTATCACTTTACCTATAAATCGATCACTAAAGTAGTTTATCCTTTATAAAGTGGTCTAGTGGTGTGGCATTTTTGACCATCAAGGTGATCAGAGATGTAAAGGGCATCCTACATATTCTCCAGGAACCAATTTACCATAATCAGGGTTCATTGATAAAATGAACGACACTACACTAATTTAAATCTGGCAGAGAATAAAGACACAGGTTTCTGTAGATAGGAGACTCAATCTGCTTATGGAAACCTGTCATCCAGCTGCTTATATGAATAAAGGTGTTGGGGAAATATACCAGGCTTTATAACAACAGGTACAAAGCCAAATATTTAAAGGAATGGCCTGTTTAGGAAATGTGTACGCTTTCTGAAGAATGGCTAAAAGCAGAGCCAAAAATACGAATTTGATTAGACTTGAGAAAGATATTAAGAAACTGAAGAATTGAAACAAGGAAGAATTCCATTGTCCCATCAAAGGACTTGGGGAGATTGAAATTTAGTGAGGCAGCCATTGCACTGCCAGAGGAATGAAGGATATGTGGACTGAGGGTAGGCAATATGAAAGAATATGAAGAATAGAGCATGGAACTGTCATTAAAAAGGTGGATAGGATTATGACAAGTGGAGAAGATCACTGATAAAGAGATGAAAATGAGCAGCACAGAAAAGAGAGCCTTGGCAGCCCTTCAGTTCATGCACATAGAATCAGAAAGTGAACTATCAGCTACATCACAGAGGATATCAATAAAACATCACGTTGGTGGAACATCATACTCCTGTAGTTTGAACTGTACGGTGACAAACTCTGTCAAAGGCTTTAAAGTTGCCCAAAGCAATGACAAGTGAATTGCCAGTGTTCAAGAGGTTACAGAGGTGCAAAACGCAGGCCCCACTGTGTTAAATGTTAGTGTCCAGCCAAATCCGTTCACTCCACGTGACATTAAGATGTGCCCGAGTGCACTGGACATAGCGAAGGCTATGGGCCCTGACAACATCCTGGTTGTGGTGTTCGAGACCTATACACCTGAACTAGCTGCCTCTTAGTGTAACTATGACACTGGTATCTACCCGCCAATGTAGAAAATTGGCTTGGTATGTCCTATCCACTTAAAACAGGCTATACTTAGCCCGGCCAATTATCACCCTACTATCCCCCTCCAAAACATCAGCAAAGTGATGGAAGTAGTCATCAACAGTAACATCAAGCAGCTCCTACTGACCAATATCCTGCTCAACGATGATTAATTTGGGTTCTGCCAGAATCACTCAGCTCCAGATCTCGTCACAACCTTGATCCAGGAATGGACACAGGAGCTGAATGCCAGAGGAGACATGAAAATACTGCCCTTGACATCAAGACAGTATTCAACCGAGTATGGTACCAAGGAGCCCTAGCAAAACTGAGGTCAATGGGTCAAGGACAAAATCCTTCCAGTGGCTGAAGTCGTACATGACACAAAGACAAGTGGTCATGGTTGTTGAAGTCCAATCATCACAGCCTCAGGACATCACTGCAGGGGTTCTTCAAGGTCGCATCCTCAGCTCAACCATTTTCAGCTCCATCAATGATTTTCCTTCCATCATAAGGTCAGGAGTGGGCTGTTCACTGACAATTCTAGTGTTCAACTCCATTCACAATTCCTCCAATAATGAAGCAAACCATCCTCGCCCACTGCAGGACCTGGACAACATCCAAGTGGCAGGTAACATTTACATCATATAAGTGACAAGCAACAACCAGCTCCCACAAGAAAATGCCCAACTAGCTCCTCCTGGGCTTCAACGGTATCACCGACTACCCCACCACCAATATCCTGGGGAGCAGGATTGACCAGAAGCTTAACTGGACCAGGCATAGTAGCGATGTGGCTTTGAGAACAGGGCAGGGATTGGGTACTGTGTGGGTGCAACTGCAACAACACTCAAGAAGCTCAACACCATCTAGGGCACAGCAGTCTGCTTGATTGGCATCCCTGACCCTGGACAAAATATCCCCCCCTCCACCACTGCTGAACTGTGGCTGCAGTCTGTATGATCTACAGAATGCACTGTGGCAACGCACTAAGCCTACTTCAGCCACGACCTCTACCACCAAGAAGGACAAGAGCAGCAAAATCTGGGAAACTCCAAGTCACACACCATCCTGACTTGGACATGCTGGTCCGTTCCATCATCTTCCCTGGGTCAATATCCTGGAATTCCTAACCTAACACCATCACCACAAGGACTGCAGCAGTTCAAGCAGGCTCGAGGGGCTGGATGGCCTACTCCTGCTCCCATTTCTTAAGTTCTTATGTTCTTACCTTCTCAGGGCAGCTAGGGAGGGGCAACGAATGTGGCTTTTGCGGCATCGCTCACATCCCAAGAACAAATAGGGAAAAAAGAGATCACCAGTGGAATGGCAATACTGAAAACCATCCTGACAATCATGGGTTTGCCTAGAATTTTCAAGGTTAATGGAAAACTTCAGAGCTAACAGCAGTTTGCATTACTTTACAGAGCACAGAGGTAAGAGCAATAATAGTTGAAAGGCTAAGGGGGATAGGATAAAGACAAATAAAGTTCCGAGAAGAAGGAAAGATGAAGTGGGAGTAGGAGTGTCTGAAGAAACGCATTGGGTTCAGAGCTCCACCCCTCCCCCGGCCCAGTACAAAAAGGGAATTTTAAGGAACATTTCCTCTGAAAATATCGAGTGAAACAAATGTAAGTAATTCTCATTCTGATTTTGTTTTTGACTTTCATGAAAACAGGGTTCAATCAAGTAAGTGACGACAGGATTAATATTTAACCAACAAACTCAAGCAACAATGATCGACATTGCCTAAAGGTCAAAGGACAGTTTTCATTCTCACTTCAAATTGCCTTCACAACGGCTTTTAAAACGATCATTTAATAAAGTTAGTTGGGGCCGACACCAACGACAGCAGCAATAAAAACCAAATGAAATGTGAAATCTTTTTGTCTGCACCCCACACTCTGTTTATGGAACACAAGGCAAAGTTGAGGTGTTGAGAAAATATGCCCCATACTGAGAGTTTCATGTTAGTTGATTAACTGGTTGTGCCATGGTAATTGTCTTTAGTTAGGAATTTAGTGAAATATTAGATTCCCTTGTTGCCCTTTTTCTTAAAAGCTTGGAATGGAAGTATTCCAAAAGATAAACTCCATTACATCATTGTTATTTTTAACTTGCTGGAATTAAACCTCCCTTTGCTCAATGGAGGAGGGGATGTTTACTGAAAGAGACGAGCATTTGGAAAGGCCTTGGAATCAGAAAGATAAGTTAGATGTGGCTCCAAAATGGAAGGGAAAGCAGCAGAATGTGACTAACACCTACAAGGAGAATCCAACAGGAAAATAGGGGAGACAGCTAAGATCCAAAGTTTTTGAGATAACTTTTTAGATGGGTGCCCAAAAAAGATGAGATATTTGAGTCAATTTTACAAAATCAGGCCGTAAGTGGGAACCTCTTTCGCCAATGATGTAATGTAGGTCATCTTTTGGAAAATTCCTAACTAAAGACAGTTATTGTGGCACAACCAGTTAATCAACTAACATGAAACTCTCGGTATGGGGCATATTGTCTCAACACCTCAGCTTTGGCTTGTGTTCCATAAACAGAGTGTGAGGTGCAGGCGAAAAGATTCCACATTTCATTTGATTTTCATTGCTGCTGCAGTTGGTTTCAGCCCCGACTAACTTATTAAATGATTGTTTTAAAAGCTTTTGTGCATAACGGAAAATCGCAAGTGCATCCCATGATTTTCTGTCC
Source organism: Heptranchias perlo (assembly GCF_035084215.1). Lineage (NCBI taxonomy): Eukaryota > Metazoa > Chordata > Chondrichthyes > Hexanchiformes > Hexanchidae > Heptranchias > Heptranchias perlo. The sequence goes on along the minus strand of NC_090329.1, from coordinate 12,700,611 downwards.
TTAAAAAGTGTTGCAAGGAAAGTTCCCATTGGTGAAATAGCACAGGTGACCATTCTTTCCTTCCACTGCAAAAGAGCTTTCACTGCCCTCTACAGGAACTAAATGGAGTAACTGCAGAGCTTCTGCTATCCTTATAGCATAGATGAGGTCATCAATTATTAAAGATTAAATTTTACAAATACATGCTCCAGACATGGAGCCTCACCCATATCAAGAAATTATGGGCACACTCTCCACAATTTTCCATCCATTGATTGTCTTTTTTAAATTCATTTTTCAGGAAATGGGCATCGCTTCCAAGGCCGGCATTTATTGCCCATCCCTAATTGCCCTTGAGAAGGTGGTGGTGAGCCGTCTTCTTGAACCGCTGCAGTCCGTGTGGTGAAGGTTCTCCCACAGTGCTGTTAGGAAGGGAGTTCCAGGATTTTGACCCAGCGACGATGCAGGAACGGCGATATATTTCCAAATCAGGATGGTATGTGACTTGGAGGGGAACGTGCAGGTGATGGACTTCCTATGCACCTGCTGCCCTTCTCCTTCTAAGTGGCGGAGGTCGTGGGTTTAGGAGGTGGTGTTGACAGGCTGGCTGTCGATAGGACCTGCAACGCCGAGGGGGAGGGGGAGAGGAAGAGAGAGAGACGTCATCCGGCTCTGGAACAGAGAGTGGTGGGCACCAAAGACTGGGAGGGGAGAGGGGAAGATTGGGGGGGGGAGGGGAAGATCGGGGGGAGGGGAGATCGGAGGGAGAGGGGAAGTTCAGGGGGAGAGGGGAAGATCGGGGGGGGGGGAGAGGGGGAGATCGGGGGGAGAGTGAGAGATCGGAGAGAGGCATCGAGGGGGGAGAGGAGGAGGTCGGAGAGGAACACCGGGGAGGGGGGGAGAGTGGGAGATCGGTGACGAGACATCGGGGGCTGAGAGGGACATCGGAGAGGGAGACATCAGACATCAGAGCAGGGTGGAAAGGTAGGTTTATTTTGTTTTTTAACTTTGTGCAATGTTTTTTAATTTAATTTATTTAGTTTATTTTTGCCTTCCTTCCAGGCGTGAATCGGAAGCCGTGGGAAAGCGGCCCAGGTAAGTTTAAAATTGGTTTGACTATCTACTATGTCAGAAATGAAGTACCTTAAGTACCTCAATGAGGTACATTTGGTTCTTTAACTATCGTCTCGCTGGCTTTAATTGCCGGCGGGACTTCCGCACTCGGGAAGCACGCACACAGGCGCGTCTGTGGGAAACCCGGAAGTCGGCGGGCTGGGGCCGGCTTCCTCACCCACTCGGGATTTCCCCGATTTTCGCAGCCCTCCTGCCCCCAACGCTCCCACAATTTCCATTGAAAATCGGGGCCAATATCTCTAGACTACTTGCAGCTTTCCTGTGGCATTGCTCATGGTAAATCAGAGATTATGTTGTTGTGAGGCGCTACAGTGTGAAAGTGGAGGAGTGCACGTCTCTAGAGAAAGAATTTGGGAAGAAGTTCATGAGATCTCCCCAGAGAAAGTGAAGTAAATGTTTTTTAATGTGCTCTTGGAAAATAATTAGTGTCTTTCGTAGCCACTGCAGATATATATATAAATAAATGAATATTGCACAGTTATAGGAATAAGTCCCTGTGTAGAAGATAGGGGAACAGTTCTTTACTGTCCATCTGTTTAGCTTGTGGCATCTTATAGAAAATAAATATATAAATCTTTACTTTAATCTTTTGTTATTTGCATGTTTCCTTTTTGTCAAATTTCGCTGCAACCGTATTTAAGCATAAACTTTTGGTAAAATATATTAAATTAATGCCTTTTAGTCAGAACATTCCTCCAAACTTGAACAGTGGTACAGTCCTTCCACAATTTGCTTATGTTTATACGAATAATCTTATCCCATCCCAAATTCTCTGTGATAACAAATAAAAGACAGCAAGAAATGTGGTTAGGAGTAAGTGTGATGCTGCTCATAGGTAGTCCGATATCTGTTTTATAAGACCAGGAACATTATTACACAAATAATGGTGGAAGAGGGAATGTAGGTGTACTAGAGAAGGAGGTGGAACAATTGTTCGAGAGAACTAGAAAAGGAATTAGAACTTGAGGTGGATAAGTCGCTGGGCCCTGATGGCACGCACCACAGGCTATTGAAGGAAGTCACGAGAGGAAATAGGAAAGGCTCTGACTCCATTTTTTCAATCCTATGGACCAGAACATCATAAGAACATAAGAACATAAGAAATAGGAGCAGGAGTAGGCCAATCGGCCCCTCGAGCCTGCTCCGCCATTCAATAAGATCATGGCTGATCTGGTCCTAACCTCAAATCTAAAATCATGTCCAATTTCCTGCCCGCTCCCCGTAACCCCTAATTCCCATTTCAAATGGGTGAGCAGTGAGAAAACCACACATTTACATAAAACATGGACCCTAGTGAGTCTTGCATTGGCCATCATTGTTCTTTGCTGCAACATGTGAATCGGATAGACTAGCCTGTGTGACCAATTTCACAACTCATGCTGCCGTCAGCGAGGCTTTGTAGAATCTCAGAAAATCAGCCCTCATTTCTAGTGATTAAGGATTCTGCATTGTGTACTTTAACCTATTTCACGTCAAATTAAGATTGTACTAAAGGAGGGCAGTATTCACGTACTTTAATGATTTGTCCAAGATTAAGTTAACTCCTCTTGCTAACCAAAAACAGTTAGGAAAAGCACAAATTACAGCAATTTGGTTTTAAAATCAGAGAATGGTAGCAGGTGAATCAATGTCTGAAAGAGAAAGTTAGGTCAATATTTGAGGTATAACCTCTGATCAAATCCCATCATGAGGAGTGCCTTCCAAAACCTTTATCCAATGTTTCTCTTTCAGATGTTGGCTGCACTATCGGCATTTTCAGCTTTTGTTAAAGCTTGGCAAAGTACAAATAGAAATGAGCAATTCACAGACAATGAAGGGAAAGAAAGAACCTAATTATTCTGTTTATTTTTACCATTTAATCTATTTCCAGTAATCCAAGCTCCATTCAACAATAGCCCGGCGAATATTTTCACGAGCTCACTTAGAACAGGGGTAGTGCCAGATAACTGGAGACGGCACATCCAGTGAAAAAAGGATTAGGCCACTGAGTTTATCCTCATGGTGGAGAAGTTAATATAGCATCATTAAAGATGCTATAAATGATCATCTAGAATGCTCAGGGCTGGTCGGGAATACTCAACACAGCTCGAGAAAACAGAGATCATGTTTGACAAAACTAATCCAGGTTTTTGAAGAAGATACTTGAATGGTGAATCGAGGAGATCCAGCAGGCAACATCTACTTGGACTTCCAAAAAGCTGATGATAAAGTGCCTCATGAGGGGCTGTGTGCAAAAGTTACACCTCATGGTGTGAAGGGTGAGATGGTAAGATGGATCACAAATTGGATAAGGGACCAGAACCAAATGCTGATTTTAATGCAACAGCTTTGCAGTGGGTCTGGTCATGAGTGGATTGCCCCAGGGTTCAGAATCCCCTCCTGTTTATTTATATTCATTATTGATATGGAGGTGGATATAAATAGGAGAGTAATTAAATTTGTGGACGATACCAAACTGTGTGTTTGTGAACACAGGACCTTAGAAGAGAGAAGTAGACTGCAATTGGATCTGCAGCGATTCAGGACGTGAGCCCAGGACTAGAAGATGGCTTTTAATATAAGTATAAGTGTGCAGTTACGCACATAGGTGCAAAGAATACAGATACAGAGCGCAGCTTGAGTGGGTGTGGGTTAAAGGTAGCAGGGAGGAAGACTTGGGACCAATCATTGACTAAAAATCATAGCACCCTGTCAGGAGGCTGGAGCTAAAGTTAACAGGGTCCTCGGCTGCACGGTCTGGACTATTCAGTCCAAAACGAGAGCCCTGGTAATAGGATTATATAAGGCTTTAGTGAGACCTCACTTGGAGTATTGTGTACAATTTTGGTGCCCCAACCTCAAGAATGACATTGAGGCTCTGGAGAACACGCAGAGAAGGGCAATAGGGATGATCCCCTGGATAAATGCATAGAATATTGCAACTTTAGCCAAGTATAGGAAACTTCCAAAAACACGTACAATTGCACCAGCAGCCAGAATAAATACTCCAGCAACTAACCTGTAACTCCTGCATGATCCCTTTAAATAGTGCTGGTGGGCGGTCCCTCATGTCGTTTAAGTCTTGTTCAGCTGTGCGAGGTTAAGACAGTGCGTTGGCTCCGTGTGGAGTTCCAAAATGTCGTCGGCAGCTACAAATCAGTGTTGCACACTGATTCACATCATAATCTCTCCACTCTACATGCTGCCGGCGGTCGTTAGGTGCGCGTGCCAAAATGTTTACCAAAATGGCGTCCTGTGCACTTCACGCCGGAAATGTGCACGCGCATCTCGGACGCCATTTTCGGAGCTTAGGTGTCCGTGTAGCGCCTACAAAACGAGTGCTACATGGCCCAATTTCGCCCTCGGTGAATCAATGCAAGAACAACTGATGGGTATTTTGCAAGGCATAAATAAAGGGGATAGAGATCTAATATATGAAACTGAACAGGGTACAGTATCGATAGTCGAAATAACAAAAGGCATAGAGCAAATAATGACAGGAGTAAATAGCATGGTCAATGGAAATAATGGGGAGTATAAGGACCAGAATGTATCCAAAGCCATTATATGGAGCATGTATGGGGGTTTTGTATAAAATCAGATACAATAAGGATTGAACGATATAAAGAATAACAAGATCCCAAAATGGGTTACTGCCAAAACATTTACGGGAGTGCTATAAGGCAGACTATGACCTATGTTAGGCTAGAAGATATGGAACGGTCTCTCGGGTTCGAAAACCATGTAATACCACAATGGGGAAAATGGTTCTCCCACTGTTGGTAGCATTGCCTCAAATACGGGACAAGCCAAGGGAGGTATTTAGTGTAAAGTCAGTGGGTGTGCTTGAGGGAGATACCTTTAAAGAACTCACTACTTCCCCAAACATCTGGTAAAGGGACATGAAGGAGAGTGGAACAGGGTGGACCTGTCTTGTTGTAGACTGGTGTCGGGGACCTGGGTTTGTCAATGTGACATACTCCAGAGAAATATGCCCACCTGCGGGTTCACCTTGGGGGATGAGGACCCTGAGTGCCTGGTAAGAGTTATCAATAGGTGGGTAAGTACCCATGTGGTCTATCAAACCCGAGGTCAATACTGCATAACCACCAGTGACATTCCATTCAGGTATGGCATCACCATCTGTCCTACCACTTATTCCCCTTTCTTTCTCACCCCCATGGAAATTACTCAGGTTGGGGAACATCCTCTCATCCCAGTGCGACCACACAATGTAACAGAGATTTCTGTTCATCTCCCACTACAGGAGGAGGCATTACAAGCCCTTGTTCCCTTTGGTCATCCTATTTCTCCGTTATCATTGAGTCTTAAATCCACACTGGCACGGTCACATGACTCACTTCACCACCTGGTTAAAATGGAACAAGCCAATACGCTTATAGAACAAAAAGTACAAAAGCTGGGAGATCAGGAATGGTGGGAAACAGTGTTTCAGAACTCATTTAAGACCCTCCTTAAAACCCACCTCCTTGACCGAGTATTTGGACCTTCCTTGACTCAGCTCCTGTTTTCCTACATCTCTGTGAAGCACCTTGGGATGATTTTCTACGTTAAAGGTGCTCCATAAATACAAGTTGTTGTTACTGGAATTTACTTCTAATTTATCGGAGGAAAACAAAGTAGTTCCAGCACTCCGAGATCCCAGTACTTTTTTGAATCCTTCCATGACTTCTCCAGCAATATGTACCCTCTGCTGCTCTGTCTCCTGCCCCTCCACAATTCCTTTACTTCCTGTTAAGTGTTCACCTCCCAGCTTTGTAGAGTGTTGGGACATTGTTACATAAAGAGTATTATATAAATGTATGTTTATTAATTATGATAATTGTAAGATTGTTGGGGCTTTCTTATTAAAATGTTTCTGCAATTGGTTTTGGTCCAGAGTGTTGTGGGACTGATAACTCAGCATGCGAGAGACTGGAGTAACAGGTCAGTGTTGGGCCCTGAACTCCGTGAGTAGTGACAGGATAAGAAATAAGAACATAAGAAATTAGAGCAGGAGTAGACCAAACGGCCCCTCGAGCCTGCTCCGCCATTCAATAAGATCATGGCTGATCTTCTACCTCAACTCCACTTTCCCACTCTATCCCAATTTCCCTTGATTCCCTTAGTGTCCCAAAATCTATCGATCTCAATCTTGAATATATTCAATGACTGAGCATCAACACCTCTGGGGTAGAGAATTCCAAAGATTCACAAACCTCTGAGTGAAAAAAAGTTTCCTCATCTCAGTCGTAAATGGCCGACCCCTTATCTTGAGACGATGACCCCTAGTTCAAGGCAAGTATAATCCTTCCTTAGGTAAGGAGACCAAAACTGTACACAGTACTCCAGACGTGGTCTCACCAGAGCCCTATATAATTGCAGCAAGACCTCCTTACTCTTATACTCCAACCCCCTTGCTATAAAGACTAACATACCATTTGCCTTCCTTATTGCTTGCTGTACCTGCATGTTAATTTTCTGTGATTCGTGTACAAAGACACCCAGATCCCTCTGAATACCAACATTTCTTAATCTCTTACCTGTTAAAAAATATTCTGCTTTTCTATTCTTCCTGGATAATTTCACATTTCCCCACGTTATATTCCATCTGCTACCTTCTCGCCCACTCACTTAACCTGCCTAAATTCCTTTTCAGTCTCTTTGCGTCCTCCTCACAGCTTACTTTCCGACCTAGCTTTGTATCGTCAGCAAATTTGGATATATTACCCTCGGTCCCCTCATCTAAGTCATTGTTATATATATATTAACAGCTGAGGCCCAAGCACTGATCCTTGTGGCACCCCACGAGTTATAACCTGCCAACCCGAAAATGATCCGTTTATTCCGACTCTCTGTTTTCTGTCCATTAACCAATCCTCAATCCATGCGAATATATTACCCCCAATCCCATGAGCCCTAATCTTGTGTAACAACCTCTTGTGTGGCATCTTATTGAATGCCTTTTGAAAATCCAAATAGACTACATCCACTGGTTCCCCTGCTAGTTACACCCTGTAAAAACTCTAACAGATTTGTCAGACACGATTTCCCTTTCATAAAACTGTGTTGACTCTGCCTAATCACATTATGAATTTCTAAGTGCCCTGTTACTACGTCCTTAATAATAGATTCTAGCATTTTCCGTACTACTGATGTCAGGCTAACTGGCCGATGGTTCCCTGTTTTCTTTCTTGCTCCTTCCTTGAATAGCAGGGTTACATTTGCTACCTTCCAATCCACTGGGACCGTTCCAGAATCTAGAGAATTCTGGAAGATCAAAACCAATGCATCCACTATCTCTGCAGCCATCTCTTATAAAACCCTAGGATGTAGGTCATTAGATCAAGGGGGTTGGTCGGCTTTTAGTCCCTTTAATTTCTCCAGTACTTTTTCTTTACTAATCTTAATTACTTTAAGTTCCTCACTCTCATTAGACCCTTGGTTCCCCACTATTTCCGGTATATTTTTTGTGTCTTCTACTGTGAAAACAAATACAAAATATTTGTTTAACGTTTCTGCCATTTCCTTAATCCCCACTATAATTTCGCCTGTCTCTGCCTCTGAGGGACCCAGGTTTACTTTCGCGAATCTCTTCCTTTTTACACATCAGTGAGCAACATCTGGGACCGTGTCTTTTCTCCCGGAGAAAATCAAAAACTGGTGTATTCTGGGCACCTGTAAGAAACACAATAGGAGATAATATTATATGAAGAAATAATTCATGCTGAAGTTTAGGGAACGGTTAATCATAGCATCATAAAATCATACAGCACAGAAGGAGGCCATTCAGCCCATCCTGCCTGTGCCAGCTAGTTTCATTTATAATGATTTATTAAAAATACATTACCAATTTATAAGACACACACCGTGCTTTCACGTGAACTTGTGTTCGTTAGTGCAGGATTGAAATGGTAATGGAACATGCAGCAAAAAGGCCCCTTCAACAGTTGTATCAAATATTTGTTTGAAAAATGTACCTCTGTGAACAAGTTTATTTCCGTGTAATAATAAACATTTGCCACTCCATAGCTAGCCTCACAATTAGGGCCGCCATCTTCCCAGTGTTTGTGCGGTTCGGAATGGTGGCTGGGTGTATTCGTCAATCAAAGGTTCATGGTGAAGGTAGGGCCGTAGGGCGTTACTCTTCTTTAAAGAGAACCACTTTGGACCTGAAATTCGGTGGGGGTTCTGCTGGTCTTCTGCTGAGGTTCTGCAGACCAGGAGAACCTTCATAGTCTCTGCGATGACTCAGTATATTACTCTCAAGTCCCTTGCAGCATAGTTTAGATGCTCGCTCCAAGTACTGAAGATGAAACTAAGAACAATATTACGAGCAACAAAAACCAGCAGATCATAATACTGAAACTTCAGGTTAATTAGTTGCTGACAGGAAATGACTGCCTCAAACAAATTTCTCGATTTGTACCAAGAACTGTTTTGACCTTTCTTTAAAATGCTTCTAATCTTTTTCACAATGGGGTGGAAGCAACTTACAGAAGAATGGAGAATCCGGCTTGTGTTGGAATCGATGCCTGTGCTTCATGGGGTAATTTTCAACCTCGCCACTTGGGGATTAATTTGATAAAGTGGATCAGCCGCCCTTTATAGAACCCGGCCTATTTTTGTTCCATTGATTTCAATGGATCGAGAATTGAACGGGTTCTACAACAGGCCGGTGATCTGCTCTGCCACGTTACTGCCCAAACAGTGAAGTTGAAAATTACCCTCATGACTCTTCTTCCTTTCCAATCTAAATAAATACATAGTGATGAGACCGTTGTAATCAATAATCTGAACAGCCATAGAGTGACATCAATCAGACACGATGCTCCAATCAATCCTGTGAAAGGCAGGTGATCCTGAGGAAATTCCATAAACTTCAAATTGATTGTGTAGTTATTTTGGAGCCTAAGAAAGTAGCTGCTTGGCTCCGGCCATGTTCCCAGTGGCCAGCCTCAGAGTTATACCGAGTTAGACTGACAAAGAAAGCTGTAAACTTGCCCCTGAATAAAACCAGTCACTTCTGGTGCAGGTTAAAATTTGCTCCACAGAAAAGTAATTTTAAGTTGAATCATGCAAAACTCTGAAGTAAGTTTGTCACCCCAAAGTGCCTTGTAAATATAATTGTCCACTCTTTTCTGGTTATAGTACCAGTGATGTCAGGGATGGGAATATTCGATTAAACTAATTTAAGAATTATATTTTGATCAACATGTTTCAGATTTTAGAAATTACATAAAGTTTAATTCTGGTAAAACGTCCCACCCACCCCTAATAGCTATGCAGTGCTTTAACCCACTCTGCAGTAAACAGTGTACACATTGAATCATAGAACGATACACCACAGAAGGAGGCCATTCGGCCCATCATGCCTGCTCTTTGAAAGAGCTATCCAATTATTCCCATTCCCCTGCCCTTTCCCCATAGCCCCGCAAATTATATGTTATCTCACTGTATTATATGTTATCTCACTGTATTATATGTTATCTCACTGTATTATATGTTATCGCACTGTATTATATGTTATCGCACTGTATTATATGTTATCGCACTGTATTGAGTGCTTCTGTTATGTGTAATCATCCTGTAGTCTGGTTATATTTTGTAATGAATAAACTTAAAATACATCCATCTCACCTTTATTTGTGCATCAGTTTCATTGTCTGGAAATCTCTGAAATTAAAAGTGTTCAATCTCCAATGCCCCAGGAACTGATCCTTGTTTTGTTTTTTGGGCAGTATTTATTGCCCACCCCTTGTTTCCCTGAGGACATCAGGAGTCAACCACATGGTGTGGGACTGGAGTGAGATGTAGATCAGACCGGGTAGGCACAGGCACGATGTGCCGATTGGCCACTCTCCTTATTTCGAGGCTCACTGAACTTTTTTCTGGCCAGTCTTCTGGTTCTGACCGGCTCTGGGCTCGAGATGAGCAAGTTTCCCCTCGTCTGTCCAGACTTAAGTGGACTGACTGACTTTCACAAATGTCTCCGAACTTTTTCTTGAAGGTTGACCCCCAGACTACTTCCTTGTTCAGGGATTTGCCTACAGACCTGTCAATAAAACCAGCCACATCTTTCTCTCGATATGTCCTGTGGTAAATTATACCTGACCGTGATGCTTTAAAGTGTTCCAGAGAGATTTAAAACACAGCACACATTTTTTTTAAAAACTATAAAATTTTACTAAGTTATAACAATAAATCACAGTATGTGAGGTAACAAAGCTAGAAACACAGAAGTTTGAGTTATTTTCAAGGAGTCTTCCTTAAATAACACATAAGAATCCATATTTTTCCCTCAACCCCATTCATTTGAAAACATAATAAGCAACAATGTGGCACACATGAGATCAGTAAAAAAGAATACTTTAACTTCCAGTTATATTCGTGTATATTCGAAAATCAGTTTGCAAGAGTATTTCTTTGGCTTACAATAATTGTACAATTAAATAGAACAAGATGAATTGATGGCTTTTGTGCACTCTCAATACCAGGACATTGTCACCATTGGAACAAATTAGGATTTTTAATAACAATTCCTAACAAAGTCCTCCAGGGTCTTGAAATAGTTCAGCATGATTTTGATACTGTGAAAGATACAATAAATCCCTGCAATATAGAAATCCCTGTATAGTGGATCATTGCCCTGGCCATGGAAACTGCAGATTGGATCATTCATGCTGCTGTGAGGTGGCAGCAAATGAAGGCCAGCCACTTTCTCACCGGTGTTGGGGGGAGAGGGGAGACAGGGGACGGGGGGAGGACAGGGGGGGAAGGTGATCGAGGGGGGGGAGGCAGATCATTCTGAACACTGTTGCACACCTGTTACTGATCACCTCAGGACAGCACTGGTGCCTTGTGGGCACAGAGACACCATGGAGACAGAGGAAAAAATCAAAGGGATTCGATATCCTCAACTTTCTTTTGTTAAAATCCCAACAAAATCCAATAGGATTCCACAGGAATGGACCAGGATATTTTCAAGAACTGCTGAAAACGTTCTACTTTTGCCAATGGGATAAGACACATTTATTGGCAGTATTGTACTAAACTGTACATGCCAAACTCTTTTCTACAGCTGTTTACCTGGTCTTTGTTAATAGTACACATGAGAAAAGCTCAGTCAATGTACCACCATGTGTTCCCCATGATGCATTAAAATACTCTATAACTGTAATGTCATCAGAAGGATATACAGGCTAACTTCACTATAACGAACCCTGCTTACAACTAACACCCGGTTTTTAATGATCCAAATGGCAGGACCCGATTTTTACAATGGGAATCAGCCCTACAATAATGAACATATGGGAATAGCCAGAGGACTGGTGGACAGCTAATTTTATTCCTATATACAAAAGGCAGATAGAACAAATCCAGGGAACTATAGACCAGTTCGCTTAACGTCGGTGGTAGGAAAGATATTGGAATCTTTCCTCAAAGATGCAAAAGAAAAACTTTTAGAAACTGAAAATATAATAAAGAATAATCATTACGGATTTCAAAAGAGAATGTTATGCTTGACCAACCTTATTGAATTCTTTGAAAAAGGAACAGAAAGAGTAGGCAAGAGTAATGCAGTGGATGTGAGATACATGGACTTTCAAAAGGCCTTCGATAAGGTCGACTCATGACTAAGGTCGGAGAATGTGGAGTCAGGGAACAAGTAGCAGAATGGACAGCAGACTGGCTACAAAACTGGAGACAGAGTAGAGGTTAACTGGTGGAGGTGGGAGTGATGTTCCACAGGGGTCACTGTAGTTCACAATTTACATCAATGATTCGGACTCGGGAATCAGAAGTACAATATCAAAATGTGCAGATGACACTAAATTGGGGACTTTAATTAATACTGAGGAGGACTGTGACAAAATATAAGACATTAACAAATTTGCAGAATGGATGTGTAAATGGCAAATGAATTTTAATATAGATGTGTGAGGTGGTGCATTTTGATAGGAGGAATAAGGAGGATTCCTACTCCTTGGAAAATAAGTGCAAAGGGATCTCGGGGAGCAGACACACAAATCATCAAAATTAACAATGGAGGTTAACAATGGAGGTTAACAAAGCACTGGGGTTCATTTCTAGAGGAATAGAATTCAAAATCAGAGAAGTTATGTTAAACTTAAACAGCACTTTGTTTAAACCACACTTAAGAGTATCGTACAGAGTTCTCCGTGTTGCAAAAAGGATATAGAAGCGCTGGAGAAAGTGCAAGAAAGATTTACAAGGATGATAACAGAACTGAGAGGTTACAACTATCAGGAAAGGTTGAACAGGCTGGGGCTCTTTTCTCTAGAAAAGGGAAGTCTGAGGGGTGATCTGATAGAATCTTTAAAATTATGAAGGGGTTCGATAGGGTAGACGTGGAGAAGATGCTTTCACTTGTGGGGGAGTCCAATTAAAATTGGTTGTTCCTTTATGCTTCTGATGCAGCAAATTGCCAAACCCAACTATAAGTGAACACCCTGATACAACAATCTTTTCTGTCAGACCCGAGGGGGTTCGTTACAATGAAGTTTGCCTGTATTTATTCTCTACAAAACCATAATTAGGAGATTTACAGAAGAGTTTAATCTTGCGGTAGTTCATCAGGGTCTCCACTATTCAGTACATGATTACATAGAGGATAATGAACAACTAAGAAAATTACAAGTCAATAATTGTGGGGTGGGGAGGGTGGAAGAGAGTGGATTTAAGATTATGTCAAACTACAAAAATAAAATTGGAGAGATTTAAATGCCAAATTTCACATCTGCAAATACGTCTAGTTCAGGACTAATCAGGTGCAAAAAAAGCTCCATCCACTCTATTCCATTAGCCCTGACCTCAGGAAAGCTCCCATTACTGTACTCGGGTAAATGTTACACTTCCCACATTGACTATCCTTGGCCTTTAATTAACATTGACAATTTAACGCCAGTTTGTACCAAATTGCGGGAAGTCCATCAAAAACTGAGTTGCAACCAAATTCATTTCAGACGTGATTTCTACAGTGAGCAGAGACGGGAGAATTATCAAAGGATAAAATCTAAACTGTTGACTGGAATGATGCACCAAATTACTTCATTATCAGGCATGGCCTATTACTATCTCGGAGCCACTTAATAAAGTCCAAACTTGTTTTGTTCACCATTTAAATTCACCTACAGGTCTATAACATAAAAAGATTCTCGTTAGGCACATTTAACTGGACAGATATCATTTCATTTATTGACAATTTTAAATTATACCAGGAGTCTCGATCAAAAAGTGCAGGAACCTGATCATCAAATCTACTTACAGTAAACAAGTCGGGATCAGGAAATTTGGTTCCTTAACAACAGCTCATCCTTATCGAGGTTTGAGTTTCTCCAATGACTCGAACAGAACTTTTGCAGAGATGAGGAGGAAGGTTTTTTTATTAAAAACCCGGTAAATTTCAAATACAACTTAATGAAAGCTCAGTATTGACACAAACGAGCAATGCCATTGTGTGATTAATAAAAGAGTCATAAGAGGTGTGCAATGAAGTCTGTAATAACAGAATTTTCAGTAACAAGAGGTTGTAATCACAAGATCTGTAATAGCTCAGTGTAATAAGAATATAAGAACGTAAGAGATAGGAGCAGGAGTAGGCCATACGGCCCCTCGAGCCTGCTCCACCATTCAATGAGATCATCGCTGATCAACTCCACTTTCCCATCCTGTCCCCATATCCCTTGATTCCCTTCGTGTCCAAAAATCTATCAAACTCAGCCTTGAATATACTCAACGACTGAGCATCCACAGCCCACTGGGGTAGACAATTCCAAAGATTCACAACCCTCTGAGTGAAGACATTTTTCGTCATCTCAGTCCTAAATGGCCGACCCCTTATCCTGAGACTATGACCCCTAGGTCTAGACTCTCCAGCCAGGTGAAACAAACTCTCAGCATCTACTCTGTCAAGCCCTCCAAGAATTTTATGGGGTGGTTTTAGGAGGCAATTGCGTTGGGGGCAGGGGGCCTCCGAAAATCACGGAAATCCCGTTCGGGTTCGGAAGCCGGCTCCAACCAGCCGACTTCCGAGTTTCCCAGGGACCCACCTGTGTGAGCGCAGGCGACCCGAAAACGGAGGTCCCGCCGGCAATTAAAGCCAGCGGGGATGACAGTTAAAGAGCCAAATATACCTCATTGAGGTACTTAAGGCACTTTACCTGTGACAGATGAAGGGATTAGGACGATTTTTAACTTACCTGGATGGCTTGCCCACCGCTTCTGAGTCACGCCTGGTGAAACCAGACAAGGTGGGCCAGATCAGGGAGAAAGAAACAAAATAAATTAAATAAAAAACCATGGAAGGAAGTGAAAACACTAAATGAACCTACCTTTGAAACTACACCAATGTCCAAAGTCTCCCGTTCCGATGTCCCCGTCTTCACCCCACCCCCGAAGTCCCCTTCTTCACTCCCCCAATGTCCCTCACTTCACTCCCCTGATGTCCTACACTTCACCTCCCCCCGATGTCCCCCACTTCACCCCCCGATGTCCCCCTCTTCACCCCCCGATGTCCCCCACTTCACCCCCCGATGTCCCCCACTTCACCCCCCGATGTCCCCCACTTCACCCCCCGATGTCCCCCTCTTCACTTCCCCGATGTCCCCCTCTTCACCCCCCGATGTCCCCCACTTCACCCCCCGATGTCCCCCTCTTCACCCCCCGATGTCCCCCACTTCACCCCCCGATGTCCCCCACTTCACCCCCCGATGTCCCCCACTTCACCCCCCGATGTCCTCCTCTTCACTCCCCGATCTTCCCCCAACGTCCCCCACTTCACCCCCAACATCCCCCACTTCACCCCCCGACATTCCCCCTCTTCACCCCCCAATGTCCCACTCCTCATACCCCCAATCTTCCCCCAATGTCCCCATCTTCACCCCCCGATCTTCCCCCATTGTCCCGCGCTTTATTCCCCGATGTCCCCAACTTCACCTCTCGATCTTCCCCCGATGTCCCCCTCTTCACCCGCCGACATCCCCCCAATGTCCCCCATTTCTCCCCCTCCGATGTCCCCCTCTTCACCTCTACGATCTTCCCCTGATGTCCCCCTCTTCACGCCCCCCAATATTCCCCCGATGTCCCCCTCTTCTCCCCCCCGATGTCCTCCCCGACATCCCCCTCTTCACCTCACCGATGTTCCCCCGATGTCCCCCTCTTCACCCTCCCGATATTCCCCTGATGTTCCCTTCTTCACCCCACCTATATCCCCCTCTTCACAGCACCTATCTTTCCCTGATGTCCCCATCGTAAACCTACCGATCTTCCCCAGTGTCCCCCTCTTCAACCCCAATCTTCCTCAATGTCCCCTCTTCACCCCCCGATGTCCCCCTCTTCACTTCCCTGATGTCCCCCGGATGTCCTCCTCTTCATTCCCCCGATGTCCCCCTGACGTCCCCCTCTTCACTCCCCCGATGTCCCCCTGACGTCCCCCACTTCACCCCCAAATGTACCACTCTTCATACCCCCAATCTTCCCCCGATGTCCCCCTCTTCACCTCCCAATGTCCCCCAATGTCCCCTTTTCACCCCCTCCTATGTCCCCATCTTCACCCCCCGATCTTCCCCCATTGTCCCGCGCTTTACCTCCCCCCGATGTCCCCCACTTCACCTCTCGATCTTCCCCCGATGTCCCCCTCTTCACCCCCCGATACCCCCCAATGTCCCCCTTTTCTCCCCCTCTGATGTCCCCATCTTCACCCCCCGATCTTCCCCCATTGTCCCGCGCTTTACCTCCCCCCGATGTCCCCCACTTCACCTCTACGATCTTCCCCCATGATCCCCTCTTCACCCTCTGATGTCCTCCTCTTCACCGCCCCGATGTCCCCCTCTTCACCCTCCTGATATTCCCCTGATGTTCCCTTCTTCATCCCACCTATATCTCCCTCTTCACAGCCCCGATCTTCCCCCGATGTCCCCATCGCAAACCCCCCGATCTTCCCCAGTGTCCCCCTCTTCAACCCCAATCTTCCTCGATGTCCCTCCTTCACCCCCCGATGTCCCCCTTTTCATCCTCTGATATTCCCCCGATATCCCCCTCTTCACACTCCCGATCTTCCCCGATGTCCCCGGCTTCACCCTCCTGATATTCCCCCTATGTCCCCCTCTTCAACCCCCTGATGTTCCCCACTTCACCCCCCCAATGTCCCCCTCTTCACCCCCCAATATTCCCCCAATGTCTCCCTCTTCACAACCCTGATCTTCCCCCGATGTCCCCCTCTTCAACCCAACGATGTCCCCCCAATGTCCCCCTCGCAAACCCCCCGATCTTCCCCGGTGCCCCCGTCTTAACCCCCAATCTTCCCCCATGTCCCCCCTTCACCCACGATGTCCAGCTCTTCACCCCATCGATGCCCGCATCTTCACCCCCCGATATCCCCCTCTTCACCCCCCAATGTCCAGCTCTTCACACCCCCTGATGTACCCCACTTCACATCCCCAATGTACCCCATTTCACCCCCAATATTCCCCCGACGTCCCGCTCTTCACCCCCTGATATCCCCATTTCACCCCACGATGTCCCCCCAACGAACCCCTCGCAACCCCCTTGATCTTCCCCGATGTACCCCTCTTCACCCCCGATCTTCTCCCGATGTCCCTCCTCACCCCGATCTTCCCCCGATCTCCCCCTCCTCACCCCAATCTTCCCCCGATGTCTCCCTCTTCACCCCCCCCGATGTCTCCCACTTCACCCCCCGATGTCCCCCTCCTCACCCCGATCTTCCCCCGATGTCTCCCTCTTCACCCCCCCAATGTCTCCCACTTCACACCCCGATGTCCCCCTCCTCACCCCTATCTTCCCCCGATGTCCCCCTCCTCACCCCGATCTTCGACCGATATCCCCCTTCACCCCCCCCGATGTCCCCCTTCACCCTCCGATGTCCCGCCAATGTCCCCCTCGCAACACCCCGATCTTCCCCCGATGTCCCCCTCCTCACCCCGATCTTCCCCCGATGTCCCCCTCTCCACACCCTGATATCCCCCCGACATCCCCCTCTTCACCTCCCCAATCTTCCCCTGATGTCCGGCTCTTCATCCCCCCCCCCCGATGTTCCCCCTCTTCACCTCCCCGATGTCCCCCTCTTCACACCCTGATGTCCCCCACTTCACCCCCCGATGTCACCCTCTTCACCCCCGATATTCCCCCGATATCCCCCTCTTCAACCCCGATATTCCCCCGATGTCCCTCTCTTCACACCCTGATGTCCCCCACTTCACCTCCCCGATGTCCCCCTCTTCACACCCTGATGTCCCCCACTTCACCCCCCGATGTCGCCCTCTTCACCCCCGATATTCCCCCGATATCCCCCTCTTCACCCCCCGATGTCCGGCTCTTCACCCAACCGATCTCCCCCACTTCACCCCCCACCAACCCCGTCTCGACGTCGCCCTCTTCACCCCTCCGAATTTTTTTTTTCTTAGTTCATGGGATGTGGGCGTCACTGGCGAGGCCGGCATTTATTGCCCATCCCGAATTGCCCTTGAGAAGGTGGTGGTGAGCCGCCTTCTTGACATTTTTGACATTCCCACGATGCCCCCCTCTTCACCCCCCGATATTTCCCGATGACCCCTCTTCACCCCCGAAGTCCTCCCGATGTCCCCCTCTTCACCCCCCCCAATGTCCCCCTCTTCACCCCCCCCCAATGTCCCCCTCTTCAAGCACCTGATGTCCCCCTCTTCACCCCCCTCAATGTCCCCCTCTTCACCCCCCCCCATGTCCCCCTCTTCAAGCACCCGATGTCCCTCTCTTCACCCCCCCAATGTCCCCCTCTTCACCCCCCCCAATGTCCCCCTCTTCAAGCACCCGATGTCCCTCTCTTCACCCTCCCCCGATGTTCCCCTCTTCACCCGCCCGATGTCCCCCTCTTTACTCCCCCGTGTCCCTATTTCATCTTCCCGATGTCCCCCTCTTCACCCACCCAATGTTCCCCCTCTTTGCTCCCCCGATGTCCTGCATTTCACCCCTCCGATGTACCCCTCTTCACCCCCTGATCTTCCATTGACGTCCCCCTCTTCACCCCCCCGATGTCCCCCACTTCACCCCCCCCAATGTCCCCCCAATGAACCCCTCGCAACGCCCTCGATCTTCCCCCAATGTACCCCTCTTCACCCCCCAGATGCCCTCCTCTTCACCACCCTGATGTCCCCCAATGTCCCCCTCTTCACCCCACCGATGTCCCCATCTTCACTTCCCCAGTGACCCCCCCGATGTCCTCCTCTTCACCCCCCGATGTCCTCCTCTTCACCCCCCCCGATGTCCTCCTCTTCACCCCCACGATATCCCCCTCTTGACCCCCCGATGTCCCCCTCTTTATCTCCCCGATCTTCCCCCGATGTCCCCCGCTTCACACCCCCAATGTCCTCCCGATCTTCCCCTCTCCCCCTCGATATTCCTCTCTCCCCCCGATCTTCCCCTCTCTCCCCCCCGATCTTCCCCTCTCCCCCCCGATCTTCCCCTCTCCCCCCCGATCTTCCCCTCTCCCCCCGATCTTCCCCTCTCCCCCCCCGATCTTTCCCTCTCCCCCCCCCGATCTTTCCCTCTCCCCCCCCCAATCTTCCCCTCTCCCCCCCCGATCTTTCCCTCTCCCCCTCCCGACCTTTCCCTCTCCCCCCCTGATCTTCCCCTCTCCCCCCCCCGATCTTCCCCTCTCCCCCCCAATCTTTCCCTCTCACCCCCCCGATCTTCCCCTCTCCCCCCCGATCTTTCCCTCTCCCCCCCCCGGTCTTCACCTCTCCCCCCCGATCTTCCCCTCTCTCCCCTCCCCGATCTTCCCCTCTCCCCCCCCGATCTTTCCCTCTCCCCCTCCCGACCTTTCCCTCTCCCCCCCTGATCTTCCCCTCTCCCCCCCCCCGATCTTCCCCTCTCCCCCCCAATCTTTCCCTCTCACCCCCCCGATCTTCCCCTCTCCCCCCCGATCTTTCCCTCTCCCCCCCCCGATCTTCCCCTCTCCCCCCCCGATCTTCCCCTCTCCCCCCCGATCTTCCCCTCTCCTCCCCGATCTTTCCCTCTCCCCCCGATCTTCCCTCTCCCCCCCCCCCGATCTTCCCCTCTCCCCCCTGATCTTTCCCTCTACCCCTCCAAATCTTTCCCTCTCCCCCCCCCCCCCGATCTTTCCCTCTCCCCCCGATCTTCCCCTCTCCCCCACCCTTGGATGGCAGATGTTTGTGCTGCAATGGATGCTGTGACATCAGTCATCAGACGCTGCATCATGGTGGGTTCCACAGGTGCACTGATGGAGGTGACCACCCATTCCATGTTGGAAAGGATGGGCTCCAAGCTCTGTGCAAAGCCCTGTGCCAAGTTGGAGCTGGACTCCTCCATGCCCCTTCTCATTGTGCGCAAACTTTCTGGCAGGCTTCCCAGTGCCCCAAGCATTTGTTGGTGTACGCCCATCAGCGTCTTCTGTAGCCTGGCCCATCGAAATCCTCATCTGACTCCTCTGCAGCAGAACAAGTGAGCGACCTCACCCTCCGGCGAGCTGGCACCTGTGGGATCCGTTCCCCCCGCCCCGGCTCCTGTGCACTTGTGCTCGGTGTCTCACCACGTGCCGATCCCTCCTCTAACCTAACCTCTAAAGGACGCACAGTGTCAGTCTCTGAGCTGGTGGAAGGAAGTGTCCGATCGAGTGACGGTGTGACTTCAGTGTCCCCCTCCTCCCCCTCCTCCTCCTCGGACGGTGCCACCTCATGTTCTTGGGTATCTGCAATGACAAAGGGAAACAGGTTGAGTTGTAGAGTGGGGAGAGGAGCAAGTAAGATGTGCGAGCTGACAGCATCTGCAGCACGTGAGTCAGAAAAGATTATGGGAGGAGGGAGATGTGAAAAAGCAGAAGGAGCATTGGATATGCAGAGACCCCCTTCATCGGGACCTCCAGCGCGGCATGTTGTGACGGCTGCAGTAACGGCCCGCCCAGTGATCCGAAGCACTGTCTCCTCTAGAGGGATGAGGACGTGTAAACGTGCCCGTCCACCCTCAGGTCCCTCCTGCTGCCGGCTGTTATGCGTCACCTTCTCCTGCAAGACAGAGGATAGTGTGTCAGTGAGTCTCCTGCAAGGTGTGTGGGTGATGTGCCGGTCGTGGTCGAATAGCTGCCAGTTTGTGTGACCTGTGAGTGGTGGTTGTGTGACCTGTAAGTGTGGTACTATGTGCGGGTGAGATGCAGTATGCCGAGTGCAGCATTGCGTTGGATGGGCAGTGTTTGTTGGTGGGTGGGTGACTGGGAGTGTGATGTGTGGAGCAGTGGTGCAGTTGGTAGGATGTGCCACTTGACACTTGCATTCACCCACCTTGACCACTCGTGTCAAATCATTGAACTTCTTCCGGCACTGCACCCACGTGGGTGGTGCAATGTCCCTGGCGTTTACTTCCCGCACCACATCCTGCCAATGCCTGCGGAGCTACAGTCTGGAGGGTCTCCGGCCACCGTGTGGCAATGTTGGTCCCTCTTTCATCCATGCCTTCCACCAGGACCTCCAGAGCAACATCGGAGAATCGTGGAGCCCTCTCTCGTGCCGGTCCTCCTATCCTCGTGGCCATCATTCCCTCCTCCAAGTAAGCTGTGCACCTGCCATTTGAAATATGCACCTGCACCTTTAAGAGGTGCAGGCTGCTGATGACGTGCGCTGTTAACGCCCCATTTCCAACTTCCTCATTCTCCGTGCAGCCTCTCAGCAGTGCAGGTAGCGCTGGCTGCACGGAGATATCATGATAATTAGCAGGCAGCACCAAGTTCACCAAGGGGCCATCGGGCGCGGGGTACAAGCACATCACGCTACCCCCGCCCGAAAAACAGCCCTGAACCAATCTTTCCCCCATAGAATCTTACACTGCAATATGAAACACTGGAACAGAGAGCCAGGCAGTGAGATCCCATTTTCACACAGCTTTTGGAGGAGAATCACATCCCGGTCAGCAACTTCCGTATTTCCGTGTTTAACTGCGTATGTGCGGTCACTGGAAGTTATTGTCCGATTTGCACATGAATAACGGTGAGCGCTGTTAACCCCACCATTATTTTTACAGCAAATTCCGCCCCATTAATACAGCAGCAAGTTAAATTTATAGAAACAGTACAAGCCAGTGTGCAATGGATGGAAACATTAGCTCGGCGAGTTGCACTAGTTTGCGTGCGGCAGTTTTTAATCTTTAGATGGGAGAAGTCACTGGGTTGAACTGCTTTCTTCCATATCTTGCTTCTTAAACAGTATGTGGTTAGGTGCTGAAGTCTCATCAACTCCTGAAATCTACCAGAGTCTCTGCCTCAGCTTCTTTCCAATAGAGGCGAGAAGGAATTTACTGAAATATTTAACTTGACCATTGCTGACATTCAGGAAATTAACATTTCATTAAAATTACATACCACAAATGCAAAGCTAATGAAGGGGTGTCTGGCCCACCTGGAAGTATTGTTCTAAAGTCGAACCTCTGATAATTACCGCCTCTGATTGCCATTACCTGACATGGTTTGGAAACCTGTGCTGAGGACAGTTCAGGTTTGTATTAACACTGCTCCTCAGTTCAGATCAGAGAAACAGTAGTGAGTGGAGATTATCACTGCCTCGGTCCTAATTTACATAGAAACCATTGCCCACAGAGAGTGCGGGAACCTGCAAACTTTCTCCCACACGCTAATTGCTGACCACTGTTAGACTCAGGATTCTGAAACTAGCCCGTTTACATCTCCTCTGTAACGTCACAAATACCATAGGAATCAAAGGGATCAAAGTGGGGAAAAGTTCTTGCAGTGGTGTGCTAGTCACAAGGGTATAGCATGCTTTGCAAATATTACACAGTATTTACTGAGTGTATTAGTGACACCTCGGGCTAGAACATTAATAACGACAGAAACTTTTACCAAATTTGGAAACCTTTGATTCTTTCTGTGTGTCCAATGACAACTGGGCAATTGAACATTTGGACAAAACTCTTCTTAAAAGTCAATATCGCAGAGATGTGTTTCTGTCGTGTTGAGAATGGGACAAACAGCAAAGTTAAGTGTTAACTCACTGAACTTACCCAGTGGTGAAGGGAGGTGTGAAACCAAATGATTCAGGGGGAATTGACTGATTTGTTGTTATTTGCTCCAAATCGAAAGACTTTATTCTTATTGGTTGAAGAACCAAAATTAAAATTTGCAACCAAATTACCAGAAAATTGGAAACCAGGCCCTGCAATGAGATTAAGAACAAATGTTGCCTCATTTCAAGCTTTATTCCAGAAATTGCCTTTATGCAAAACACTCCTATTCGGCTATTTATAGATTTAATTCATTTTCAACACATTATTGAAACATATTTGAATATTTTAAAGCAATTCGATAACATATTTGAGCATTTAATAAACAGAAATTATATGTGTCTATGGTTAATGATCCAATCATAATGAAAGAAAGAACTTGCATTTATATAGCACCTTTCACAACCTCAGGACATCCCAAAGCATTTCATAGCCAATGAAGTACTTTAAGTGTCGTCACTGTTGTAATGTAGGAAACGGGGCAGCCAATTTGTACACAGCAAGGTCCCACAATCAGCAATGTGATAATGACCAGATAATCTGATTTCGGTGTTGGTAACCATGCATTATCCCACTATGGTGAACTGGGTCAAATTTACATTTGCAACTTACATTAGAAATCAAAAGCTGGAATTACCCACAAGGAATACACGAGCAACATATCCCGAGATTCTGTGTCTTTGTATTCTAACACTGGTATTGTAATGGCCCGAAAATTGGCAATGTACTGGACCCACCATTTGCCTGATGGAACTGACTCGTGATTATTACTAGAGATTTTTTGGCTTCTTCATCCAATGTAGATATTGTAGGTTTAATTTACCTTCAGTACCCTTCATACATCTTTAACTGAGAAAACAAATAGCTTTTTGTGATTCTGTAAGCAGTGTCCAAGGTATCCCAGTTAGCAAGGCTGTTCCTTTAAAATCCAGATGTAATGTCTTCGCTGACAATCAGAAGTGGGGCGAACGAGCACAATGGGCAGGATTTTAACTGCCAAGTCCGGGTGGGTTCAGACCAGGGGAGGGGGACAAACAAAATCGCATTTTAATGGAGCGGGAGGGAATCCTGGCTCCAACCCGCTGAAAAACGCGTCCGGCCCAGACCCACCTGGGTGCACACGCATCAGGAATCCTGAAATCCCACCGGCAATTAAATCCGGCGGGCCGAGAATTAAAGGGGCACGTGGACCTCATTGAGGTATTAACGGAGTTTATTTTTTGTATGTTGGACACTTAAAAAGATTTTAACCTTACCTCGGGGGCTTTGCTTCAGCTTCCGATTCATGCCTGGTGAAAGAAGAAATCATTGAAAAATAGATTAAATAAATTTAATAAAAATTAATAAATAAATAAATAAACATACCTTAAAACCAATGTCACCTGGACACCCCCCCAACCCCGATGTCCGATGTCTCTCTGATGTCCGAATGCTCCCCCATCGAGGTCCGATGTCTTCCCCCCGCCCACCCACTGATGTCCAATGTCTCTCCGATGTCTGAAGTCTCCCTCCCCCCGCTCTGAGCTTTGTCCCCCCCACCCCATCTCTCTCCCTACGGCCGATGAGGTCTCTCTCTCTTTCTCACGCCCCCTCCTCTCGGACGTGTAGCTCCTCTCTGCCGACCGGCAGCCAGCCTGTCAATCAGGCTGCCGGGCGCGAAACCCGGAAGAGGCATTGATTGTCCTCATTAAGGTCGTGATCAGCCTCCTTCCCTTCCCGAGTTTCGCACCTGCAAATCCTCTCCCCGCCCACCCCGCTCTCCTCCCACCGGCATGGCCCATATGTAGACATGACTCTGGCAGTCATTTTCAGTTGGATATAATAACATTAACTAACCCACTGTGATGAGTTGCAGTGGAAAGTCATTTCTGGTGGCAAAGAAGAAACTAAACATCTGGGCAATGAAATTCTTCCAGTCAATTTTTTAAAAAAGTCAACTATTTTGCCACAATCGAATTGATGGGAGGAATTTCACCACATGGTCACATGCCAGACATCACTGGGAAGCCCGATTTCATTAAACTTAAGCCTCTAACCTTGAATATTCTTTTAAGTGTTTCTGGGGGTTTTTCCGATTTTTCGCCAAAGTTATGGCAGAGGATTGGAAGAACCCCGACAGAAATTCGACTCCAATGAATGAAGAAAAGCAAAATTATCAAAACTTTTACAGCACAGTTCATACCAGTAAATGGAAACGATGAAGGATTCCCAGTGATACCAGTGTGAGCCACTCCAGTTTTACGTGGGGTACGACTGAAAGCTGAGCCTGTCCGTCCAGAGCGAGAAGGGAAGGTGCCAGAGGTGACAGTGGATCCACACATTCTGAAGGGTTTTTTTGCTGCAGGTTCACCTGCACATAGATGGGGAAATTCTCATTATTTCAACAAATTGATCAATTACTCATGGACAGAAAATCATTATTTTCAGAGCCGAGGTTAAGTAACAGTCTCACAGGGTTTGACAAGAATTACAAAATAGGAAAGGATGATGAAATTAAGTTCGATTCTAATTCTAACTTTACTCACCTTCCGGGGCCTCTTCTCACTCCAAAACCTCTTTGCCGCCAGGTTTGTTTCAAGGGTCAGGCAATGGTTGGGACACCCACCACTGCCAGTTAAAAGTGTGTCGATAGTAGCCATGATGTGGAGATGCCGGTGATGGACTGGGGTGGACAAATGTAAGGAGCCGCACAACACCAGGTTATAGTCCAACAGTTTTATTTGAAATCACAAGCTTTCGGAGCTTTGCTCCTTTGTCAGGTGAAGTCTTCACACCTTCGCACTTCACCTGACAAAGGAGCAAAGCTCCAAAAGCTTGTGATTTCAAATAAAGCTGTTGGACTATAACCTGGTGTTGTGCGATTCCTTACAGTTAAAAGTGTGGCAGTTTCCTATTTGCATCATCGGACCCAAACTTTTGCAATTTTCTGCGGCGAGCGCCTCCGATGTCTCCCGAAACTAAGGAGTGAAATTGGTGACGGGGTGGGAGTGCGGCGTAAACAGGGAGGCAAATACTCTACCCCCATTTAAACTCCCCGCATGGCCCGTTTTTGTCGGGCACGGGGGAGTGGGGTTAAAATTGGGAGCATAGAGTGGTAAATGTTGAGAGCATTGTTGTTAAGCTTTTCTAACTAACAATCCAAAACTAAACTGCAATATTTAAACAAATTGCTCAGCACCAAGATGGGAGCAGGTAGAATTAGCTGGAACTGGTCAACAAAGCTGTTTTTGTGGTTTCGACAATTAACAGACAAGTTTTATATGAAGACTGTACAATTTCAATTCTGACATGAGATGAATGTTCATAAAAAATCCCAGTGGACATGCAGTTGGTTTCTATCTTGAAAAGTAGTTGGGCAGGTCATCTCAAACTATTACTATAGCTTCTACCCTTTCACTTTCTCCAGTAGGACAACAATAGCCCTTTAAGG
Source organism: Heptranchias perlo (assembly GCF_035084215.1). Classification (NCBI taxonomy): domain Eukaryota; kingdom Metazoa; phylum Chordata; class Chondrichthyes; order Hexanchiformes; family Hexanchidae; genus Heptranchias; species Heptranchias perlo. The sequence continues at coordinate 12,675,050 of NC_090329.1, read as the reverse complement.
AGAACTGCCGAATTGCTGTTTAATAGGGAACTCTTACAAGAATATACAATAATTATTAATCATGACCTTTAACTGAAGTAGAGCTGAGCCATGAAATAGAATTTCACACACCTGGATCTCGGGAATCGCTGTCCTCTCTGACACGTTTCCTTCGTTCCCCCCTTCCTGAGGGGACACCCTCTTGTGTTGGATTTGCAGGAGATGACTCAGAGCCAGTCAGTTTCTCATCAGGCCCAGTTCCAGCGGACACAGATGACAAGCAGCCGGTCGGGTTTATTTCAGCGGGTAAGAGAACGGTTTCACACTCTGTGCGAGTTGGAAGAAGTCCCATTGTCGTTCTCTCTTCTGTGCTAATGCCTGAAGTGCCAGTTGAAGAGTCTGTTTGTGGGACAGAACAAATCACATCAGTGGTGTGAGAAGTGGAGGAGGTCACCAAGGACACAGACACCTCTGCTACACTGGTAATCTGAGGGGTTCCCACTGTGCCATTATCCACCCTGCACACCTTGCTGCTTATTTCTATAAATAAGAAGTCATGGATTCAGTAGGTTTTCTCAGAAAAGTGACCATGATTTCCACACACTCAACCGCCAATGGAAGGTTCTCATTATTTTAGCATTTCAGCTATGTTCAGATTTGCAATTCCTTACGCAAAAGTCTGACTTTCAATAAGATTTGTCCTGATTTAAGAGCTGGATCCCATTATCCCTCCCCATTCACTCCCGAGTTAATTTATATCTGTGACTCTGCCCTCCCTTCCTTTGCTCAAATATTCTACTTCAGTGACTCCATCCTCCCTCCCTTGTTGAAATGTTCTGATCAAGTGACTGTCCTCCATTCCCTTCCAGAGATTTGCCCTTTCAGTGACTACACCCTCCCTCCCCCTTGACAGAGATTTGCTCTGATTGCTGCAGTTCCATCTTCCCCTGCTTCAACAGAGATGTTCTGATTTCAATGATTCCACTGTCCGTTGCCTTTTCAATTACTCCATCTTATTCCCTCAATTCTTCTCCCCTTCAGTCAGAAGAGTTGCTTTACCCGGGGGGAAAACAATCATTACTAAAATTCACTTCATCAACACTGCACTTTTTCCATGACTGCCTTAAGCAGAAATGTATTTAAACATGCCTCCTTTACCATGCCCCAATACACTGCTCTCCCATTTTATTGAAGTGTGAAGCACGTTGCCACAGCAGAATAAATATTATGTAGCTCATTTAAATTTATTTCAGGCATATTTTGCACCGTTATGTGGAATGCTGTAAGGGAGGAAATGTCTTTGCATGGTACAGTAAAAATTTAGAGTTAATTTCCTTCCCAAGATCAACACGGAAAGGGGGTTTTACACACGTCTTTATTTTAACGATATGCACTAATACTTACTCCTCAGTCAAACACTGTACATTGTAGAAGTTGCAACATTCCACTTTTCAGAGTGTCCCTCGAACAGCACTTGAATGTTGCATCAGTGAGGACCCACCCTTACACCAAGTTACACCGTGGAAGAATTGTTCATTAAAACAATAGATCCACAGACTTTGTGTAAGATTACATTGCAAAGTGTGACGAAGATGCATCTGCATGGCTCCAAGTGATATCTGAAGTAATGCTATAAAATTAGCTACTCTGGTTTTAGATGAAGTGCATGTACTTTGCCATTAATAATAAATTACAGTGTGTAACTTTGACACTTTATTTTGAGGATATACCAAGTAAATATCTACCTCATTCAAAGAGACAATTCCAACACATCAAGCCATTTCCCATTTATTCCTGTTGTTTGATGCTCCTAATCTAACCACAGCACTTAAATACTAAATATTGACCCAAACATAAAATGCACCATCTATTTATATTGCTCAGCACAATAAATGAAATCAAACCAACTTCAATTTGCCCTCTATATGAAGTAGTTAAATCTAAACTGTCCATGCACCTTCTCTCTTCTAAGTTTGAGCCCACGCTCTCTGGTCCAGGGTCCGTGGAAACCTCAAACAGATTCCTGGAGTTCAATTTATCCATTTCCTTAAGGATCTTGAACAGCTCCACAGAGGCTTCTCTTCTCCAGAAAACACAATCCTGGGCTCTTCAACCACTTCCCACAACTCCACAATGTTTTATAAATACATAAAGAGCAAGAGGATAACTAAGGAAAGAGTAGGGCCTAATAGAGACCAACAAGGTAACCTATGTGGAGGCAGAAGATGTGGGAATGGTTCTTAATGAATACTTTGAGTCTGTCTTCACAAAAGAGGGAGACGATGCAGAGATTGTAGTTGAGGAGAAGGAGTGTGAAATATTGGATGGGATAAACAGAGTGAGAGAAGAAGTATTAAGGGATTTAGCATCTTTGAAAGTAGATAAAGCATCAGGCCCAGATGAAATGTATCCCAAGCTGTTATGAGAAGCAAGGGAGGAAATAGCGGAGGCTCTGACCATCATTTTCCGATCCTCTCTGGCTGCAGGCGTGGTGCTGGGGGATTGGAGGACTGCTAACGTTGTACTGTTGTTAAAAAGGGAGGAAGAAATAGACCGAGTAATTATAGACCAGTCAGTCTAACCTCGGTGGTAGGAAAATTATTGGAATCAATTGTGAGAGTATAAACCGTCATTTAGAAAGGCACGGATTAATCAAGAACAGTCAGCATGGCTTTGTTAAGGGAAGGTCGTATCTGACTAACTTGATTGAATTTTTTGAGGAGGTAACAAGGAGGGTCGATGAGGGTAACGTATTTGATGTAGTGCACATGGATTTTAGCAAGGCTTTTGACAAGGTCCCACATGGCAGACTGGTGAAAAAGTAAAAGTCCATGGGATTCAAGGGAAAGTGGCTAGTAGGATCCAAAATTGGCTCAGTGGTCGGAAGCAAAGGGTAATGGTCGATGGGTGTTTTGCAACTGGAAGGCTGTTTCCAGTGGGGTTCCGCAAGGCTCAGTGCTAGGTCCCTTGCTTTTTGTAGTGCATATTAATGATTTGGACTTGAATGTGGGGGGGCTTGATCAAGAAGTTGATACAAGCAGATGATACAACAATTGGCCGTGTGGTTGATAGTGAGGAGGAAAGCTGTAGACTGCAGGAAGATATCAATGGACTAGTCAGGTGGGCAGAAAAGTGGCAAATGGAATTCAATCCAGAGAAGTGTGAGGTGATGCATTTGGGAAGGGCAAACAAAGCAAGGGAGTACACAATAAATGGGAGGATACTGAGAGGTGTAGAGAAACAAAGGGACCTTGGAGTGCATGTCCACAGATCCCTGAAAGTAGGAGGACAGGTAATTAAAGTGGTTAAAAGGCAGATGGGATACTTTCCTTTATTAGCTGAGGCATAGAATATAAGAGCAGGCAGGTTATTCCAGAACTGTATAAAACATTGGTTAGGCCACAGCTTGAATACTGCATACAGTTCTGGTCACCACATTACAGGAAAGATGTGATTACACTAGAGAGGGTACAGAGGAGATTTACAAGGATGCTGCCAGGGCTGGAGAATTTTAGCTATGAGAAAAAATTGGATAGGCTGGGGATGTTTTCTTTGGAACAAAGGAGGCTGAGGGGAGATTTGATTGAGGTATATAAAATTACGAGGGGACGAAATAGAGTGAGTAGGGAGGACCTATTTCCTTTAGCAGAGGGGTCAGTGACCAGAGTGCATAGGTTTTAAGCAATTGGTAGAGGGAGTAGAGGGGAACTGAGGAGAAATTTTTTCACCCAGAAAGTGGTGGGGGCCTGGAACTCACTGCCTGAAAGGGTGGTAGAGGCAGAAACCCTCATCACATTTAAAAAGTACTTGGATGTGCACTTGAAGTGCTGTAACCTACAGGTCTATGGGCCAAGTGCTGGAAAGTAGGATTAAACTGGATGGCTCTTTTTCGGATGGTGCGGACTTGATGGGCCGAATGGCCTCCTTCTGTGCCGTAACTTTCTATGATTCTATGAACTCATATGCCTTAAGCCAAGCATTAGTTTGATTGCCCTTATCTGTGCTGCCCCCAAAGCCTGGATACCCTTGCTGTGTTACTGTGAGCAGAATTGTACCCAGTACTCCAGGGATGGCCAAATCAGGTGCTTGCATGACTCACCATCCCCCCCTGGGATTTGTGCTCTATCCCTCTGACCATACATCCCAAAATCCAGTTAGCTTTCCTTATTGCTGCTGCACACTGTGCTGTTGGTTTCAGTCAGCTCTCCATCAATAAGCCCAAATCTCTCTCCTATGTTTTGTCCTGCAGCCTAGAGTTACTTAGTTTATATTCCCACTGTTTACTTTCCGTCACAAGTTTCAATACTTTGTATTTGTTTACATTAAATGCTATTTGCCGCTCATCAGTTCATTTTCCCAACACTTTGTATTTGGTCTCTCTCTTCTCTATCATTTGAACCCTCCCCAAATCTCCCCAAATCTGGTCCCACCTGCAAATTTGGACATCTGAACTTCGATTCCTTGCTCCAAATCTTCTATATACTTCGTAAACATCAATAGCCCCAACAATGAGCCCCCTCTGGCATCTCACTAGTGATCCCTTTCCCTGCTGATGCAGTTCAGCTCACAACTACCCTTTGCTTTCTCTGGTTTAACCAACTTTTAAATTCACCTCAAAAACTTGCTTTGATTCGATATGACTTGTTACCTTATGGACTAATTGCTTGAGTGAGATGGTACTTGCTGGCTGATTTCAAAATTATATTATATGTATCATTTATAAGGCTGATAAATTAGCAACATTAAAGTGGAGGGTCATGGTCTATTAACACCACTATCTTGAGAAAGCTCTTTGTATCTACAAGAAATTCTTGGGATCAATGTTTACCGTTTGACTGGAACCATTTATAGCTTTCCAGTATGATTCCATATTTCAGTGTGTCACAGCTCCTACATCTCTCCGCTGGAACATTATTTGACATCAAACACGTATCGCAAGTCCAGATGTTTGATGAGTCGGGAGGGTTTTCCTCAACACAGTTATTGGATCCTCTTGGCAAACTGGCCTCGGCCATGCTGGCGAGCCTCTTACTGAAGTGAGAATAAAACAAAGCCTTTGGGTTTGTTTTAGACTTTGTTTTGCTCTGGATCTCTCTCAATGGGGAGCTGGTATATTTGTTCTTTCGGTTTACAGAGTTGATGCAGGAATTCTGGCAACTTTGTGATGAATTGGGTGCTAAAAAAAACAGAGGATGATGGGTTTCAAAACATCCTCTATTCAAGGCTGGAAGAAGTGTTTAATCACAGATATTAATAGGTTTTTAATATGGTCACTGTCAAGACACAAATATATATCTTCCCCCCACCCTCCCCCACCCAAAGTCAATGGCCAAAGAACTCAGCAAGGCCGGGGACGCAGAGCTCCTGCCAAACTTAACAGCAGGTCCTCAACCATTATTTGTTCCGTTTCCCGCCCAGCAGCCGGCCAAATTGACAGCCTGTTCGGCGGCCAAGAGGGAAAACCAGCGGCAAGAGGCCACATCTGGGGACCCTTGGGGACGGTCCCCAGGAATTGGGGGAGGGGTGAGGGGAAAATCAGCGATCGGCAGGAGGGGGAAGAGAGAGACCGCGATCAGCAGGAGGGAGAAGAGAGAGACCTCGATCAGCAGGAGGGAGAAGAGGGAGACTGCGATCAGCAGGAGGGAGAAGAAAGAGATCGCGATTGGCAGGAGGGGGAAGAGAGAGGCCGCAATCAGCAGGAGGGAGAAGAGAGAGGCCGCGATTGGCAGGAGGGGGAAGAGGGTGGCTGCGATCGGCAGGAGGGAGACAGAAGGCTTCCCTGAGGGGCTGGGAGGAGCACTCCTGCTCCTCATGGCCCACAAGGAATGCTGAAAAAGGCAGGGTGAAATCCCTTTCACTGTCGGATTTCCGACCCCTGGGAAACCAGTGCAGCAGCAGTGAACTTTAAATGGAAGGGAGATACAAATGAACATTCCCGATTTCCATGCCCTTATCTCCATTAAGTTTGAGGAATAATATGCAGCTTATAAACACTCTGAAATTTCACAAAGTCATTGAGTAAACTTTACCTTTTTGGCAAGATATTGGAACACCCGCAGTCCCCCCAGATTGGCCGTCACTGCTCCCTTTCTGTTAAAATAAGGAGAAACAGAATGAAATGACGGCCCTTCTGTCAGATCGGGGAAACTTCAGCTTCAAGATTCACCTTCGGCCCATCATTGGGAAACTTCTCCATTCTGCTCTTCACATCTGAATAATATTTCGTGACATCAAACATTCAGACCATTACCGATAGGATTCCTGCTCAGTTAACCAAGTGCATCTGTGGACAGCAATCTCATTTTATAATTTGCCTCAATATGTGAAACACTAACTGAAAGTTTACCCTTGAAGAAATATTTAAAGGAAACCTACTGTTCCTTCAAAATATGACAGCAGGACTGTTGATAAAAACAAATACATGAATATTTTTAAACCACTTTTCAATTCATTTAAAAATGTTCCTATTTTCCTTTTTAAAAAGATTTATTCATCCATTTTAGATGTATATTTCCTACTTTTTAAAATATTAATGTATTTGATTGTTTTTATCAACACGTTTCACATTTAGGGAATCGCAGGTTTTCATTTAAACATTTCTTCCAGAGTAAACTTTCAGTTAGTATTATGCATTTTGAGACCAACTGTAAAATGAGACCCAAGTCTGCAAATGAGCTGTTGAACATTTTCGTGCTCTGGACCATAATATCCATGAGGAAGGACTGCCTCTGCTCTGCTACCCAGGAATAACCCTTAACCCAGCCAGGGACTGCTCCCAAATGCACCAATTTGGCATTTTCAATTTCCACATCATCTAATCACAGGGACGCTGAGATTTTTAAAATTCATTTTTGGAATGTGGGCGTCGCTGGCAAACGTCTGTATTTATTGCCCATCCCTAGTTGCCCTTGAGAAGGTGGTGGTGGGCCTTCTTCCTGAACCGTTGCAGTCCGTGTGGTGAAGGAGCCCCCACAATGCTGTTAGATCGGGAGTTCCATGATTTTGACCCAGCGCCAATGAAAGAACAGCGATATATTTCCAAGTCAGGATGGTGTGTGACTTGGAGGGAAACTTGGAAGTGATGGTGTTCCCATGCAACTGCTGGCCTTGTCCTTCAGGGTGATGGAGGTCATGGGTTTGGGAGGTGCTGCTGAAGAAACCTTGGTGATTGTTGCACTCCATCTTTAGTTAATACACACCGCAGCCACCAGTGGTGGAGAGAGTGGATGTTTAAGGTGGTGGATGGGCTGTTGATCAAGTGGACTGCTTTGTCCTGGATGGTGTCGAGCTTCGAGTGTTGTTGGAGCTGCACTTATCCAGGCAAGTGGAGAGCATTCCATCACAATCCTAACCTGTGCCTTGTAGGTAGTGGAGAGGCTTTCGGGAGTCAGGAGGTGAGCCACTTGCCACAGAATACTCAGCCTCTCCTCTGACCTGCTCTGGTAGCCACGGCATTTATGTGGCTGGTCCAGTGATATTGTTCGGGTTATTGCCAATTACAACAGAACTAAAAGCAGTTTTGTGTTTTTGGACTTCAGTCCATTAGGGGAAACTGTAATCTTTATCAATGAGTTGGGTAAAATCATCATATTTAAACAGTATGGGATTTGAAACATCTGTACTCAAACTAGAATTTCAGAAAGTTAAGGAACAAAGCTTTATGTAAATTAAAAGAATGTTTGTAATTTTTCTTTTGTTTTTAAATATAAATATTTCTAAACTTTCTCTCTTCCCCTTCCTCTCTCCAAGGCACTGCCTTCCTCACTGGTGTACGTTCTATGGGCAGTGATGACTCTCTGCCTTCCTCACTGGTGTACGTACTATGGGCAGTGATGACTCTCTGCCTTCCTCACTGGTGTACGTTCTATGGGCAGTGATGACTCTCTGCCTTCCTCACTGGTGTACGTTCTATGGGCAGTGATGACTCTCTGCCTTCCTCACTGGTGTACGTTCTATGGGCAGTGATGACTCTCTGCCTTCCTCACTGGTGTACGTTCTATGGGCAGTGATGCCTCTCTGCCTTCCTCACTGGTGTACGTTCTATGGGCAGTGATGACTCTCTGCCTTCCTCACTGGTGTACGTTCTATGGGCAGTGATGACTCTCTGCCTTCCTCACTGGTGTACGTTCTATGGGCAGTGATGACTCTCTGCCTTCCTCACTGGTGTACGTTCTATGGGCAGTGATGACTCTCTGATACTTTGCCCAACTCCACTTTATTCATGTGTGAGCCTCGACAGCAAGTACCAGCCATGTGACTGTAGAGGGCGGCACAGTCCTGCCTGATCCAGTTCTCACTGGACATCCCTTCGGATTGGCTGTACCACGATAAGAAGTGGGAATCCTGACTTATTTTCCTGCTGTGGCCAGTTGTGGAACCCTTCCTGCTGCACTTGCGGAGATGAGCTAACTCTGCACAGACTGCTGATTGAACATGGGACCTCTCCAGCCTGTCTTGCTCAGAAACAGACTTTTTGTTTTGAATCTCAGCCATCAGGATGTGCCTGCTCTTTGAAAGAGTTATTCAATTAGTCCCATTCCCCTGTTCTTTCCCCATAGTAATTTTTTTCCCTTCAAGTAATTATCCAATTCCCTGTTGAAAGTTATTATTGAATCTGCTTCCATCACCCTGTCAGGCAGCGCATTCCAGATTATTACAACTCTCTGCGTAAAAATATGTTTCCTCATGTCACCGCTGGCTCTTTTGCCAATCACCTTAAATCTGTGTCCTCTGGTTACCGACCCTTCTACCACTGGAAACGGTTTCTCCTTATTTACTCCATCAAAACTGTTCATGATTTTGAACACCTCTCTCAAATCTCCTCTTAACCTCCTCTGCTCTGAAGAGAACAACCCCAACTTCTCCAGATTCTCCACATAACTGAAGTCTCCTTTGTACCATTCTAGTAAATCTCTTCTGCACCCTCTCGAAGGCCTTGACATCCTTCCTAAAGTGTGGTGCCCAGAATTGAACACAATACTCCAGCTGAGGCCTTACCAGTGTTTTATAAAGGCTCAGCATAACTCCCCTGCTTTTGTACTCTGTGCCTCTATTAATAAAGCCCAGGATCCTGTATGCTTTTTTAACAGTCTTCTCAACTTGTCCTGCCACCTTCAAAGATTTGTCGACACACACCCCCAGGTCTCCCTGTTCCCCCTTTAAAATTGTACCATTATTTTATATTGTCTTTCCCCCATTTCTTACACATACTTACTTAAAATTCTGTAATCACCCCAAATACATGAATGCTTTGCTTCATGAAACTGCTAATGCTGACAGTCATTCAAATCAGCTCTGTACTTTGTCCTGCTTTACTTTTAGAACCATTTTGTAACCAGACGGTTCACCGTCAGCTAATGAGGATCTCACCCTAACGAGAGGTCAAAGGCTGTTTCAGCTGCCATTGTCTAGTATACCTGCATGAAGTATAGGATTTGATCATCTTCTACGCCCCATGCTGAGAAGTGACCAGTGCTCAGCCGATTTGATACAGGGCTCCTCTTTGTCTTGTACGTACAGCCTGTACTGGGAGTGTGGACAGGTGATACTTTGGGAGAAGGGGTTGAAAGATTCATTTTTCTGTAAAATTGTTCCAGGAACAGTCAAAATTAGTATAATTATCACAGAGGATCACAAGACTTTTGCTGCTTTCAGAACACATACATTTGCAGAAGTCGGCAGTCTCTATACATTTATAATTAGACAATAATCAACGACAAGAAAAGTTTCAGTGGGCACTTCACCACATGCAAAATGAAGAGCAAAAAGCTTTAGTGTGGTCAACCCCAATACAAGAACACCTGGTTATATTATTACCATTAGATCCAGGACATTAATATACTCTGCAATAAACATTGATTTAAAAGTGATGTTAAACAGAGTTAAAACAATGACAGTTTCATTCGTTGAATTATTACATCCACTGTAGATTTTGTAAGACCATCTAGTTAAAAAAAACTTGCTACTTTCCTGCACACAGCATTACTTTACACTTAGCATCATGGAAAGCAAACAAACTTTGAATTGACCCAGATCTCTGGGCTTATGCCGGCCAAGGTGTTCACGAGCTATTCACGGTGTCCTTAAATCATAGACAAGGCAAATGGGATTCAAGCAGAGACTGAGAGGTTGACTCAATAACTCCATGAGAAATTCACAAGCTGTGTTATTAGTTTGAGGGAAATAAGTAATTTTAAAAAGATGAACTGTATATCATAGCATGCACTTTAAAGTGGAACTTTAAAGGTTCAGCCAGCTGGAGTCACTGTCTGTGGAGTTTAATTTACTTTGTAATTCTATTGGAATATCCAATATCCGAAACAAAAGCCCATTTTACACAAATTAACTTAGTTCATCACTGTCCAGAACATAAATGCAGACAGTTGCTGGAAAATTCGACTGGATTGAGCAGAAACAAACAGACCACCTGAAGGGAATTTAGCACTTTCTGATGAAATAAATAGATTTACAGTAATAGAAAAATAAAACAATGATGTAATTCGACAGAATTAAAATAAATACTTTCAACAAGCTGATAATGTAAATGGTGACACTCTGATAGGCAAATGAAAATGGACTTTATTAACTTTATCTTTCAGCAGCTTTCAATATTTGAATGTTACTCAAAATGAGAATCAAAAGGTGATACCAAACCTTTTAGGCAGGTTTTCATTGATCGATATTTCAGCCAAACACTTGTTGCTCTGCACCTGGTGAGTTGAAACAGAAATGGTGAGTATCCAATCCCGGAATTAGACACAAGTGGAATGAATTAGATTCTCTCCACTCTGCTGTGGATTTCCAGTCTGTTCTTACATTGCTCTGTCAGAATTTCAGAATGAATTTGGGAGGAATATCTCTGCACAAGTCCTTCTGAATATCATGGAGATATCGGTGAACAAGGCACCTTCCACCACCTCCATCACGATCCCACCTCCAAACACATCCTCCCCTCCCCTTTCAGGATTCTGAAGGGACCATTCCATCCACGACACCCAGGTCCATCACCCCCAACACCTGCTCCCTTTACCCCAGCACCTTCCCATCCAAGCACAGGAGATGCAACACCTGCCCTTTCACCTCCTCCCTTCCCACCGTCCAGGGACAAACATCCCTTCTGGGTGAAACAATGATTTACTTGTACTTCTTTCAATTTAGTAAACTGTATTCGGGGCTCACGATGCAATCTTCTCTACACTGGGGAGACCAAACGCAGATTGGTGAACACCTCCATTCCATCCACAAGCGTGACCCCGAGCTTCCGGTCGCTTCCCACTTTAATTCTCCATCCCACTCAAACTCTGACTTCTCTGTCCTCGGCCTCCTCTCCTGTTCCAATGAAGCTCAATGGAAGCTCGATGAACATCAGCTCAGCTTTCTATTAGGCACTTTATGGCCAACTGGCCTGAACATTGAGTTTAACAACTTTAGATCTTAACCACTGCTCCCATTTTCTCTCGGACGGCAGGTGCTGGTAATGGGGGATGGCTGCAACAGAGTCACTGGGAGTGGAGCAGGTGCGGGCTGGTCCTTGGGGTGGGGATCCTCGATCGGTACAGGGCCGGCGGGGTGGTCTGTACCCCTGGGGCCCACCTGCCTTTCTTCCACCACATTCCCAGCCCATGGCAATTCTTACCACTTTTGTAGATCTTCAAAGTTTCCCTCCCCCTCTACTATTCTGCTGTAACCATCTTTTCTTTCTATACTTGTCCCATTATCATCCCCTTTTACCTTGCCCATCATCCATTTTATCATTTAATCACTCCTGCTCTCCCACCCATCACACACCTCTCCCTTTTGTTCTTTTCCTGCCCCCCTTTTCCCTGGTTCTGTATTTGTTTAAATGCTGTTTATCACTAATATCTTCCAGTTCTGATGAAAGGTCATTGACCTGAAACGTTAACTCTGTTTCTCTCCCCACGAATGCTGCCTGACCTGCTGTGTACTTGCAGATTTCCAGCACCCGCAGTATTTTGCTTTTGCCCAAATTTAATCATATCCTTAATTAAAAATTCATAACTGCCATGTGGGACAAGTGGGCATATAATTCTGTACAACCAATACTCGAGTTTATGCATCAATAGATTTTGGCCCCCATTCAATCCCTTTAATATATTGGTGTTGCCCAGGTGCTAAGTCACAGAGAACTGATGTCCACTTCTGCTATTTGAGTCTTCACTGCACTGCAACAGAATAACAGATTGGAGTGGGGCAGCTGACACTAAATTGGAGGAAGGGGACACAACAGCAACTGTTCCTTTCCCAGTAATGGCTGCTCAGATCAGTGACCCCGTCCCACCCAGTTTTAGATTTGCAGAAGAAGTCTGAGGGGACAATAGTGTTGAGTTCATTTCCAACAGTCCAGTTGTGGCTCTGTGCCACGCCCTGCCTGGCGTTGTTTAGGTCACCACATAAAATCACTTTTCAAAATAAAAACACTCGTAATAAAAAGGGAGTCATTTTCATGATACAATATTTGGGACTTGTGATACACAAACAAGGCCTATTTTCTTTCAACTTGCAATCAGTGCATATTCAGTTGGTTCAGCTTTAACTTTGTCTAAGGCACAACACTAGCCTCTAAATGTTACGGCTACACCTATTCACTGGTACTCACAATTTCTGGTGTCGACCTTTTGTCCTGGTCAGATGTGCATTTTGCTGCACTGCTGCAAAAGCCAAGCTTTGTCGAGCTCTCCAAGAGTGCTTTCTCCAGCTGGCTGACATTAATCTACAAAATAGCAACAAGTCAACGTAATTGATCACATACATTATACACTGATATTAACAGGAACAAAAATGTCCAGAGCTTTCATAATTACTAAAAAGAATTATCACAGACATGGGGCAATATCCATTTCAAGTGCTTATTACAAATGCAGGTCTGCCAAAGACCTTCTCCGGTTTAGTGGAGACAGTCGCTCCCATAAGTGGCCTGAGCTGGTCTATAAGAGGGAGGGGAAGGCTGGTTACCATAGAAAATCATTATGCTCCCTCGACTATATATTCACAGACAAGAAAGTTGATTTTGCCTGTTGCGATATGCAAGGGAAACTACAAATTAAACGGAAAGGCACTAATAATGTTTATAAAATATTAGTCATTCCCCTGTGGCGTTGCACACAGGGAATCGAGAATAAATGCAGTCTTCAAGTTAAAGAGAGCTAGAAGGTGGAAAATAATTGAATCAGGGCTGAGGTGGGGCTGCGCAGATAGAAGGTGAGAATTGGGAAGGTGGACCAGGATGGGGAAGGTAGAGTGAGGTGGGGCAGGGTGGAGGCTGACATGGCAGGGTAAAAAGGTAGAGCAGGGTGAGTGGGTGGAATATAGTGAGAGGTCAGAGGAAGAGAGTTAGATGTCTGTGGAGTTGGGGAGGGGGGAGGGAGGAAAGAGAGAATTGAAAGGTCACCACAGGATGCTAAAGCAGATTTGGAAAAAGAAAGAAAGAAAGAAAGACTAGCATTTATATAGCACCTTTCACAACCTCAGGACATCCCAAAGCCCTTTACAACCAATGAAGTACTTTTTTTGAGGTGTAGTCACTGTTGTAATGTAGGAAACGCAGCGGCCAATTTGCACACAGCAAGGTCCCACAAACAGCAATGTGATAATGACCAGACAATCTGTTTTAGTGATGTTGGTTGAGGGATAAATATTGGCCAAGAGACCGGGGAGAACTCTCCTGCTCTTCTTTGAATAGTGTCATGGGATCTTTTACGTCCACCTGAGAGGGCAGATGGGGCCTCGGTTTAACGTCTCATCCAAAAAGACAGCACCTCTGACAGTGCAGCACTCCCTCAGTACTGCACAGGAGTGTCAGCCTGGATAATGTGCTCACGTGAGCTGGCATAACACCATGCTCATAACACCACCTACAGGTGCAAAACCACTAGACCGCTGCAACAATTCACCATTTTTAATATATGATGGATATTATAGGCCCTCGTATTGATAAGGTTTACCTGAATTTAATCCAACACTGTATCTATGATAGGTTTCATTAAATTTTCAAGTGGGAGGTTTGAGGAAATAGCAGGAAACACAGCTTCAGAGCATTTTGTGAAAGCAGCAGAAATGTTCACTTTTTACTGAAATTCATCTCATGTCAAAGATGGACATTGTCATTAGCAAGTCACAAATGAAGGTGGGATTAATTTTTGAAAATTAATTTTGCTCCAGAGATTCAGGATTTTGCTCCAGCAAAATTGGATGAACTGAACCCTGTAATGATGTGGAGATGCCGGTGATGGACTGGGGTTGACAATTGTAAACAATTTTACAACACCAAGTTATAGTCCAGCAATTTTATTTTAAATTCACAAGCTTTCGGAGATTTCCTCCTTCCTCAGGCAAATGTTTCAAGAGCTCCTTGAAGCCTACGCATTTATACATATAGAACAATACATGGTGTTTACAGACTGCCCCTGCAACTGCCCGTTGCCAAGGCAATCACCGTGTTCAGACAGAGAGGTGTCACCTGCAGAACCCCCGAATACACATTCAACAAAAAAACAAACAGGGAAAAAAAACAGAGAAAAAAAAACAGAGAGAGGCAGAAACATCCGGAAGGCAGAGAGAGCCAGCAAATGACCCATTATATTAAAAACAGATAACATTTGTTCGCTGGTGGGGTAACGTGTAGCGTGACATGAACCCAAGATCCCGGTTGAGGCCGTCCTCATGGGTGCGGAACTTGGCTATCAATTTCTGCTCGACGATTTTGCGTTGTCGTGTGTCTCGAAGGCCGCCTTGGAGTACGCTTACCCGAAGGTCGGTGGATGAATGTCCATGACTGCTGAAGTGTTCCCCGACTGGGAGGGAACCCTCCTGTTTGGCGATTGTTGCGCGGTGTCCGTTCATCCGTTGTCGCAGCGTCTGCATGGTCTCGCCAATGTACCATGCTCTGGGGCATCCTTTCCTGCAACGTATGAGGTAGACAACGTTGGCCGAGTCACAGGAGTATGAACCATGCACCTGGTGGGTGGTGTCCTCTCGTGTGATGGTGGTATCTGTGTCGATGATCTGGCATGTCTTGCAGAGGTTACCGTGGCAGGGTTGTGTGGCGTCGTGGACGCTGTTCTCTTGAAAGCTAGGTAGTTTGCTGCGAACGATGGTCTGTTTGAGGTTGGGTGGCTGTTTAAAGGCGAGTAGTGGAGGTGTGGGGATGGCCATAGCGAGGTGTTTGTCCTCATTGATGACATGTTGAAGGCTGCGGAGAACATGGCGTAGTTTCTCCGCTCCGGGGAAGTACTGGACGACAAAGGGTACTCTGTTGGTTGCGTCCCGTGTTAGTCTCCTGAGGAGGTCTATGCGATTTTTTGCTGTGGCCCGTCGGAACTGTCGATCGATGAGTCGAGCGTCATATCCCGTTCTTACTAGGGCGTCTTTCAGCGTCTGTAGGTGTCCATCGCGTTCCTCCTCGTCTGAGCAGACCCTGTGTATTCGCAGGGCCTGTCCATAGGGGATGGCCTCTTTGACGTGGTTAGGGTGGAAGCTGGAAAGTTCGAGCAGGACTTCTTCACTGCACAAGTTCGAGCAGGACTTCTTCACTGCACAAGACCTCCAACCAACACTATACACCAGATACATCGACGACATTTTCTTTCTATGGACCCACGGCAAGGAATCACTAAAGAGACTACACGATAACATCAACAAGTTCCATCCCACCATCAAGCTCACCATGGACTACTCCTCAGAATCAGTTTCTTTCTTGGACACACGAATCTCCATCAAAGACGGGCACCTCAGCACCTCACTCTACCGCAAGCCCACGGACAACCTCACGATGCTCCACTTTTCCAGCTTCCACCCTAACCACGTCAAAGAGGCCATCCCCTATGGACAGGCCCTGCGAATACACAGGGTCTGCTCAGACGAGGAGGAACGCGATGGACACCTACAGACGCTGAAAGACGCCCTAGTAAGAACGGGATATGACGCTCGACTCATCGATCGACAGTTCCGACGGGCCACAGCAAAAAATCGCATAGACCTCCTCAGGAGACTAACACGGGACGCAACCAACAGAGTACCCTTTGTCGTCCAGTACTTCCCCGGAGCGGAGAAACTACACCATGTTCTCCGCAGCCTTCAACATGTCATCAATGAGGACAAACACCTCGCTATGGCCATCCCCACACCTCCACTACTCGCCTTTAAACAGCCACCCAACCTCAAACAGACCATCGTTCGCAGCAAACTACCTAGCTTTCAAGAGAACAGCGTCCACGACGCCACACAACCCTGCCACGGTAACCTCTGCAAGACATGCCAGATCATCGACACAGATACCACCATCACACGAGAGGACACCACCCACCAGGTGCATGGTTCATACTCCTGTGACTCGGCCAACGTTGTCTACCTCATACGTTGCAGGAAAGGATGCCCCAGAGCATGGTACATTGGCGAGACCATGCAGACGCTGCGACAACGGATGAACGGACACCGCGCAACAATCGCCAAACAGGAGGGTTCCCTCCCAGTCGGGGAACACTTCAGCAGTCATGGACATTCATCCACCGACCTTCGGGTAAGCGTACTCCAAGGCGGCCTTCGAGACACACGACAACGCAAAATCGTCGAGCAGAAATTGATAGCCAAGTTCCGCACCCATGAGGACGGCCTCAACCGGGATCTTGGGTTCATGTCACGCTACACGTTACCCCACCAGCGAACAAATGTTATCTGTTTTTAATATAATGGGTCATTTGCTGGCTCTCTCTGCCTTCCGGATGTTTCTGCCTCTCTCTGTGTTTTTTCTCTGTTTTTTTTCCCTGTTTGTTTTTTTGTTGAATGTGTATTCGGGGGTTCTGCAGGTGACACCTCTCTGTCTGAACACGGTGATTGCCTTGGCAACGGGCAGTTGCAGGGGCAGTCTGTAAACACCATGTATTGTTCTATATGTATAAATGCGTAGGCTTCAAGGAGCTCTTGAAACATTTGCCTGAGGAAGGAGGAAATCTCCGAAAGCTTGTGAATTTAAAATAAAATTGCTGGACTATAACTTGGTGTTGTAAAATTGTTTACAATTGTGAACCCTGTAAAGCATTGTCTCTGGGAAAAAAAACACTGCATAAGAGAGTCCACAAACACAAAGTGAGTTCATTGTGTTCGATAACTGGACCAGCAAACAGGGCACTGGTCATTAATCAGCAATAGCACAAAGCAACCTTCAGACTCCAGCTGCATTATATTTAGGACTGCAGTTAACAATAGCAAAGATACACTCCAATGGTAATAGGCTGCTTACAGAGAGATGAGTCTGAGGAACAAGCATCCCCATTTCATTCACACCTTCGCTGGTCTTTTGGATTGGATCTATCAGGAAAAATTTAAAGAAATATAATATGATGACATTCTTCACGCTATATATTCAGTAGTTTAAGCATTAGTGGAATTCACAATTAAGTTTACATCGAAAGGTAATTATCTACAAACACATGGTATGAGTGTAACACAATTGCGGAGTTCTGGTGAGAAGCAAAGCTTTCAAAGTTTACTATGTCATGAGGACCTCTATATTGTGGCAAGAGTCCATAATTCCATCCAGCATAAATATTATATGATGGAATATTTTAAAACAGTCATAATTATTATTGGTCACATCACGGACTGCAGCGGTTTAAGAAGGCGGCTCACCACCACCTTCTCGAGGGCAATTAGGGATGGGCAATAAATTCTGGCCTCGCCAGCGACGCCCACATCCCGTGAACGAATAAAAAAAAAGTAAAACCATCTCGAACTGTGGAGTGACCACAGTGACAAGATGAAAGAGTAGAAACGAGAAGTTTGACTTTGTCAGATTGCATTCATTAGATGGCGATCAGGTTGAGTGCAGTCCATTACAGGACAAAGTGCACGTGGCCTGTGGAGGGAACATGCTTCAGGAGCAAATAGTCTTTTCTCATACCACGCCATCTTATGTTACATTAATAGCAGTTATATAAAGAAGGTTAAGATATATGACGTTACATTGACAATAACTAATCCAATTGCAAAAAGAATTAAAGGGACAGTTAATCTATTGCACTAAGGAGAGTAGAATGTGGAATTCTCTCCCACAAACCATTCATGAAAAATAAATTTCACCTTAAAATAAATTTTATAACTACTTGACAAAGATGATATTAAACGGCCTGGGGAGCAAACAGGAGCGTGGGATTAGATTAAGTAGCTGGTTTGTATGGAGAAGATCTCCAGCACGGATTTGATGGGCTGAATGGCCTGTTCCTGGGTTAGAACATCGTATGATTTTTCCTGATATCATACTGGAAAATTATAGTATATGTGTCTATATGTGTACACACACACACACACACACACAGAGAAACACATGATGTTCCACTCCCCAACACAATTCATATTGCTCTCACAAAAGGAGTACAGGAGACTATTTTTAAAAAGCCCATCTCACTTTGTCATGTATAATGAAATCTAATAAATCATTTGAATTCAAGTTCTAGCTTTTCCAATATGAACATTCTTTCTTTCTTGAGACCTGTATAACATGAGTTACAGAATCACTGCGATTTGTAGGTTTGAACCCAGCTCTCACTATATTCTACCCACTAACCCTGCTCGACCTTGGAGAAGCTGGGGTTGTTCTCCTCAGAACAGAGGAGGTTAAGGGGAGATTTGACAGAGGTGTTCAAAATCACGAACGGTTTTGATGGAGTAAATAAAGAGAAACTATTTCCAGTGGCAGAAGGATTGGTAACCAAAGGACACAGATTTAAGATGATTAGCAAAAAAAAGAGGCGACATGAGGAAACATTTTTTTGCACAGCGAGTTGTAATGATCTGGAATGCACTGCCTGAAAGGGTGGTGGAAGCAGATTCAATAATAACTCTGGGCAGTACAGGCCCGAGGGAGAGAGCACACGGACAGATTCAATAGTAACTCTGGGCAGTACAGGCCCGAGGGAGAGAGCACACGAACAGATTCAATAGTAACTCTGGGCAGTACAGGCCCGAGGGAGAGAGCTCACGGACAGATTCAATAGTAACTCTGGGCAGTACAGGCCCGAGGGGGAGAGCTCACGGACAGATTCAATAGTAACTCTGGGCAGTACAGGCCCGAGGGAGAGAGCACACGGACAGATTCAATAGTAACTCTGGGCAGTACAGGCCCGAGGGAGAGAGCACACGGACAGATTCAATAGTAACTCTGGGCAGTACAGGCCCGAGGGAGAGAGCTCACGGACAGATTCAATAGTAACTCTGGGCAGTGCAGGCCCGAGGGAGAGATCACACAGGCAGAAATTTGAAAGAGTGACGTCACAGGTGGGTTATTGGTCCGTGAGTATTACTGTTTATCTTCTCTCTAAGGTCGGGCAGTGGGTTAAACTAACCGCTTAAATCAATAACTTAAAGTAGATAAATTGATGAGTTAATAAAACTAAGAATAGCGAGTGATTAAAAACTCTAATAAAGTAAATAATTAAAACCAGGTTGGATAAGGGATGACAGGGCAGGTGGTGTGTCGTAACTGCAGCATGTGGGAGTTTGTGGAGACCAGCGAGATCCCGAGCAATCACATCTGCAGTAAGTGTCTGCAACTTGAGGAACTGCGGCTCAGAGTTGTTGAGCTGGAGTCCGAGCTGCAGACATTGTGATGCACCCGGGAGGGGGAGAGTTATCTGGACACTTTGATCCAGGAGGCAGTCACAGCCCTTAGATTAGGTAGTAGTTTAGATTTGTCCAGTGGTCAGGGACAGGAGGATGTGACTGCGAGTCAGGCAGGTATGGGGACCCAGGATGTAGTGATGAGGAGCCTCAGCCCCTGACCTTGTCCAACAGGTACGAGGTACTTGCTACCTGTGTGGATGAGAGCAAAGACTGCAGGGAGGATGGGCAAACTGACCATGGCACCGTGGTACAGGAGGCCATTCAAGTGGGGGGAGTAAAATGGAATGTGGTAGTGGTAGGGGATGGTATAGTCAGGGGGGATAGACACTGAGCAGCCGCGACCGGGAGTCCCGAAGGCAGTGTTGCCTGCCCAGTGCCAGGGTTAAGGATATCTCCTCACGGCTGGTAAAGAACTTGGAGCATAAGGGGGAGGATCCATTGTCATGGTCCACGTAGGAACCAATGACATCGGTAGAACTAAGAATGAGGTTCTGCTGAGACAGTTTGAGGAGCGAGGGTCTAAACTAATAAACAGAACCTCAAGGGTAATAATCTCTGGCTTACTACCCGAGCCACGCACAAATTGGCATGAGGACAAACAGATCAGAGAGTTTAAATGTGTGGCTCAAAGAGTGGTGTGGGAGACAGGGGTTTCGATTTATGAGGCACTGGCACCAGTACTGGGGAAAGAGGGAGTTGTTCCATTGGGACGGGCTCTACTTAAACCGGGCTGAGACCAGTGTCCTGGCGAATCGAATAACGAGGGCTGTAGATAGGGCTTTAAACTAAAAAGGTGGGGAGAGGTCAGGTGAGGGGAAATTTAGAAATCTAATGAGAAAAGTCAAGACAACAGAGCAGTGTAGTGATTTGGGTAAAGATAAGCAGAGTGTGGCAGGAAGGGACAGAGAGTTTAACGGTAATAGTGCATCAGCAAATAAGGTCAAAGCAGGGAAAAATGATAAAAAGTTAAAATTAAAGGCTCTTTATCTGAATTCACGGAGCATTCATAATAAAATAGACAAATTAGTTGCACAAATAGAGATAAATGGGTTTGATCTAATGGCCATTACAGAGACATGTTTGCAAGGTGACCAAGGTTGGGAACTAAATATTCCAGGGTACTTGACGTTTCCAAAAGACAGGCAGGATAGAAAAGGGGGGGGAATAGCCCTAATAATAAAGGATGACATTAGGACAGTGGTGAGAAAGGATCTCAGCTCCAGAGATCAGGATGTAGATTCAGTGTGGGTGGAAAGAAGAAATCACTGGTGGGAGCAGTTTATCGGCCCCCTAATAGTAGCTATATCATTGGACAGAGTATTAATCAAGAAATAATAGGAGCTTGTGACAATGGTAATGCAATAATCGCGGGGGAATTTAATCTTCATATAGACTGGACAAATCAAATCGGCAAAGGTAGTCTGGAGGATGAGTTTATGGAATGCATGTGAGACAGTTTCCTGGAACATTACATCATGGAACCAATCAGGGAACAGGTTATTTTAGATCTTGTCTTGTGTAGTGAGACAGGGTTAATTAGTAATCTCACAGTAAAGGGTGCTCTGGGGAAGAGTGATCATAATATGATAGAATTTCACATTGAGTTTGAGAGTGACATACTTAAGTCAGAAACTAGAGTCGTAAACTTAAATAAATCCAATTACATAGGTATGAGGGGTGAGTTGGCTCAGGTAGATTGGGAAATTAGATTAAAGTGTTTGATGATAGATAAGCAACGACAAACATTTAAAGAAATATTTCAATATTCTCAACGAATATTCATTCCATTGAGAAATAAAAACTCCAGGGGAAAAGTGATTCACCTGTGGCTAACTGAAGAAGTTAAGGATAGTATTAGATTAAAAGAAGAGGCCTATAATGTTGCCAAGAAGAGTAGTAAGCCTGAGGATTGGGAGAGTTTTAGAAACCAGTAAAGAATGACCAAAAAATTGATTAAAATATGGTCTGAAGCAGAGACAGCAAGTAAAATAATGCTAAGTCCACCCTAATTAGACCGTGTTGTCTGTGACTCTCATGTATTGTGAAGGGTTCTCGTTCACATTTCGGAAAAAGTTCATTACCTTGAAGGTGATCTGTCGGGGCAAATTAACTTGAGAAATCAAATGTGATCATTACAGTTCTGTGCATTCCAAGGATCCATATTGATAAGACCCACCAAAGTACTGACTTCATTTTACCAGTGTTTTTTATTAAAGGACTAATTTAAATAACATCAAATAAGCCTAAGAATTTTAAAGCTGCATTTTAAAATTACTATTGAAGACTTCGAGTTCTCAGAAGTTATGAGAGGCAAAAGGAACATCGAATCTTCGTCAAGTTGGCCTATGGGTTTCCATTTGTAATCCTTCCTTTACCCCGTCCCCCACTGATGGCTACTTTTTCTCCCCCCCTCATTCTGCACTTCCCTCCCCATCTCAAGGTTACCAGTGAAGATGTATCTTTGCCCACCATTGTTCATCAGTCAAAGGCTGCTCGGCAACAAATCAAATGGTTATTTACCTCAGTATCTGTACCCCCCTCCCCGATACACCTTCAAATATATTCCCACCACTTTTATTCCTACTTCCTCCTCTTTAATTTTTGAATGCTAGTGTTAGCATAATTAAATGTTAAGTTAACCACTCTATAAAGCATTTATACTGGTTTAATGTATAGAAATGATCACGTCACTACTATTGCCATTTCTACTTATAGACTACATCGCTGCAGTGATTGGGCCAAAACTAGAGTGACAGCTTCCTGTGACCAATATCAAAAATCATTAGCTATTCCTGTGGAGTAACCAACGATTTGTTTCATATGAACACAAAACAGTGGATTTTATGCATCTCGTTCTGTATTATCAAAGTGAATGCGACTTTAGTGTTAAATGTCAATTTAACACTAAAGTCGCATTCACTTTGATAATATAGAACGAGATGCATAAAATGTCAATGTCAATGTCAAGTCATAACCTGGTGCACAAGAGCACAAGTCATGTTCTGGGTTACTTTTACACAACTCCCAGAGGTTGGGTCAAAAGCTGCATTGGTGGTGGAGTCAGAGCGAGTGTCTGCAGTTGGCACATTGGTCCCAAAAATCTAAATCAATGGAGGAAGAAAAACAACACCAAATGGACAAAAATGTATGTACTCTTCCCAAATAACCAGAGATTATGCAAAGAATCCACTTTAAATGGTACAAGACTATATTAAAATGATGACTGGTTCTTTCACCCTTCCCATTAACATTTTTGTGGCTCACAATATATGATTCATAATATCCATTTCTTCCTCTGTTTCTATTTTATATGGCACCACAAGACAAAGCAACAATATTTATTACAATTTATTGTCCCAAAACATTGTCGTTTGATTGTGGCACCATTGCCACATTGCTTAAGGGAGAAAGAAAGACAGAAAATGTAAAATGCTTTGTTCGTTCCTTTTTCAGAAAAATCACTTATTTTGTACAGGTATATTCATTGATTCGAAGGTTCAGTAAGTCTGCAGACAGGGGTAGAACATTACCATTTGCACAGCTGGCAGAATCCAGCCACGCACTGGAGACTTCTGGAAAATTCAGCCATGGTTGGAATGAATCCAATTCTTGACCCTTTCTATCATGATAGATAGGCTCTCGGTAGAAATGAAAAGGAACAGTTGGTGGAGTTGTTATATAATCAAGAAGTCTCATTGCTGTTTCACCTGGGAATGAAGGTTAACAAAAAACATTTAGTACAGCTGGATACAACTGTTGTTATCTCTAACGAACTTTCCATTAAGGTACTGACCTTAAAATGTTTTGACAATGACACAACTGTGTTCTCCACACGACTTCCAACTGGGGAATTGGTGAACACTTACACTCAGCAGCAAGTTTACAGAACTGCTCGACTTCCTTATTTTGGGCATTTTGTTTTGTTTGAGGCTCCCCCCAAACTGGTTCATCAGGTCACGACACTCAGGTCCAATACACACTGCAGGGTCACTTATCCAGAATGGATGGTTATTAATATTTGCCCTTATATATGGAATGTATTGTGCAAAGCCACAAGGGCAATGTCATTTCTCTAGTTGCTTGCTCCCATCCCTTTTCTATCATTTTCCCCATGTCTCTATTGTTTCTGTCCTGTGCTTTTGCTGCTTTGTTTGTATTCAGTTATGTGACTTTTTTCTGCACGTTTTCCACTTTTACCATCTTTGTTCACACACTCTGTGAACTCCTTCCTGTCTCAGTCGCTGGGCAAATGCATTTATTGTAAACACTGAATCGAATTTACTGCAGCTAATGGAATGGACAGGTCTCATAGAATCATAGAATCATAGAAGTTTACAACATGGAAACAGGCCCTTCGGCCCAACATGTCCATGTCGCCCAGTTTATACCACTAAGCTAGTCCCAATTGCCTGCACTTGGCCCATATCCCTCTATACCCATCTTACCCATGTAACTGTCCAAATGCTTTTTAAAAGACAAAATTGTACCCGCCTCTACTACTGCCTCTGGCAGCTCGTTCCAGAAGATAAAATCTCATTACAAAAGATAAAATGGACAATGAGTGATCTACCACACAGTCTTTTATGTTCAATCTTAAAATAGTTGACACCTGCATTCAAATCCACAACATAGGAATATTTAGCTTCCATATCACTGCTGCTTAACAATTTAACATAAACACAGGATGCTATTATTATATATCACCACACACATAAAAAACTCAGATCTTCCAAAAATGATTAATTCAAAAAAAGTTGATATCATTGAGTGAGTACGATGCTACTTTCAGACACTTCACAGTCCTAAAGTGCATGAGGGAATCTTGAGACCTCAGTCACAAAGAGCAGTGTATTCCCTCAGCAAAAATGATAAAACTACCGATGTACTGCCAGCTATCTGTTGGTGAATACATCCAGGACATGAGGATTTTCCCCGACTTCTACCAGCCTCCTCAACCTATTTAACAGTTGCAGACATGTTAAACTTCGAAACCATCACCACAGTCAACTCATTAAAAAGGATTATGGCTTCTTCACCCCTGCTTTGTGGAACTCATATTGTAAACCTGCACCAAGTCTATCATTTCAGTCCAATTTAATCAATCAGTCTCGGAGTACAAAAGTTCATCTCAATCTTTTATCTATTGCTTATCGAATGATTTGGAACGAGTTCCAAGCACGTATTGCCCACTGTAATCCAGCCGTGGCCAAGTTTTGAGTTAAGTCCCAAAATGATTTCACTCCAGTTTTCACATTTCTTTTTTTTAACCTTAATGCAGAGAGAAAACCACATCTAAGAATCATATAGCTCATCGATAATTAAGTAAAAGAAAACAAGTTTATATATTTATTCTAGATTCTATATTTGATATTTTGTCAAGATTTTCAATCCAAGACAATAAACTTTATTGTAACATTCAAAATTTATTAATTAAGAATTTAATTTCACTGATCTCTGATTAAAATACTATTAGTACATATACAAGAAGGTAATTTTAACAATTCTATAATTTAATTTTACAGATCATGCGAGTGTAGATTCTATATTTAATATTTTGTCCCAAATATAGAATCAGAGAATCATAGAATGGATACAGCACAGAAAGAGGCCATTCTGCCCATCAAGCTCGTGCCAGCTCTTTGTAAGGGCAATCTAGTTCGTCCCATTCCCCCGCTCTTTCCCCGTAGCCCTGCAATTTTTTCCCTTCAAGTATTTATCCAATTCCTTTTTGAAAGCCATGATTGAATCTGCTTCCACCACCCTTTCAGGCAACGCATTCCAGATCATAACTACTCGCTGTATAAAAAAGTTTTTCCTCATGTTACCTTTGGTTCTTTTGCCAATCACCTTAAAATTAGATTGGCTAAGTAATTTTGAGTTCAAAGTTGAAAAGAAAACAATTTTATATTTTCATTCTAAGTATTATATTTGATTTTTTTTGTCAAGATTTTCGCTCCAAGACAATAAACGTTATCGTAAACATTCAAAATTTGTTAATTAAGAAGAATTTAATTTCACTGATCTCTGATTAAAATTCTATTGGTACATATACAAGAAGGTAATTTTAACTATACATACCGAGTTTATTATTGTCCAGAATAGTCCCAGAACCGATCACTGGTCTGTATTTGGTGAGCTGATCGATAACTGGTCTGAATAAAAGTAACTGTACATTGAAAAGAAAACAATTCTATAATCTCATTCTACAGGTCAGGTGATTCTAGATTCCAGATTCTAGATTCTATTTTTGTTCAAATTAATTTAACACATTAGCCAAATAATTTTGAGCTCAAAATTGAAAAGAAAACAATTCTATAATTTAATTTTACAGGCCATGTGATTCGAGATTCTAGATTTGATTTTTGTCCCAATTCGTTTGGTGAAATAATTTTGAGCTCAAAATTGAAAAGTAAACAATTTTATATTTTCATTCTAGATTCTATATTTGAATTTTTGTCAAGATTTTATGTCCAAGACAATAAACTTCATTGTAAGCATTCAAAATTTGTTAATTAATTAAGAAGAATTTAATTTTGCTGATCTCTGATTAAAATACCATTAGTACATATACAAGATTTTAACTGTACGTACCGAGTTACCACCGTCCAAGATAGTCCCAGAACCGATCACTAGATTCTAGATTCTATTTTTGTTCAAATTAGTTTGACACATTGGCTGAATAATTTTGAGCTCAAAATTGAAACAAAACAATTCTATAATTTAATTATACAGGTCATGTGATTCTAGATTGTATATTTGATTTTATGTCCCAATTATTTTGACACATTGTCCAAATAATTCAGAGTATAAAATAACATTTGCTGTATATTATATATTATACTTATTATATATACTTAGTACATAGTATATTTATTTCCTGCTATTTCATTGTTCACTTGCCTGTCCATAATATTTGTAAACAATTTTACAACACCAAGTTATAGTCCAACAATTTTATTTTAAAATCCACAAGCTTCCTCTTTCCTCAGGTGAATGTCAAGAATGGACTATTGCAAAGAAGCATACCGACAACTGGACAACCAGGAACACTACAGACGATTATCCGCAGATCCGACCAAAGAACACACCCACCAGCTCAACAAACTGATCAAGACCTTCGATCCAGACCTTCAAAGCATCCTACGCGCTCTCATCCCACGTACTCCCCGCGTGGGAGACTTCTACTGCCTCCCAAAGATACACAAAGCCAACCCACCCGGACGTCCTGTCGTATCAGGCAACGGAACCCTGTGTGAGAACCTCTCTGGATACATCGAGGGCATCCTGAAACCCATCGTACAGGGAACCCCCAGCTTCTGTCGCGACACTACAGACTTCCTACAAAAACTCAGCACCCACGGACCAGTTGAACCAGGAACACTTCTCACCACGATGGACGTCTCGGCACTCTACACCAGTATCCCCCACGATGACGGCATCGCTGCGACAGCATCAATACTCAACACCAACAACAGCCAATCTCCAGACGCCATCCTACAACTCATCCGCTTCATCCTGGATCACAATGTCTTCACCTTCGATAACTAGTTCATTACCCAAACACACGGAACAGCCATGGGGACCAAATTCGCACCCCAATACGCCAACATTTTCATGCACAAGTTCGAGCAGGACTTCTTCACTGCACAGGACCTCCAACCAACGCTATACACCAGATACATCGACGACATTTTCTTTCCATTGACCCACGGCGAAGAATCACTAAAGAAACTACACGATAACATTAACAAGTTCCATCCCACCATCAAGCTCACCATGGACTACTCCTCAGAATCAGTTTCTTTCTTGGACACACGAATCTCCATCAAAGACGTGCACCTCAGCACCTCACTCTACCGCAAGCCCACGGACAACCTCACGATGCTCCACTTTTCCAGCTTCCACCCTAACCACGTCAAAGAGGCCATCCCCTATGGACAGGCCCTGCGAATACACAGGGTCGGCTCAGACGAGGAGGAACGCGATGGACACCTACAGACGCTGAAAGACGCCCTAGTAAGAACAGGATATGACGCTCGACTCATCGATCGACAGTTCTGACGGGCCACAGCAAAAAATCGCATAGACCTCCTCAGAAGACTAACACGGGACGCAACCAACAGAGTACCCTTCGTCGTCCAGTACTTCCCCGGAGCGGAGAAACTACGCCATGTTCTCCGCAGCCTTCAACATGTCATCAATGACGACAAACACCTCGCTATGGCCATCCCCACACCTCCACTACTCGCCTTTAAACAGCCACCCAACCTCAAACAGACCATCGTTCGCAGCAAATTACCCAGCTTTCAGGAGAACAGCGTCCACGACACCACACAACCCTGCCACGGTAACCTCTGCAAGACATGCCAGATCATCGACACAGATACCACCATCACACGAGAGGACACCACCCACCAGGTGCATGGTTCATACTCCTGTGACTCGGCCAACGTTGTCTACCTCATACGTTGCAGGAAAGGATGCCCCAAAGCATGGTACATTGGCGAGACCATGCAGACGCTGCGACAACGGATGAACGGACACCGCGCAACAATCGCCAGACAGGAGGGTTCCCTCCCAGTCGGGGAACACTTCAGCAGTCAAGGACATTCAGCCACCGACCTTCGGGTAAGCATACTCCAAGGCGGCCTTCGAGACACACGACAACGCAAAATCATCGAGCAGAAATTGATAGCCAAGTTCCGCATCCATGAGGACGGCCTCAACTGGGATCTTGGGTTCATGTCATGCTACACGTAACCCCACCAGCACAGGCACTGTGGGCCGAATGGCCTCCTTGTGTGCTGTATGATTCTATTGTGTGCAGTTTTGTTATCCTTATCTGAGGAAGGATGTCCTTGCCATGGAGGGAGCGCAACAAAGGTTTATCAGACTGATTCCTGTGATGGCAGAATTGACGTATGAGGAGAGATTGGGTCGACTAGGCCTATATTCACTGGAGTTCAGAAGAATGAGAGGTGATCTCATCGAAATATATTAAATTCTAACAGGACAAGACAGACTAGATGCAGGGAGGATGTTCCCGATGGCTGGGGAGTCCAGAACCAGGGGTCACAGTCTCAGGATACGGGATATGCCATTTGGAACCGAGATGAGGAGAAATTTCTTCACTCAGAGGGTGGTGAACCTGTGGAATTCTCTACCATCAGAAGGCAGTGGAGGCCAAGTCATTAGATGTATTCAAGAAGGAGATAGAGATATATTTCTTATTGCTAAAGGGATCAAGGATATGGGGAAAAAGCGGGAACAGGATACTGAGTTAGATGATCAGCCATGATCATTTTGAATGGCGGAGCAGGCCCGAAGGGCCGAATGGCCTACTCTTACTCCTATTTTCTATGTTTCTATGATTCCATGATTCACTGATTCCATGATTTATGGTATAGGGTTGGGCTTAGGGGTTAGGATTGGGGCTAGTGGGTATGGTTGAAACCTTTTTTATTATTATTGACCACACGTTGTCAGTAGCAGCAATCGCTATGATAATGCTGTTGTCACTGGACGTGTCCATTAGTAAAAGCAGACCAGGTGGGGCCACAGAGATTCAGAGAGTGTTTATTTAGTAACTCACTTATCCCTGGTTATTGGAACCATTTCTATGGTGTCTGCTGCTCATTGGTTTGGATGCTATGATTGGTCCATAGGGCAATGGGACAGAACTCTCATTGTCATCGCTCTGTGATTCCTGGTTCCACAACAAGTGATGTTCCCACGACAAAGGGGCAAAGGGGCTTCACAAAGCAGCTTCGGCCGATTCCTGGTTCAAAACCTCCATCGGAAACACATTCATCAGGGTCATCAATAAAATACCAATCAGGCCGAAAGGCTCTACATTTTCTTTCCATTTACGAGAAAATATTAACAGTAATATATTATAGACATGATGTGGAGATGCCGGTGATGGACTGTAAACAATTTTAACCTTATGAGAGATTTAACCTTATGTAACAACCTACCATGCGGTACCTTGTCAAAGGCTTTGCTAAAGTCCATGTATACCACGTCTACTGCACAGTTTCTGCCCATTTGCCCTGGGCTTTGAGGAGGAGGAGATTAAACATACCTTCCCTGCTGGAAAATGCTGCTTTGCACAATCTCCCTGGGCTCTGAGAGATTCTAGTACCTCCCTCTGAGAGGGTGCAACCTCTCTTGCTCTGTATTATTGATTATCTGACATTTCCCTCTGGGAGTGGGTGAACCTCTTCAATGGAGGGGAGATTCGTGCAAGTTACCATTTGATGATCTGTTTCCTGGAGGGGCTCGGCTGAGGAGCTGTGTTTTATCTCCTAACTCTGGGGTGTGGAAATACATTAATGCAGTAAGAGATGATGTGATAGCTCAAGTTGATTATTTAGTCATTTTACTTTCAGGCTTTAGAAAACTTTGTCCATTGACAAGATTCTATCTGGTCTCAAATTCGCTCTGTCGTTGCACCAGGAAACTGCTGTAATCTGGGCGGGCCGGTGGGGAGAGACCCCATGATGCTGGGGACCTGCCCCATTTTGAGTACACCAAATATTCTGCTGAAATGGGGGAAGACGTGTTCTGACACCATGCAAATGAGGGAAATATGGCAGACTAGGAACTAAATATTAACATTTTCAGGAGGGATCGAGAAGGAAGGGGAGGAATGGTGACATCATGAGTTAGGGCCATGATTATAGCCATAGAAAGGGGTGTCCCCATTGATGGTGGTGCTCAGAAGGAATGTCCCTGTGTTCATTTAAGCAACAATAAGGGATCTGTTTCAATATTGGGAATATATTATAAACCACTGAGTGGGCCGGTATCCAAGATTAGATTTTTGGGCCGAGAGATTTCCAATAGTAATTGAGTTGCAGTAAAGGGGGACTGATCTGCACTAAAGCTCAGACAGAAGGTTGTGTTCAGAATGGAGAGGGGTTCATAGAATGTATCCAGGCCAGTTTCCTCAATCAGCATGTTGCCTGTCCAACAAAGAAGGACGCAATGCTGGATCTGGTTCTGGGTAATGAAGAAGGACATGTCAGTGAGCTGAAGGTCGGAGAACATTTCTGAAATAGTGACCATAGTTACTGAGGTTCACATTGAAAGTAGATGAAGAAGAGTCAAAGATAAAAGCATTGAACTGCAAATTAACTAATTTCAGTGTGATGAATGGGGACCGAGTCCAGATTAATCAGTTAGAAAAAGTGGCCGATCAAACAGCAGAGCTCAGATAGGAGATATTAGACCAGGATTTCCTGGAGACTTGCACCATTGCAATGGCGCATCAACAGTATAGATGCCCCAGGCTTTACTGAGACTCTTGTCAAAACACTTCAATATTGCTTATAATGGCCCCGCCCCAATTACAGTCAATGGCGATCACAAATTTTCTGGAAGAATTTACTACTTTGATTGCTGCTACCAGTTAGTCCGTTACAGAATGGTGCTGGTGGTCTCAGTATGCTTGGTATAATCACAGGAATGGGAACAATCATGAATATTTTGAAATTTGAAATGCAGAATATTGACGAAGTAAATATTTGTATTAATTATTAATATAAATTAATATTTTAATTGATTAATCCCATTGAATTGTATGAAAGAAACTGCTTTTAAAAAATCTTCCGGAGCAGCAGATCCGACATAAAATCGCCCTGTGCCAGGCGCAGTTTACAGGGCCTGAAACCTCATGTTTGAAGCAGCTCATTCGGGATTTCACTTTGTATCAGGCAGGGGCGTCAAACTCATTTCCTATAGTGGGCCTGATCCAATATCCTGGCTCTTGGCGTGGGCCACATTCAGCAAAAGTTATTAAAATACAAATAGATGAAGATAAACTATATTGGTACTTAATTACATTGAGATTTTATTTACTGCTACTGCTGCTCCCCGATACTTGGCACCTCTTAGCTTGAACCATTGCGTCAACATTTGGAGCAAAATGACTGAGCTGAGGCCTTTCTTGGATAAAGACATGAGGCCCACTTGTCACTACAGAACTTTGTGCCTCAACCATTAACCCTGGAAGTGAATTCCACAGCATCACAGCTCTCCATGAAAAGAAGTTTCTCTTGATCACTGTTCTAAATCTCGTACATTTAATCTTGTATCTATGGCTCCTTGTGTTGATCCCTCAACCACTGGAAACAGCTGCTTCTATCTACCCCATCCCATCTTTCATAATTTTAAACATTTCTATCATTCTGCCCCAGAATATGAGTCAAATATCAGAAGGATGAGTCGGAACAGAAAGGGCACCAAGTCAGAATGGGCCTTAGACTGAGCCACCGACCATTCTGGTCAGGAATGCACCTGTCTTGATGACTTCCTGTATTCCTAATGTTAAACAACCAAAACCGGCAGCCTTAGTGATTATTAGTTTTCAATCACAAGCACATAACAGTCTCTGCTGCCCACACCATGTCAGCATTATCTCTGGGTCTTCCACAGTGGGGAGAGAAACTACAAGAAGAGGAGAAAAGAGGAGCCCTTCCTTCCCATGGCAATCTGCGTGCCTTACTCTGTAACTTTCACTGTTCAAATAAACCAGCTCCCTTCTGGCTTTTTTCAGGTTTTCTTTGGATGACCTTTGCCCCACCTGTGTGGCTATTGACAACGCGGCCGACTGGCACCATCAGCGGCATCACAGTGACTACTGACACCAAAACACAGCCCTGCATCGCCCGAATACACAAATTAGGGTTAGTGGTTATTGGTTAACATTGTGGTTAGTGGTTGGGGCTACTGGTTAGTGTTAGGGGCTGGGGTTAGGGTGTTGGGATAGGACCTGGGGTTAGGGTGTTGGGTTAGGGTGTTAGGCTTAGAGGTTAGGGGTTAGGATTAAGCTTAGACACCACTATTGACAAAAGAAAGGTGAGGAAAAGATCAAAAGCTGATTGAGTGAAGTGGACTGGGACGAGGAGATGGTGACAGTTAGCTTCCTCTCTGAGACCAAATCCAGGGACCACTTACACTGAGACCAAATCCAGGGATCACTTACACTGAGACCAAATCCAGGGACCATGAGCACTGAGACCAAATCCAGGGACCACTTACACCGAGACCAAATCCAGGGACCATGAGCACTGAGACCAAATCCAGGGACCACTTACACTGAGATCAAATCCAGGGACCATTTACACTGAGACCAAATCCAGGGACCATTTACACTGAGACCAAATCCAGGGACCACTTACACTGAGACCAAATCCAGGGACCATTTACACTGAGACCAAATCCAGGGACCATTTACACTGAGACCAAATCCAGGGACCACTTACACTGAGACCAAATCCAGGGACCATTTACACTGAGACCAAATCCAGGGACCACTTACACTGAGACCAAATCCAGGGACCACTTACACTGAGACCAAATCCAGGGACCACTTACACTGAGACCAAATCCAGGGACCACTTACACTGAGACTATATAATATGAATCAGAGTGCCTCAGTATGGGGAATGGTCATGTTGGTGAAACCATAAGACATGTCCTTTATCGTTTCATGTTTTTTTACCTCACACTGACGAGTCACAGAACAGCCTCATGAATTGTTCATTCAAGGAACCTTCTTTCTGGCCCGAGCCCGATTTCCTCACTTCTTTAAATCCCAACATTTCTCACAGAAAAAGACATGAGGGACATTAGCCTTTGGGACCTTGGCACCAGAACAGGTGGGTCCAGGTGTCGCGCTGTTTACATTCAGTCCTCAGGCTGCCTGCAAAGGGCTTCTGACAATAAAGCAGGAGGAACCTATTTAATAAAAGGGTGGTAAGTCCGTGGAACAGTTTACTGGCACCACCTACTGACCACCTAATCGAGGATGTGTCTTCGTGATGTCGGTATCAGGGTTCTTGACAGGGTTGTGTCTGTGTCAGTTAATTGACTGGTTTCGATTAGAATTAATGTATTAAGATGGAGAAATAACACTGGATTGTGGAGACAATGAGCTGGCCGGCCTCCAGGTATTTCCACTGGGGGAGGGGGGTGTTCTTTCTCAGGAGGGAGGCTGACCCAGAGATACAGCTTCCCAGTCTGGTTTTGTGGAACCTGGAGGAGCACTCCTGCTCGTCCCAGCCCAACAAATATACAGTAAACCTGACCTATGGGCTGCTCTTCGGCTTTAACTCCATTTTACTAAAACTCAATTTTAAAAAGGGTTATGAGAAATGCACCACGGGAATAGTGTGAATTGGTGGGCTCGATGGTGCAACGGTCTTCTCCTGCCTAATATGTTACTTGCTGTGTAACAGAGACCTGTTTTGTTTGTGAGTAGGAATGTAACATGAGACCAAGTGTTGTGATGCATCACCCTCTTTATTTCACAGTGAGAATACATTCCCAGCAGTTTGAGAAACAAAAGACAAACAAAGGCTAAAAGACAATGGATTCTTTACTCCACAAGAGAGGCCTGTGAATGGGCCACCTGTGAACTGGAGCAATACCTGAATCGATCATTTTCTCAATCACAGAATCAGTCTGAATCTGACCTTTATGCCATCTTCAGTCCATGGATTTGCAGTGATCCGAGGAAGGCCAAACTGGATTCAGAAAATATCTTTCTTCTCATCACTACAACAATGTCCAGTATTTGCTTATTAGGAATGGTTGGAAAAGGGAATACTTTAGTCCCACACAGGGTGTCCCAATGAGCAGGTTTCTGTAATGAATGTATAGCCTACAGTGCACAGCGTGCTGCTGACACAGTCTGTTATACAGTCTATTCCCATTATATTTCAGAGTACAGGAGACAGAACAATTTAAACATGGTAGGAAATTCTTCCAGATGATGTGATGAAAGCCTCAACATTTTACAAATGGTGAACACACTGTGACTTTACAGTTCTAATCTTCCCCTTTAATTCAATGATTCAGTGTTGAACTAACGCTTGCAGATAAAAAGCACATCCTGCTGTCTAAGTACTTTAACTGAATGAAGTAGTTTGTTTTGTTACTGAATATTTGTGACTGAGTGGACAATCTGCCCCAGGAAAGACTGACTTGTGCTGGGCAGCAAAAGGAGTGTGAGAGGGGCCTGGTGACAGCTTGCTCAGTGGAAGCACCTGGTCTCTGCTTGTGGTCAGCAACTCACAGAGTGAGAGGCCCCAGGTATGAGCCCACATCTGACCATCCATGATTTCACATGTAACAACTTCAATACTCTGTGCTCTGCAACACTTTCCATTTACAATTAGTTCTTTTCACATCACCTTTAAATGTTCTGGTCAACATGACTGGGATAAACATACACATAATCCATTGCTGTGTGAAGATAGAATATCCTGGAACTATATCTGCCACCAGATCCATCTCAATCTCAGTCTCTGCACGATTCATTTAAAGCAAGATTATAGAAAAGGGAAATTACTGCAGTGATTAATCCCTGTTGCCGAAATGAAGGCCCACCACCCATGTACAACTGGATTTAGCCCTGTGTATGTGCAGTATGGAGACTTTAAACAAATATCTTTATGACTTGATGGCTCTTTTTTCAAAACTACCAGATTTACTTTTATTAATCTTTCTTGAGATGTGGACGTCGCTGGCAAGGCCGGCATTTATTGCCCATCTCTAGATGCCCTGAGAAGGTGGTGGTGGGGTTTCTACTTGAACCGCTGCACTCTGTGTGGTGAAGGTGCTCCCACAATGCAGTCAGGTAGGGGGTTCTAGATTTTGATCCAGTGACGATGAAGGAAAATCTTTTGGAGTCAGAAGGTGAGCCACTCGCCACAGAATACCCAGCCTCTGACCTGCTCTTGAAGCCACGGCATTTATGTGGCTGGTCCAGTTGAGGTTCAATCGTGACCTCTGGGATGTTGATGGTGGGGAACTAGGTGATGGGACCGCCATTGAATGTCAACGGGAGGTGATTAGGCACTCCTTTATTGGAGATGGTCATTGCCTGGCACTTGTGGGGTGTGAATGTTACCTGTCACTATCAGCCCAAGCCTGGATGTTGTCCAGGTCTTGCTCCATGCGGGCATTATTGGTGAGTAAGAGCTGCTTGATAGCACTGTTCATGATTCCTTCCATCACTTTGCTGATGATTGGGAGTCGGCTGGTAGGGCTGTAATTGGCCAAGTTGCTTTTATCCTGCTGTTTCTAACAGGAAACGATTCAATGTGGAGGTTCCTATTACTGTTTGAGTAATTCTCCTTTAACCTTCAGTGTGGTTTCTCCCCGCTTACACAACTGGGAGATCACCAAAGCTGCCCCTCAGAGGTGGTCGGTCAGCAATGAATGTGGGAGACTGGCAAATAACTTGGAATTGAAGGGGGAAGCTAATTATAAACAATATTAAAAGGAACAGCAGCAGCCGGGACTCCTCTGCCAGGGTCAGTCAGATCTGCCAGGGCCGGAGCCGAGTGTCTGGTTAACGTCTGGGTGGAAGACCACGTTTCTCCCCAACGTATTTCATCTGGGGAATGACAAGGAGGTTCACCCCCTGGTGAAAACCAGGAATATCGACCAGAGGACGACAAGTGGTGACACATTGAACGGTGCACCTGGAAAGAGCCGTTGTTCAGGCTCATCGGATAAAACCAAATAATGTGAACAGTGAATGTAAAAGTACAAAAGCCTCACTGTTGGAGTTAACATTGCTGAATAATTGTGAATAAAGAAGCTCCACCTCACAAAGCAGCAGTGTGGGTGGGAGACACAAACTGCCAACTGCCAGTAGAGGACAGTATTTATAAACAGGCTCACCATGCACAGGGCTCTTGGGATGGGGCATGTGGGGAATCTTTCAAAATCCCAACACAGGCTCACGTACAGGGTTAAACCCAATGAGTATTGGGTGAGAGGCCCAAACTGAAGGTTAAGAATAGAGTTAAGCACATCTCACTGTTTGATGTCTGTAAAAGTAACAGAACCTTTCAGAAAAGTTTCATTCTTCTTTCCTTTGAACGGCGATGTCCATGATCCCATCTGTGCTAAACCAAGAGATGGAAAAGAATCTCCTATCAAAGGATTGTTTGTCTTGTTCCAGGTCATTCAGGAATTCCATGACGAGTTCGTGGTAATGTTGGCCGTAAACTTTGGTGTCGAAAACCCTGCAACAAAATTAAGAATGAAGAATTTTTATTTTTATTCCTCCTGATGAAACCTGTCTGGAAACCAAGCAGATTGAAAAGAAGATAGGAACAGGAGTAGGCCATTCAGCCCCTCGAGCCTGCTTCATCATTCAATTAGATTATGCCTGATCTATACTTCAACTCCATTTCCCCACCTTTGATCCATATCCCTTAATACCCTTACCCAACAAAAATCTATTGATCTCAGTCTTGAAAGCTCCAATAGTCCCAGCATCCACAGCCTTCTGGGGGAGAGAATTCCAGATTTCTACTATCCTGTGTGAAAAAGTAATTCCTAATTTTCCTCCTGAATGGCCTAATTTTAAGATCCAATCCCCTCGTTTTTGATTCCCCCTTCAGAGGAAATAGTTTCTCTGTATCTACCTTATTGAATCTTTTGAACATTTTAAACCCCTCGATCAGATCACCCTTCAATCGTCTATACTCAAGGGAATACAAGCCAAGTTTATGGAAACTGTTCTCCTAATTTAACCCTCTAAGCCCCAGTATCATTTTGATGAATCTGCGCTGCACCCCCTCCAAGGCCAATATTTCCTTCCTGAGGCCCAGAACTGAATGCATTACTCCAGATGGGGGCTGGACAAGGCTCGAAACAACTGAAGCATAACTTCTTCACCTTTGTAATCCAGTCCCCTTGAGATAAAGGCCAACATTCCATTTGCCTTTTTGATTACTTTTTATACCTGGACTCCCAAATCTCTTTGCTCCTCTACAGTTCCTAGTTTCTCACCATTTAGAAAATGTATCTTTCTTGGGTCCAAGGTGAATGATCTCACCCTTGTCCATCTGTCATAGTTTTGCCCACTCACTTAACCTGTCTATGGCCCTTTGCAACTTTCTGCTCCCATCTCTACTACTTACTGTGTCTCCTAATCTGTGTCATCTGGCAACTTGGATAGACAGCTCTATTCCTTCATTCAAGTCATTAATAAATATGGTTAAGTTGAGACCCCAGAACAGATCCACTGGTTACATTGTGCCAATCTGAGTACATACCCTTTATCCCCACTCTCTGTCTCCGAGCTCCCAACCAATTTCCGACCCAAGTCAAAAGGCTGCCTCCAATTCCGTGCACACTCATTTTTGCCAATAATCTTTTGTGTGGAACCTTATCAAATGTCTTCTGGAAGTCCATATTGATAACATCCATAGACACTTCCTTGTCCACCTTATTAATGACGACCTCAAAAAATTCAACGAGTTTAGTCAGACATGACTTACCTTTAACAAAGCCATGCTGGCTCTCTCTGATCAGCTCATATTTGGCCAAGTGCTCAGTCGCTCTATTTTATCAGGATAGATTCCAGTAGCTTCCCCACAACTGATGTTAAACTGACAGGCCTGTAGTTACGTGGTTTCTCTCTCCCACCCTTCTTAAATAATGGACGGACATTAGCAATTTTCGAATGTAATGGCACAATTCCCGAATCAAGAGAGTTTTGAAAGATGAAATTTAACATTTCTGCAATTTCCTCACTTAATTCTTCTAATACCCCGGGATGGAAATCATCAGGTCCTGGAGATTTATCGACCCCAAATCCCATTATGTTCTCCATTACCATTTTATAACTAATGTTGAATACGATAAGTTCCTCCCCTTCATTTATTATTAGTTTCCCTTCTATCACTGGTGGGAGATGGTCTCATCACTCCCTCTGGCCTTGATACATGAGATGACAGAATTATCTTCAAGGAATAAAAATCAAAGGGTGATCACCATTTGGAGCCCTCTGAGTTCACCCTCCCTCAGCCCCGCTATTGCCAACAACATCATAATCCTGATGGGCCTCCCCTCAGTAGGAGTGAAGGGTCATAGCTTTGGTGACCACCCTCCTGTCTGCTAGTGCTGCCCTCTGTTATGTGCAGCCTTCTCCTCCAGGCAGATATGGAAAGGACCAATGTAAGAAATAGGATTGTGGAGAAGATGAGTTCCACCGAAATGCCCAGGACAACAGCCACCTGATGTGAGTGTGTGAACATGGAGCTGTGAGACCCTTGTGCTGGTGTCGTATCCCTGGTGCTTCATAATTAACCAACTAATTACCAACATGGGCAGTACTGTGATATGTTAACATGGCCCAGAGAAACAGAAGAGAATGTGCATGTCTGGGCTTTTACAGGGCTCAGGAATTGGTGAAGTGCCCTGTGTTCCCCTC
Organism: Heptranchias perlo; assembly: GCF_035084215.1. Taxonomy (NCBI): domain Eukaryota; kingdom Metazoa; phylum Chordata; class Chondrichthyes; order Hexanchiformes; family Hexanchidae; genus Heptranchias; species Heptranchias perlo. Next base: position 12,636,196 of record NC_090329.1, on the reverse strand, counting down.
GGTGATGCTGCACCGAGTGAGCAGCAATAAAGAATCTTGGAAAGACAATGTCTGAAAGTGGTGTTACTAGTTTACACACTAACGTCACAGAAACCAAAGATTTTCTTCATCACCTACTCCCAGGTTGGGGCAACAAGTCAGACTGCATTGGTGCACTGTGTCATCTCCAACCACGGTGCTAGGGCAGTTCTGTTTATTGATGGGTGGTCTCTCCTCCAAATAAGGTCTCCCTTTGCTGGAGGACCTCCTGCACCAGGCCTACCAGCTCCTCGTCACTGAATGGGGTCAATCTGTACCCAGTCATTTTAATCTCAAATGGAAATCAAGAGCAGCTAGCAGCCCTGTGAGAGCTGTTGTAATTGTTGTGTTAATTATAATCTGGAGTCGGGAACTCTCACACAATAACTCTAAGATATGCTGCCTTATAAAGATAGACTGCATCCAGCCATGATTTCTAGCTCAGAAACTCCACATTGACCACATTCTGTACTTTGAGAGGAAACATTCCACTTTCTCTGATTGTTTTACATATAGAATCATCGAAATTTACGGCGCAGAAGGAGGACATTCAGCCCATCGTGTCTGTGCCGGCTGAAAAAGAGCAATCCAGCCTAATCCCACTTTCCAGCACTTGGTCCGTAGCCCTGTAGGTGAAGGCCCTTCAAGTGCACATCCAAGAGAGCATTTAAAATAATTACAGTAGAATAGAAGGGCACGGATCAAAGAAAGTGAAAGTGGGTTGGGAGCTCGGAGACAGAGAGTGGGGATAAAGGGAATGGACTCAGATTGACAGAATGTGGTGTATGTGAGAATGTCTGAGAAACAGGAACCAGCCCTGTTATTGTTACAATTGGGGAGTGTAATACTAATGGGACATTCCAGCAGAGAAAAGTCCAACGACTTTAGTTACAAAGGATAGAATTCACATCCTGGGATCACGTCCGAGGAATTGTGAGTCCGCCATGTCCAGTGCTCCATATGAGCCTGAGTAATGTGAGTGTGAAGGTCTGGCCGTGTCCTCAGAAGAAGGAACTGAAGGTTGTGAGACATGAACCACCTCATTATATGATTAATGTTGGCCAACTTCCCCACCTGACTGGACCAGCCCATTAATCACAGTCTCACTACAGGTTGAGTGATGTTGGCAAGGCAGCTGATGTAAAGAAATATCAAACACAATAAATCACCAACTAAACTCACCTGACATAGTACCAGCCACCAGGAGAAGTTCCTATTTTAACAGTTTGATCTGTTGGTTCAGGTGGACTGACGACCTGAACAGGTACAGTTAGAGTTATGAAGAATTTCTGTTGTAATGTGCCATTTACCAAGAATCCAGTAAGTCCCAAAGGTGCAGAGACAGGAACAATCGTATCTGCAGACAAAGAAAAAAACACTGTTACAGCATTTTACTAGCAGATCACCCGTGGCATTGCTCATAGTGAGTCTGAAGTTACAGGTGGGGGCAGGGAGAATGGTGCTGGGGTGTGGAAGACACTCATGTGGTACCTTCTCAAAACCTTATTCAAAATCCAGATAAACCACAACCAGCACATTTACTTCATCCATCTTCTCTGTTTCTTCTTCATACAATTCTATATGGTTGGTCAGGTATGACCTGTCGCTGAGAAATCTGTGCTGATTGGCCCGGATGAAATCAGGATTCTCCGAATACTGAGTAATTTCATCCTGAATTATAGACTCCAGGGCCCTGAAACCTGCTCCACCACAGGAAGTGCCTCGGTGTTGACTCTGTCCCAAATCGTTGGGCCAGGGTCATTCCCATGGTCGGGTTGGTCTGCTTATACCAGTAGAGGCACAACAGAACCACCTGCTCCATGAAGGCAGTCTGACGGGGAGGCACCAAGGTCCAGGAAGGGCTGAAGAAAGAAGGCGGCCGAATTATTTTTAATGCTCCTAATGGAGAAAATCGGTATCATCTTAAAGAAATTCCATCCCCTCTGCGATCGGTTCCCTTCACTCTCCTCAGCCTTTGGGCCGTCCTATTGGTCCAGCTCTTGGGTGGTGTACTGACCATTGATTCCATCCCACTACCTGCTCCGACCTCAGCCCATCTGCTGCTAAAAACCTCATCCATGTCTTTCTGGGAATTGGATAATTAGTTGAAGGGGAAAAAATTGCAGGGCTATTGGGGAAGAGCAGGAGAGTGCGACTAATCGGATAACTCTTTCAAAGAGCCGGCACAGGCACGATGGACCGAATGGCCTCCTTCTGTGCTGTACCATTCTGTGATTCTATGATTCTCACCCCCAGTCTCAACTATTCCAACACTCTCTCTGCAGCCTCCCATCTCCCACCCTTTGTAAATTTCAGCTCATCCAAAACTCTGCTGCTCCTGTACTAAACTCAACCAAGTCCGACTTTGTCTCCAGATGTAACTTTGGCGTCGACTTCCATTCAGCTCTTACAAGGCAAATGACATGTTGGGGCTGGCCAGGGGTGAGGACTCCCTAAGACAGAATTTCCTGCTCTGATCCTCAGTCAGGATCCCACATTCCAGTAGCAGTCAGTACGCCAGAGAGAGATGAAGTGTATCGCCTTCCACAAGGGAGCAGGTGGACTCCAATAGTGGGGTTCAGGCCTGGCAAAGAGCCAGTATTATCCAAATTCAATGGCCACGGCTGGAGTCGGAACGCGAGCTTGGAACCCACTCCCCCCGTGTGTGCGCAGCCTCCCCATATTCTGGGCACACAGGGCCTGCGAGCACCAAAGAAGTAGCCTATGTGGCACTTCTGCCCACCAGCAACATGAGAATGAGGAGCTCTCCCACCGATCTCACGAACGTCAGTGGGGATCAGTTATGGAGGGCACAATGGGCACAATCCTGGCACAACCGCTGGGATTGACAATCATGGAATTCTTTGGTCAGTGAACCTCTCTATACAGATAGTTTCAAATAAGACAGGTCTAAGAGGGAAGGGTTGTTTTGCATTTCTTTGTCACATTGAAGGAACATCTAATGTACCTGCAGCATTCGAAAAATGTGCATATTTCATAAGTTTGTCCAGGCCAGTCCTTACTGCAGTCTTCATATCCGTTCCATTAACTTCTGTTTCAATCCATTGGAAGGCTGCATATTCCATCAGTTCATAATTCTAAGGTAACAAGAGAACAGATATTACCACATGACACAATTGTACAGTTACTCTAAAACATCTGTGTTATGTGAACTCTCCTAGATGCCCAGGGGTGGCAGCAGTATTCATGTCCTGGATGGTTTGGGCTTTAAAGAGAGTTTGGAATTTTTTGATGGGACTCTTGGCATCAGCACTTCCTGATTCACCTTGTTTTCTCTTTGACTCTTTCACCCTGGGTTCCAGTCCTGCTCTCTGGGCCTTGGTCCTTCCCCTTGGGTTTCAATAAAAAACAGAGAGAATATTATTAAAACCCTTCCACACTGAATGAGTGCTAATGACCACATGTCCAGGTGTGGGGTTTCTCTCTGAGTCTTTTGTCACGTTATATATTTTTCAATGGGGTAGAAAATGGGCCTTGTTTCTGTGCAGAATTCTGGGACAAAAAGGACCAATTTCGGAGTGCAAAGTCTCGCGCCCGAACTGGGCCTGCTTTAAAGGCACCGCCACTTTGGTACGGTTTTGCAGGCATACCTGGCGGCCGGTTACAAGAGGCATTAAGCCTTTTGCACATGTAAAGTAGCTGTTATAAGCTCCCTTACAGAAATTGGCTTGGATTGAGTGGAGCCAGGAGAAGCAGGAGTGCTCCCTGACTCCACAGTCCTTGCGATTGCCCCCACCCCCCACCTGTTGTTCCTCCAAACCCCCTCCCGGAGTTGAGCTTCAGGCTGCTGCTGGAGAGGCAAACAGCCCGATATTCTTCGTAGTAAAATTCACAAGCTGCCTGTGGAGGTGCGACAGGAGATGACAGCTCACGTATAAAATGTTAATGAGGCCCGTGGACCAATCAGGCCGGCCTCAGGATTCTCGGTTGGGACTCGCGCTGTCGGTGAGCTGCTGGTTATGGACCCAAAAACAGACCATAAATAATTTCCACTGGTGCAAACATGACAGCACGCAGTCGACTCCTAACTATACTTACATTGTACGGAATGATTTCTGTGGGCTCAATGCAGAAAACATCATCGCAGAGATCGATCATCTCTTGTTCTACTTCCTTTCCAGCAATTTGATGCCCGAAGAGGACAGACACAGTTAAGCAGAGTCTCAGCATCTCAGTGTCCACTCTGATCAATGTTGAACGAACTGAATGACTTTCAGCACCTTCAGGTGGATCTGGTGTTTGAGTAACAAGTTCAGATCTTTTTATATTGTTTTATGAAGATGATTTTGAATACAGTTAGCTGCAGGCAGGAACATTGTGTTGAAGAAATACCGTGGCTGATTGAATATGGAAATGTTGCTTTGTTCCAAGCTTGTGATGGATTTAGGAATCATTAACTCTCTGAGTGTCGGCTCCAGGGAAGTCTGAACACCCGAGGCAGACATTTTTTGAATGATTCCAGCTCACGCCCTTAGTGTTGCCGACCCTCCCTGTTTGGGAATCTATGGGAATGGAAGATTGATCTCCCGGGTGCAGCTGCGAGCAACCCAGGAGAAAACGACTTCACACTCGCGCATCACTCCTGCGCACTTTCATTTCTCGGACTGCCTCCAGCTTTGCCTGCAGTAAGTGGGAACGTTTTGGCCGTGCTGCTCGCCAACCACAACAAAGGGTTCGATCGGGTTGATGTGGAGAAAATGTTTCCACTTGTGGGGGAGTTCAAAATTAGAGGTCATAAATATAAGATAGTCACCAATAAATCCAATCGGGAATCAGAAGAAACTTCTTTACCCAAAGGGTGGTAAGAATGTGGAACGCATTACCACAAGGAGTAGTTGAGATGAATAGTATAGATGCATTTATGGAGAAGCTAGATAAGCACACGAGGGAGAAAGGAATAGAAGGATATGCTGATAGGATCAGATGAAGTAGGGAAGGAGGAGGCTCGTGTGGAGCATAAACACCGGCATCGACCAGTTGGGCCGGAGGATGGTGGTGGATGGGGCCTGGTTGGACCATTGTTGGGTATGAAGTTGATGCCTGGAGACAATCCTGGTGAACAGTGGAGGTGTAGATGGTCTGTGTGTCCATGGTTGCTTGTTTTCCATCTCAATACCAGTCAGCCAGAATACATGTGTTCAAAAATGGGTCTCTGGAAATCATCTTTTGTTTCAGTTGGTAAGTTGGCCTGAAATGTGGAACTTGGAACCATAAAGACCAGCAGGGACTGAGGTTTAATCTCCAGTCTGTGCTGAGTCATCTGATCTCCACCAGGTGGCCAAAGATCCCTCGTCTGGGAAATGGGAAAAGAGCAGCAGGGTTCCTGTTACTGGCTAGTGTCCACTGATCCCTGCTAGAACATGCACGGTTATGGATATCAGGTGAGGACAGGATTGGGCTCAGCTGTGCTGCTGTCTTGCTCCCTGGTTCCATTGGGAAGGAAATGAAGTGTGCAGCCCACCTGAGGAGAGCCTCACTGAGAATATTAATGGAATCAGGAGCTGCTGCCTGAATAAAATGGCAAAATATGAATGATGGTGCCTGGAAGGTCCAGTTGCAAAGAAATTCAAGGCAGTGGTTGCTTTGACTGGAGACTTGTGTGCACCTGTCCACAAATTGTCTGATTTCAGCAAAATCCCAGTTACTTGATGAATTGACAAGAACTGACCCACGGAGGTCACTTTCTGACCTTTGACACACACTGCTCTTCGTTGCGAATAACCAGTTTCACTTCAAGCTGAAAACAAGATGTAAAGCACCTTGTAAATGTTCCAGGGAATAAAGAGTCAGAGAGAATTGCTGGTACATTTTGTGTCTCATGTAAAATTTCCAATTAGTAAAATTCAGGTATTTGGTTTGTCCAGAGGAACAGGTCCAAATGAGATCATTTTATGACTTGTGACAATGTTTTTCTTCATCTCTCATGAGTTCAACATAAAAAGATGTAAATCACCTTGTAATGTTATTGAGAAGAGAGGCCAAGAGATGACTTGCGTGTCTCTTCTGCAAAGTAATAAAATCAGCTCAGTCCCTCGCTCAAAAACAGCGTCATTGTAAATGTCGGTGAGATCTGGACCACTCAAAGTTCACTGAAGTAAAGCCGACCTCCAAAGAGAGATCTGAAGCCAAATTCCAATTGTCCATCCCGACATTTACAGGGTCTGCATTGCAGAGCAATACAAGGAGCTGATTTTTATATTTGTAAATTGTTCAAATGCTCTTCAGTCACATAACAAGTTTTAACCAGGAACGTATTGGTTGGGCCATTGCACATTGTGCTCACACTGTATTTATTTTATTCCTTCTTGGGATGTGGGCGTCGCTGACAAAGGCCGGCATTTATTGCCCACCCCGAGATGTCCTTGAGAAGGTGGTGGTGAGCCGTCTTCTTGAACCACTGCAGTCCGTCTGGTAAAAGTACGCCACATTGCTGTTAGGTAGGAAGTTCCAGGATTGTGACCCAGCGACGATGAAGGAACGGCGATCGATGTTTTGAAGGGGAACTTGGAGGTGACGTTGTTCCCATGCACCCACTGCTTTTGTCTTTCTCGGTGGTGGAGGGCGCGGGTTTGGGAGGTGCTGCCGAAGAAGTCTTAGTGACTTGCTGCATTGCATCCTGTAGAGAGTACACAGTGCAGCTACCGTACACCGGTGGTGGAGGGAGTGGATGTTTAAGCTCGTGGATGGGATGTCGAACAAGCGAGCTGCTTTGTCCTGGATAGTGTCGAGCTTCTTGTGTATTGTTGGAGATGCACTCATCCAGGCAAGTGGAGAATATTTCATAACACTCCTGTCATGCCTTGTAGATGATAGAGAGGCTTTGGGGAGTCAGGAGGTGAACCACTCAACACAGAATCCCCAGCCTCTGACCCGCTCTAGTGGCTACGGTCGTTATGTGGCTGGTCCAGTTGAGTTTCTGGTCAATGGTGACTCCCCCTTCCTCCCACCATTTTAATGGTGGGGGATTCGGCGATGGTACTGCAATTGGAGATGGTCATTGCCTGGCACTTGTGTGGCATGAATGTTACTTGCCCACTTATCAGCTCAAGCCTGGATATTGTCCTGAGCTTGCTGCACTCGCATGTGACTGCTTCATTATCTGAGGAATAGCGAAAGGATCTGAATGCTGCAATCATCAGAGAACAGCCCCACCTCTGACTTTATGATGGAGATGATTGGCCTCTAACGACCACAACCGTTTCCCTTTGTACCAGATATGATTTCACCCATTGGAGAGTATTCCTCTGATCCCCAATGACTTCAGTTTTACTCGGGCTCCTTGGTGCCACACTCGGTCAAATGCTGCCTTGATCACTGGCAGTCACTCTCACCTCATCTCTGGAACTCAACTCTTGTGTCCATGTTTGGACCAAGGCTGCAGTGAGATCTGAAGGTCTGAAGCTTCTGAAAGGAGGAGAGGGAGGTAGAGAGGCCGAATTTAGGGAGGGAATTCTCGAGCTTAGGGCTGAAGGCACGGCCACCAATGGTGGAGCAATTAAAGTCAGGGATGTGCAAGAGGCAAGAATTGAAGGGGCGCAGAGATCTCAGAGGGTTTTTTTTTTATTTGTTCAAGGGATGTGGGCATCGCTGGCAAGGCCAGCATTTATTGCCCATCGGTGACAGGACTCCCTCTCCAGATCCCATCAGTGAACCCTGGAGAGTTAGCTCATCACCAACAGTGCCCCGGAGTACTGTGGATCACCTTGTTGAGAAGGTGGTGGTGAGCTACCTTCTTGAACCGTTGCAGTCCGTGTGGTGAAGGTTCTCCCGTCGTGCTGTTAGGAAGGGAGTTCGAGGATTTTGACCCAGCGATGATGAAGGAACGGCGATATATTTCCAAGTCGGGATGGTGTGTGACTTGGAGGGGAAAGTGCAGGTGGTGTTGTTCCCATGTGCCTGCTGTCCTTGTCCTTCTAGGTGGTAGAGATCGTGGGTTTGGAAGGTGCTGTCGAAGAAGCCTTGGCGAGTTGCTGCAGTGCATCCTGTGGATGGTACACACTGCAGCCACAGTGCGCTGGTGGTGAAGGGAGTGAATGTTTAGTTTGGTGGATGGGGTGCCAATCATGCGGGCTGCTTTGTCCTGGATGGTGTCGAGTTTCTTGAGTGTTGTTGGAGCTGCACTCATCCAGGCAAGTGGAGAGTATTCCATCACACTCCTGACTTGTGCCTTGTAGCTGGGGAGTCAGGAGGTGAGTCACTCGCCGCGGAATACCCAGCCTCTGACCTGCTCTTGTAGCCCCAGTATTTATGTGGCTGGTCCAGTTAGGTTTCTGGTCAATGGTGACCCCCAGGATGTTGATAGTGGGGGATTCGGCGATGGTAATGCTATTGAATGTAAAGGGGAGGTGGTTGGACTCTTTCTTGTTGGAGGTGGTCATTGCCTGGCACTTGTCTGGCACGAATGTTACTTGCCAGTTATCAGCCCAAGCCTGGATGTTGTCCAGGTCTTGCTGCATGCAAGCACGGAATATTCATTTTCTGAGGGGTTGCGAATGGAGCTGAACACTGTGCAATCATCAGCGAACATCCCCATTTTTGACCTTATGATGGAGGGAAGGTCATTGATGAAACAGCTGAATATGGTCAGGCCTCGGAGACTGCCCTGAGGAACTCCTGCAGCAATATCCTGGGGCTGAGATGATTGGCCTCCAACGACCACTACCATCTTCCTTTGTGCTCGGTGTGACTCCAGCCACTGGAGAGGTTTCCCCGTGTTTCCCATTGATTTCAATTTTACTCGGGCTCCTTGGTGCCACACTCGGTCAAATGCTGCCTTGATGTCAAGGGTGGTTGTAGGGCGAGAGGAGTTTACAGAGACAGGGAGCGACAAGGCCAAGGAGGGATTTGAAAACCAGGATGAGAATTTTAAATTTTAAAATTGAGGCATTGCCAGACCGGGAGTCAATGTAGGTCAGCGAGCACAGGGGTGATGGGAGAACGGGACTTGCTGCGAGTTAGGATACGGGCAGCAGAGTTTTGGATGAACTCAAGTTTACAGAGGTTCGAAGATGGCAGGCCAGCGGGGACAGTATTGGAATAGTCAAGTCCAGAGGTGACAAAGGCATGGTGAGGTTATCAGCAGTCGATGAGCTGAGGCAGGGGCAGAGACGGGCGATGTTACGGAGGTGGAAGTCGGCAGTCTTGGTGATGGAGCAAATTAGAGGTCGGAATCTGATCTCAGGGCCAAATGTAGCCTGGTAAGATTGCTTTTGTATGTAAACGCTCGCACAAACAGGATATTCATCCACAATTAGCTGTTGTGCTTCATTATTAATTAAAATTGTAACTTCTTAACTTGATAGTTAAAACATATGGCCTTTCAGAGCAGAATAATGTTTATTATCTTCAATAAAATAATACAATTCTTTTCCTGCTACTTGGCTTGGAATGACACCTATCCATCATAAACATGTCACAATATGCATCGAACCACTAGGCACCGGACACAACAAAGGCAAACCAAGCCCAGTCGACCCTGTAAAGTCCTCCTCACGAACATCTGGGGACTTGTGCCAAAATTGGGAGAGCTGTCCCACAGACAAGTCAAGCAACAGCCTGACATAGCCATACTCTCAGAATCATACCTTTCAGCCTACGTTCCAGACTCTTCCATCGCCATCCCTGGGTATGTCCTGTCCCACCGGCAGGACAGACCTACCAGAGGTGGCGGTACAGTGATATACAGTCAGGTGGATGTGGCCCTGGGAGTCCTCAACATTGACTCCGGACCCCATGAAATCTCATGGCATCAGGTCAAACCTGGGCAAGGAAACCTCCTGCTGATTACCACCTACCGCCCTCCCTCAGCTGATGAATCAGTCCTCCTCCATGTTAAGCACCACTTGGAGGAAGCACGAAGGGTAGCAAGGGCACAAAATGTACTCTGGGTGGGGGACTTCAATGTCCATCACCAAGAGTGGCTCGGTAGCTCCATTACTGACTGAATTGGCTGATCCTGAAGGACATAGTTGCCGGACTGGGGCTGCGGCAGGTAGTGATTCAATGAACACGAGGGAAAAACCTACTTGACTTCGTCCTCACCAATCTACCTGTCGCAGATGCATCTGTCCATGACAGTATTGGTAGGAGCGATCACCTCACAGTCCTTGTGGAGACGAAGTCGTGTCTTCACACTGAGGACACCGTCCATCGTGTTGTGTGGTACTACCACCGTGCTAAATGGGATAGATTCAGAACAGATCTAGCAGCTCAAAACTGTTCATCCATGAGGCACTGTGGCCCATCAGCAGCAGCAGAATTGTGTTCCACCACAATCTGTAACCTCATGGCCCGGCATATCTCTCACTCTTCCATTACCAACAAGCCAGTGGATCAATGGTTCAATGAGCAGTAGGGCATGCCAAGAGCAGCACCAGGCGTACCTAAAAATGAGGTGCCAGCCTGGTGAAGCTACAACATAGGACTAGATGCATGCAAAACAGCGGAAGCAGCATGCTATAGACAGAACTAAGTGATCCCACAACCAACGGATCAGATCAATGCTCTGCAGTCCTGCCACATCCAGTCGTGAATGTGATGGACATTTAAACAACTAGAGGGAGGAGGAGGCTCTCTAAACATCCCCATCCTCAATGATGGCAGAGCCCAGCATGTGAGTGCAAAAGACAAGGCTGAAGCGTTTGCAATTATCTTCAGCCAGAAGTGCTGAGTGGATGATCCATCTGTAAGATGCTCAAAATTCACAGATCCCCAAAACTCGGAGGAAAACCCGAAAGAAAAGGACTTTGGACTCTTTTCTAACCATTTCAGGGTGACTCACACACGTGCCGCACCAGGAAGCATCAACCAGGGGAAAGTACTTTTCGGGGAATCCACGTCCTTTAAGGGACTCGCTTCCTCGTAGGGGCGACTGTAAGAATTCTGGGAATTCACCTTCTCCCTGAGTATGGAAAACTTTGGCCATTGACTAAAATCCTAAGATGGAAGGATAGGTGAGATGTCACCAGATGAATCAACAACACACACAGTGGAATGTGGGAGAATTACTGCTTCAGAAATGTCTCTGTTTTAATGCAAAACCTACAGCAGGTGGTCAACACTCAGCACTAATTCGAAAGGCAGTAGGCCATTGAAAGAAGCAACTGCTCCGGACATGGTGGGGCCATGTCTTTGTTTTAAAGCAAAACCGATCAACACCTAGGACGTTGGATACAAAAGGAAGCCTGTATAACAGGTGATCAGCAAATCGGAATTAAAACAATGACCCATCGGGAGAAGCAATTGCAACATGATGAGGGACCAGTGTGTACCATCTATAGGATGCAACTCAGCAACTCGTCAAGGCTTCTTCAACTGCACCTCCTAAACCTGTGACCTGGATCATCTAGAAGGACAAGGGCAGTAGGTACATGGGAACACCACCACCTGCACGATCCACTCCAAGTCACACACCATCCTGACGTGGAAATATATCGCCATTCCTTCATCGTCGCTGGGTCAAAATAACTCCCCATCTAACAGCACTGTGGGAGAACCTTCACCACACGGACTGCAAGGTTCAAGAAGGCGGCTCATCACCACCTCCTCAAGGGCAAGTAGCGATGGACAATAAATTCTGGCCTTGCCAGTGACCCCCACATCCCAAGAATAAATTTTAAAAAACAACTCTCCTGCTTCCCTGTGAAGCTGGAAAGACGAATAGGCTACACGTTGCCGTACTCTCCTGAAAACTCCCAGGATTGTTTATATCAAAGGGATAATTAGACTGCTGGTACCATGAGGTTAGCTACAATTCAAGAGTTACTGGACACAGTGCTTTAATTCAGAATCTGCTAGTCTCTATATTCATCATACATGTATATCAAATACAAGAAGCCTGTCTTATGATCACACTTTCATTCCAAATATAATTTATTATTGTGACTACATTTTCATTCTAATCATATTATCATAGTCTGTCACAGCACAGAAGGAGGCTATTCGGCCCATCGTGCCTGTGCCTGTTCTTTGAAAGTGCTATCCTATTCGTCTCACACCCCCGCTCTTTCCCTGTACCCCTGAAGTTTTATCCTGTCAATTATTTACCCAATTCCCTTTTTAAAGTCATTATTGAATCTGCTTCCACCACCCTTTCAGGCAGTGCATTCCAGATCATCAAAACACTTTGCGTAAAAAAATGTTTCCTCATGTCACCTCTGGTTCTTTTGTGAATCACCTTAAATCTGTGTCCTTTGGTTACCAATCCTTCTCTTATTGGAAACAGTTTCTCGTTATTTACTCTATCAAAACCCTTCATGATTTTGAACGCCTCGATCAAATTTCCCCTTAAACTTCTCAGCTCTAAGGAGAACAACCCCAGCTTCTCCAGTCTCTCCACATAAGTGAAGTCCCTCATCCCTGGTACCATTCTAGTAAATCTCTTCTTCACCCTCTCTAAGGCCTTGACATCCTTCCTAAATCTGATGATCTAACAGGAGAAGGAGGTGACGTGAAGTGTGGTGCAGTGATTGTAGGAGAGTGAAGGGAAGCGGGGAGGGAAGTGTTGTGAATAGTGAGGCTGCAGGTGCTGCAGGTTTGAGGAGATTCGTTGATGTAAGAGGTTAGGTTTCTTACCTCGACCTCACTGGTGAGGTCATTAAACTTTTTTCTGCACTACAGCCACATGCTCAGAGCTACACACCTGCCATTAATTTCCTCAGTGACCTCTTCCCACTTGCGGCACAGGGGTTACCTGGAGGGCTTTCTGACCCCCCCTCCAACACCCGCCCAGGGAACAGCTTGGACCAGGGTCGACTGATTGGACCAGGGAACAGCTTGGACCAGGATCGACAGCTTGGACCAGGGTCGACAGCTTGGACCAGGGAACAGCTTGGACCAGGATCGACAGCTTGGACCAGGGTCGACAGCTTGGACCAGGGAACAGCTTGGACCAGGATCGACAGCTTGGACCAGGGTCGACAGCTTGGACCAGGGTCGACAGCTTGGACCAGGGTCGACAGCTTGGACCAGGGAACAGCTTGGACCAGGGAACAGCTTGGACCAGGGTCGACAGCTTGGACCAGGGTCGACAGCTTGGACCAGGGTCGACAGCTTGGACCAGGGAACAGCTTGGACCAGGGAACAGCTTGGACCAGGGAACAGCTTGGACCAGGGAACAGCTTGGACCAGGGAACAGCTTGGACCAGGGTGGACAGCTTGGACCAGGTCTCCGAAGCTGTATACGAGAGCCTGGGTGCCCTCTCTGTACCTCTTCCTTGCTGTCTGCAGCCAGAGTGCACCTTTGGTGCTGCCTTTAAATGTTATCAGTGAAGCCCGATTTCCTGCGCCCCCCCAAACAGACATACAATGAATAAGTGGTGCAGGGATCACTGGCTGCACGCCTGACTCATGATAATGAGCCAGTAGCACCAATTTCACCTGCTCCCTGCGATCTGTTTCTAGCTTTTTCGGTGCAACCGAATTTCTCGGCCCAAGTGGTGGGAAATGGGAGTGTCCACCTGGTGAAGCAGCGATTGCTCTTGTGAGCTTTGGGCTGAGGTTCTAACGCTGTCCCAAATAAACCTGTTAAAATGGCAGGGGGTGTGAGTGTGGTGTGGACAAGGTGAATACCAGGCTGCCGATACTTTATCCCCCCCCCCCACCCCGTTCTCATCGGGTGCCCCCAAGTGGTGAGAATTGGAAGTGTCCATCTGGTGGAGCAGTGATTGTTCTTGTGAACTTTGGGCTGAGGTTCCATGTGGGACTTCACTCTGCAGCTGTCTGTGCGACTCCCGGTCCAGGAGCACTTGATGCTGACTCGGGGGCATCTGAAATGTGGAGAACATTCCAGTCCCCAGCACTGACATCTCTTCCCCTGACTGACACTTAAAAAAACGTAAAACTTAACATAAATCCCTGAGAAATCAATGGATGAAGCAATAAGACTTCAATTTCCTGATACACATCACTAATTATGGGAATTATTGGTGAGATTTTTTACTGATGGGACTGTATCAAGCCTCTCCTTTAATGGACAAACAGGAATGTAGTTATCAATAAGATTAAAGATCATTTTTGGAACTGGAGGGAGATTTGAATATAATTTCTTGAAGCAGATTTTTTCCCCTTCAGTAATACACGACTCAAATGTTTCCACAAGACAAAGAATCAAACCTGATCATCAAACACACACGGACAAAATGTCTTTGTGTCTCTTAGTGACAAAAGTAAAATGAGCTGGCACAAACATGGCAGCAAATAGTGGGCTCCGAACTATACTTACTTTGAATGAAATGGTGCCTAAGGGCTCAAGGCAGAAACTTCGCTGCAGAAATCAGCCACCTTTTGATCCTCTCCTGTTCCGACAGTTTGATGCCCGAGTAGGACAGACACAGCTCAGCAGAGTCTCAGCATCTTGGTGTCCAATCTGATCACCTTTAAATGCACTGAATGACTCTCAGCACCTTCAGGTGAATCTGCTGTTTGAGCAGTGAGTTCAGACCTTTTTATACTGTTTTCTGAAGAAGTTTTTGAATACATTAGGCAGGAACATTAAATGCTGAAGAAAAAACAGCAGCTCATTGATTCTGCAATTGTTTCTTCGTTCCAAGCTTGTGATTGATTTAAAAATCATTAACTCTCTGAGTGTCGGCCGCAGGGAAGTCTGAACACAAAGGCAGCCATTTATTAAATGATTCCAGCTCATGCCCTGTAAGGCTGAAAATTCCCCAGTGATACAGGAATAACATTCGTGAAGTGTCAGGAGTGGCTTGTCCTGTATGTTACAATTCAGCCTCACTCCCAAAACTCTTTCCTTGTTCTCATTGTAAAAGGCAGTTTCCATGAGCAGGCCCACACCGCGGGGGTAATTCTGACTTTGGACGACAGTGTAAAATGGATGATATCAGATCAGCCGTTCGTGATCCATCTCTCCCCATTTACATTTCGATTGACTTCAATGCCAATTAAAATCAGGAGGGATGTCCAACGGGCGGCTTCCAAAAAGCATCACTTCACACTTCTCTGCATCAAATTCAATCTGTCATGTGTCTGCCCATTTCACCAGTCTGTCTAAGTCCTCCTGAAGTCTGTTACTATCCTCCTCACTGTTTACTACTTTTCTGAGTTTCATGTCATCTGCAAACTTTGAAATTATGCCCTGTATACCCAAGTCCAGGTCATTAATACAGATCAAAAGGAGCAGTGGTCTGAATACTGACCGCTGGGGGATATCACTGGATAATTCCCTTCAGTCTGGAAAACAACCGTTCACCACACAGGGCTTTCTGTCCCTGAGCCAATTTCATATCTACGCTGCCACTGCCCCTTTAATTCCATGGGCTTCAATTATATTGTGAACCCAGAGAACATTCATGAACTTCCCAGAACAAATTCATGTACCCAGTACACATTCATATACTTTCCAGAACGCATTCCCCAAACAAATTAATGTACTGCACCGAAAAGGCACCAACACTTTCCAGAACACATTCATATACTTTCCAGAACGCATTTGTACACAGAGACAGTTCAATTTCTGATGTTTGTGACTGAACCCCATTCTGTACTGACTCAAAGTCTCAGGCTCACAGTCTATGCCTTCACCCAAGCCGAGTGTGGTGAAGGTCCCACCATCTTTCTCTTGCTTCAAAGCTTGCAAAGTATCCTGATCTTCACGATCTCCTATCCCCACCGCTTCCCAGACTGCAGAGATCGTATCTGCCCATCCCTACCTGCTCATATCCCTGCTGGCAAACACTTGAATACCTCGGGGCGACAAGTAATTTGCACCTTCTCTCTATCGTCACAGTCACTCAATTTAGCAGTTTGATCTATCGCTGATATTGAGGCTCCTGGGTTTTTCCTGACTTTTATTTCAGGAATATCGGGAATCTCTATGGTCTGTGTCACATTCTCTGCAGCGTTTTCAACATCTGTAGTTTCACCCTCTGGGAGCTGAGTTTTCTCTTTGACCCTAACTCTCCCGACCTCTCGTTTGACCCTACGTGTGGGGGCCAGTCTAGGTATCGAGTCCCTCAGACCTTGATCAAGATAATGATCTCGGTTGTCCTCCCCTTTCCAGTCTGTACCTTCGTTCCCGCTATCATCTCCTTCAACTACACTACACTGACTTACGGCATGTACCATCCACCTGTGGGATTTCAGCTGTGGTTTAAGCTTTTCTGTCTCTTTATTACATTGCACACTGTGATATGGTCTCTTTTGTGTTGCCACTCTTTCTTTCCTCATATTGTCAGCCATCGGTTTAGTGGCTGCAGTCAGTTCATTTGTTTCAGCCTTTGCTTTTTCTTTTTGGGGAGCTTCATGTGTTTTGCTTGCTACCTGTCTTTACATGTATGTCACTGATCCCTGCAGCATCTCTGTATACTTCCTATTTTCATTGTCAGTCTTGCCACATTCTTCCTTCATTTCCTCTGCTTTACCTTTCAGCATTTTATTCTCAGTCTGAACTGCCCGCAGTTTGATTTAAATCCCTCCTGAAGCTGAAATAGCAGCTCCCCTGCTCTCCAGCTGTCACCTTTGCCCTTTTCCTCCTCAGTGAACTCCTTCACTTGACTCTCAACTACACACAAAGTCTGACAGGTTTTAACGAATACACAACAAGTTCCGATGTTCTCCTGAATATATTTCATTGTCATATCTGCAATCGCCCACCTCAAAAACCCGTGAGCACAACAGCTCACCACAAAAACCCATGAGCACAACAGCTCACCACAAAAACCCGTGAGCACAACAGCTCACCACAAAAACCCGTGAGCACAACAGCTCACCACAAAAACCCGTGAGCACAGCAGCTCACCACAAAAACCCGTGAGCACAACAGCTCACCATAAAAACCCGTGAGCACAACAGCTCTCCACAAAAACCCGTGAGCACAACAGCTCACCACAAAAACCCGTGAGCACAACAGCTCTCCACAAAAACCCGTGAGCACAGCAGCTCACCACAAAAACCCGTGAGCACAACAGCTCTCCACAAAAACCCGTGAGCACAGCAGCTCACCACAAAAACCCGTGAGCACAACAGCTCACCACAAAAACCCGTGAGCACAACAGCTCTCCACAAAAACCCGTGAGCACAACAGCTCACCACAAAAACCCGTGAGCACAGCAGCTCACCACAAAAACCCGTGAGCACAACAGCTCTCCACAAAAACCCGTGAGCACAACAGCTCTCCACAAAAACCCGTGAGCACAGCAGCTCACCACAAAAACCCGTGAGCACAACAGCTCACCACAAAAACCCGTGAGCACAACAGCTCTCCACAAAAACCCGTGAGCACAGCAGCTCACTACAAAAACCCGTGAGCACAACAGCTCACCACAAAACCCCGTGAGCACAACAGCTCTCCACAAAAACCCGTGAGCACAACAGCTCACCACAAAAACCCGTGAGCACAACAGCCCATCTCAAAACCCATGAGCACAACAGCTCACCACAAAAACCCGTGAGCACAACAGCTCACTACAAAAACCCGTGAGCACAACAGCTCACCACAAAACCCCGTGAGCACAACAGCTCACCACAAAAACCCGTGAGCACAACAGCTCACCACAAAAACCTGTGAACACACAGCCCACGACAAAAACCCATGTGCACAACAGCCCACGACAAAAACCCATGAGCACAACAGCTCACTACAAAAACCCGTGAGCACAACAGCTCACCACAAAAACCCGTGAGCACAACAGCTCTCCACAAAAACCCGTGAGCACAACAGCTCACCACAAAAACCCGTGAGCACAGCAGCTCACCACAAAAACCCGTGAGCAAAACAGCTCTCCACAAAAACCCGTGAGCACAACAGCTCTCCAAAAAAACCCGTGAGCACAGCAGCTCACCACAAAAACCCGTGAGCACAACAGCTCACCACAAAAACCCGTGAGCACAACAGCTCTCCACAAAAACCCGTGAGCACAGCAGCTCACTACAAAAACCCGTGAGCACAACAGCTCACCACAAAACCCCGTGAGCACAACAGCCCATCTCAAAACCCGTGAGCACAACAGCTCACCACAAAACCCCGTGAGCACAACAGCTCTCCACAAAAACCCGTGAGCACAACAGCTCACCACAAAAACCCGTGAGCACAACAGCACATCTCAAAACCCGTGAGCACAACAGCTCACCACAAAAACCCGTGAGCACAACAGCTCACTACAAAAACCCGTGAGCACAACAGCTCACCACAAAACCCCGTGAGCACAACAGCTCACCACAAAAACCCGTGAGCACAACAGCTCACCACAAAAACCTGTGAACACACAGCCCACGACAAAAACCCATGTGCACAACAGCCCACGACAAAAACCCATGAGCACAACAGCTCACTACAAAAACCCGTGAGCATAACAGCTCACCACAAAAACCCGTGAGCACAACAGCTCACCAAATAAACCCGTGAGCACAACAGCTCACGACAAAAACCCATGAGCACAACAGCTCACCACAAAAACCTGTGAGCACAACAGCTCACCACAAAAACCCGTGAGCACAACAGCTCACCACAAAAACCCGTGAGCACAACAGCTGAACACAAAAACCCGTGAGCACAACAGCTCACCACAAAAACCTGTGAGCACAACAGCCCACCACAAAACCCTGTGAACACAACAGCTCACCACAAAAACCCGTGAGCACAACAGCTCACCACAAAAACCCATGAGCACAACAGCTCACTACAAAAACCCGTGAGCACAACAGCTCACCACAAAAACCCGTGAACACACAGCCCACGACAAAAACCCATGTGCACAACAGCCCACGACAAAAACCCATGAGCACAACAGCTCACTACAAAAACCCGTGAGCACAACAGCTCACCACAAAAACCCGTGAGCACAACAGCTCTCCACAAAAACCCGTGAGCACAGCAGCTCACCACAAAAACCCGTGAGCACAACAGCTCACCACAAAAACCCGTGAGCACAACAGCTCTCCACAAAAACCCGTGAGCACAGCAGCTCACTACAAAAACCCGTGAGCACAACAGCTCACCACAAAACCCCGTGAGCACAACAGCCCATCTCAAAACCCGTGAGCACAACAGCTCAGCACAAAACCCCGTGAGCACAACAGCTCTCCACAAAAACCCGTGAGCACAACAGCTCACCACAAAAACCCGTGAGCACAACAGCCCATCTCAAAACCCATGAGCACAACAGCTCACCACAAAAACCCGTGAGCACAACAGCTCACTACAAAAACCCGTGAGCACAACAGCTCACCACAAAACCCCGTGAGCACAACAGCTCACCACAAAAACCCGTGAGCACAACAGCTCACCACAAAAACCTGTGAACACACAGCCCACGACAAAAACCCATGTGCACAACAGCCCACGACAAAAACCCATGAGCACAACAGCTCACTACAAAAACCCGTGAGCACAACAGCTCACCACAAAAACCCGTGAGCACAACAGCTCTCCACAAAAACCCGTGAGCACAACAGCTCACCACAAAAACCCGTGAGCACAGCAGCTCACCACAAAAACCCGTGAGCACAACAGCTCTCCACAAAAACCCGTGAGCACAACAGCTCTCCACAAAAACCCGTGAGCACAGCAGCTCACCACAAAAACCCGTGAGCACAACAGCTCACCACAAAAACCCGTGAGCACAACAGCTCTCCACAAAAACCCGTGAGCACAGCAGCTCACTACAAAAACCCGTGAGCACAACTGCTCACCACAAAACACCGTGAGCACAACAGCCCATCTCAAAACCCGTGAGCACAACAGCTCACCACAAAACCCCGTGAGCACAACAGCTCTCCACAAAAACCCGTGAGCACAACAGCTCACTACAAAAACCCGTGAGCACAACAGCTCACCACAAAACCCCGTGAGCACAACAGCTCACCACAAAAACCCGTGAGCACAACAGCTCACGACAAAAACCTGTGAACACACAGCCCACGACAAAAACCCATGTGCACAACAGCCCACGACAAAAACCCATGAGCACAACAGCTCACTACAAAAACCCGTGAGCACAACAGCTCACCACAAAAACCCGTGAGCACAACAGCTCACCAAAAAAACCCGTGAGCACAACAGCTCACGACAAAAACCCATGAGCACAACAGCTCACCACAAAAACCCGTGAGCACAACAGCTCACCACAAAAACCCGTGAGCACAACAGCTCACCACAAAAACCCGTGAGCACAACAGCTGAACACAAAAACCCGTGAGCACAACAGCTCACCACAAAAACCTGTGAGCACAACAGCCCACCACAAAACCCTGTGAACACAACAGCTCACCACAAAAACCCGTGAGCACAACAGCTCACCACAAAAACCCATGAGCACAACAGCTCACTACAAAAACCCGTGAGCACAACAGCTCACCACAAAAACCCGTGAACACACAGCCCACGACAAAAACCCATGTGCACAACAGCCCACGACAAAAACCCATGAGCACAACAGCTCACTACAAAAACCCGTGAGCACAACAGCTCACCACAAAAACCCGTGAGCACAACAGATCACCACAAAAAACCTGTGAGCACAACAGCTGAACACAAAAACCCGTGAGCACAACAGCCCACCACAAAACCCTGTGAACACAACAGCTCACCACAAAAACCCGTGAGCACAACAGCTCACCACAAAAACCCGTGAGCACAACAGCTCACCACAAAAACCCGTGAGCACAACAGATCACCACAAAAAACCTGTGAGCACAACAGCTGAACACAAAAACCCGTGAGCACAACAGCCCACCACAAAACCCTGTGAACACAACAGCTCACCACAAAAACCCGTGAGCACAACAGCTCACCACAAAAACCCGTGAGCACAACAGCTCACTACAAAAACCCGTGAGCACAATTGCTCACCACAAAACCCCGTGAGCACAACAGCTCACCACAAAAACCCGTGAACACACAGCCCACGACAAAAACCCATGTGCACAACAGCCCACGACAAAAACCCATGAGCACAACAGCTCAGTACAAAAACCCGTGAGCACAACAGCTCACCACAAAAACCCGTGAGCACAACAGCTCACCAAAAAAACCCGTGAGCACAACAGCTCACGACAAAAACCCATGAGCACAACAGCTGAACACAAAAACCCGTGAGCACAACAGCTCACCACAAAAACCCGTGAGCACAACAGCTGAACACAAAAACCCGTGAGCACAACAGCTTACCACAAAAACCCGTGAGCACAGCAGCTCATCACAAAAAGCCGTGAGCACAACAGCTCACCTCAAAACTCGTGAGCACAACAGCGCACCACAAAAACCCGTGAGCACAACAGCTCACCACAAAAACCCGTGAGCACAACAGCTCACCACAAAAACCCGTGAGCACAACAGCTCACTACAAAAACCCGTGAGCACAATTGCTCACCACAAAACCCCGTGAGCTCAACAGCTCACCACAAAAACCCGTGAGCACAACAGCTCACCACAAAAACCCGTGAACACACAGCCCACGACAAAAACCCATGTGCACAACAGCCCACGACAAAAACCCATGAGCACAACAGCTCACTACAAAAACCCGTGAGCACAACAGCTCACCACAAAAACCCGTGAGCACAACAGCTCACCAAAAAAACCCGTGGGCACAACAGCTCACGACAAAAACCCATGAGCACAACAGCTCACCACAAAAACCCGTGAGCACAACAGCTCACCACAAAAACCCGTGAGCACAACAGCTGAACACAAAAACCCGTGAGCACAACAGCTTACCACAAAAACCCGTGAGCACAGCAGCTCATCACAAAAAGCCGTGAGCACAACAGCTCACCTCAAAACTCGTGAGCACAACAGCGCACCACAAAAACCCGTGAGCACAACAGCTCACCACAAAAACCCGTGAGCACAACAGTCCACCGTGAGTCCGTCTGATCAGCACGTTAACAACTCACAACCGTGGGTAAACAACCCACCCCGGTCCTGCCACTGGAAAACGGGTATCCCTTGACCACAAAACACGGGACTGAACTTTGCCTGTTTATCAATCACAGCAACCCAAATACTTATACCGTGTACAACAACCCAAATACTTATACCGTGTACAACAACCCGAATACTTATACCGTGTACAACAACCCGAATACTTATACCGTGTACAACAACCCGAATACTTATACCGTGTACAACAACCCAAATACTTATACCGTGTACAACACCCCGAATACTTATACCGTGTACAACACCCCGAATACTTATACCGTGTACAACACCCCGAATACTTATACCGTGTACAACACCCCGAATACTTATACCGTGTACAACACCCCGAATACTTATACCGTGTACAACACCCCGAATACTTATACCGTGTACAACAACCCGAATACTTATACCGTGTACAACAACCCAAATACTTATACCGTGTACAACAACCCAAATACTTATACCGTGTACAACACCCCGAATACTTATACCGTGTACAACACCCCGAATACTTATACCGTGTACAACAACCCGAATACTTATACCGTGTACAACAACCCGAATACTTATACCGTGTACAACACCCCGAATACTTATACCGTGTACAACACCCCGAATACTTATACCGTGTACAACAACCCGAATACTTATACCGTGTACAACAACCCGAATACTTATACCGTGTACAACACCCCGAATACTTATACCGTGTACAACAACCCGAATACTTATACCGTGTACAACACCCCGAATACTTATACCGTGTACAACAACCCGAATACTTATACCGTGTACAACACCCCGAATACTTATACCGTGTACAACAACCCGAATACTTATACCGTGTACAACACCCCGAATACTTATACCGTGTACAACAACCCGAATACTTATACCGTGTACAACAACCCGAATACTTATACCGTGTACAACAACCCGAATACTTATACCGTGTACAACAACCCGAATACTTATACCGTGTACAACAACCCGAATACTTATACCGTGTACAACACCCCGAATACTTATACCGTGTACAACAACCCGAATACTTATACCGTGTACAACAACCCGAATACTTATACCGTGTACAACACCCCGAATACTTAAACAACAACCTAGAGTGAATACTTATACTTTGTACCAACAACGCCTCATGCCTCACTTTGGGGCACCAATATGTCAGTAAAAATATTAATACCAATATGCCTTCTACTTATACTGTTCTTATCCTTGAATAAAGGCCGTGAAACTGTTGGTACTAAAGTATAATAGTTTTATTAAGAGTTTATACCAAATAACAAAGATGTTTAAAATACAAGAGTACAATTAAGTCTGCTGGTTAGATGGATCCAACCTGGTTGATTGTTCATGAAACCACAGACCCCAGAGTGCACCAGTGGAATGTCTGATCTATATTGACAGTCCAGCCGTGTCCTGAGAACGTTCTGGCTCGTTAACAAAAACATCTCACATATATATGTTTTAAAGACAAACAACTCTGTATGTCTGAGCTTCCCATCAATCATCTCCACTGTCTCTAAAGGGAGGCTATCCGTCTTACTCCCATACTCCAATCATTCAGCATAGTAACACTCCTTTCTGGTTCCCACAGCCCTTATCTTAATTCCCTTTTCCATTCTTCCGATGATACCACCATTAAGATGGCCCAGGTGAAGTTAACCAAAAGGGCTTTCTCTCTCACAAGGTCGTGAGCAGCTTGTTTTAATACAAACAGCGAGCCCTTTGTTCACAGCTGACTTCACATGTATTTTGCTTTAACATAAGATTTATAATAATGTAACTTAGGTTTATAAGAAAATAGAAAGCTTGTTTCGTGCTTTTCTTAAAACAAGCCAACGTTATGCAATCTGTCCTCATCATTTAACCCTCTAAGCCCCAGTATCATTCTGGTGAATCTGCTCTGCATCCTCTCCAAGGCCAGTATATCCTTCCTGAGGTGCGGTGTCCAAAACTGAACGTAATACTCTAGATAGGGCCTGACTAAGGCTCTATAGAGCTGAAGCAAAGCTTCTTCACCTTTGTATCTCAGCCCCTTTGAGATTAAAGCCTAGATTTCTTTAGCCTTTTTAATTGCTTTTTGCACCTTTCTACAAGCTTTTAGTGATTTGTCAACTTGGTCTCCCGAATCTCTTTGCTCCTCTACAGTTCCTCGTTTCTCACCTTTTATAAATTACCCCTATTTATCTTTCTTGGGTCCAAAGTGGACGACCTCGCACTTGCCCACATTGAACTCCATTTGCCATAGTTTCACTCACTCACTTCATCTGTCTATGACCCTTTGTAACTTCCTGCTCCCATCCACACAATTTACTGTCTCCCAACTTAGTGTCATATGCAAACTGGGATATACAGCTCTCTATTCCTTCATCCAAGTCATTAATAAACATGGTGGAAAGTTAAGGCCCAGAGCAGATTCCTGCAAACACCACTTATCACATCCCACCAATCAGAGAACATACTCTTTATCCCCATTCCTGTCTCCCAAACAATTTCCTCCCAAGTCAAAAGGCTCCAATTCTGTGTGCTCTCATTTTTGCCAATTATCTATTGTGTGAAACCTTATCGATGCCTTCTTGAACTCCATATAGATAACATCCATAGACACTCCTTTGTCTGCCTTATTAGAAATCTCTTCAATAAATTCAACTCGTTTAGTCAGAATCGACTTACCTTGAACTCTGATCAGTTCATGTTTGTTCAAATGCTCAGTCACTCTATCCCTCATGACAGATTATAGTAGCTTCCTCACAACTGATGTGAAACTAACAGGTCTGTAATTGCCTGGTTTCTCTCTCCCACCTTCTTAAATATGAAGTGAACTCTGACGCTCTTTTCCCATTTCCCAGACAAAGAATCTCAGACTAACTGTTGTGCCCCTACTGCCACCTGGTGGAGATCAGATGACTCAGCACAGGCTGAAGATTAAACCTCCGTCCTTGCTGCCTTTTATGGTTTTGTTCCTCACTGCAGGCCAACTTACCAACTGAGACACAGTGGATTTCCAGAGACTAATGTTTAAACAGGTGTTCAGGCTGATGGATAGTGGGATGGAGAATAGGCAACCATGGACATACAGACCGTCTACACCTCCACTGTTCACCAGGATTATCTCCAGGCATCCATTTCATACCCAACAATGGACCAACCAGTCCCCATCCACCACCATCCTCCTCGACTTGGCTGAGCTTGTTCTCCCCCTAAAGAGGTTGACTTCCAGAAAAAAGTGTTGCTATCGGAACTGTGAGGGGTTTTTACTGTTTCTCGGGCTTATTATAGGTCAGCCAGTTATGTTTTTCCTGAGCTGCCCTGCCCGCTGTGCGGTTGCGAATCGCTTTCCCCTTCCTGATTCTGAGCTGAGGACTTATCGGGCGGTAACAAGGACAGACAAACAGACCAGTGGATTGGTGCAAGGAAAACCAATGTTTATTAATAAGAAAACTAAAACTACAAGGTAAACAGTATTATACAGAAGATAAAAGAAATCGCTATGGATGCAATACAGTCTTACACTTAACGGGGTGGAAGAAACGGACACATCGAGGGAAAATTCTAAAATCACAATTTTAGCAATATCCCTTTAACTCCCACCCTTACACCTAGATCGGTTGTCTTGTGGTGGCCAGAGAATTAATGCTCACCGGTGAAACAGATGAAAAGGCCTGGCCCCTGTGCCCTGCTGCTGCCATCGACATGTGGTTGCGAGGTTTACTGGATGGCCTTCCTTCTTAGTTGCTAGCAGGCAGACAGGACACCAGGCCAAGAGGCGAAGAGAAGAGAGAGAGAGATACTGGGAAGCCCCAGTTATATCCTCCCCGGTATCAGGTTGTTTTTT
This sequence comes from Heptranchias perlo, assembly GCF_035084215.1. NCBI lineage: Eukaryota > Metazoa > Chordata > Chondrichthyes > Hexanchiformes > Hexanchidae > Heptranchias > Heptranchias perlo. The sequence goes on along the minus strand of NC_090329.1, from coordinate 12,610,415 downwards.
TTGTGCCTCATCAGCTTGCTCCATTGTTCGATTTGAGCACGAAAACGTAAGACAAAGGACCCCAATCTCTGGCCTATTTACATAATGGCCGGTATCTGTACTGATGAGTTCCATAACTGCTTTCCATTGTTCCTGAATGTTCCTTGATGGTTCACCTTAGGTGGGATTACTTCTGATGGCTTGCCTCAGGGCGTGAATGCAACTGCTTGTCTCCCTGCATTGTTCAAAAAAACATCCCTGTCTGCCCTTGTGGAAAGGTGTCCAGTTTCAAATGCTGCAGGCCTTTGGCCATGTGTCTGACTGCAGCCATTTTGTGAGGCCCTGGCTTGTTTAGAACACAGTCACACCAGGGTTATTTTTTTAATAACTCCAATAAATCTTCGGCGGGGGGAGACATGTGAAATTTTGCGAATCCCTTCACTCCCCCCTGTGGATACTTAAACTTGCTTGAAGTGTCCATGCAAGGTGAGCAAAGATTTCTGACCGTCGCAAACAACCCTCCCCTTTATTTACCTATCCCTAATCCCTCGACACATACATTCCCTTACTTGGAGAGAACCCCAGTGTATGGCAGGCATTCGGATAGAAAACAAGGTTGAATTACAACAATCCCAGCACGGAGGGGTCCAAATACCCCTGCACCACTTGGGATGAAACAGTATTTCGCATACTATACAACACAACGATGAACAATCTTTATTCAAAACAACATCAAAACAAAAACTTACTTTATTGAAAACAACAAACGGAAGGGACCATCTTTATTAAAATAATGAAACAGGCTGCCATCACTCGCAAGGGATGCGTCCCCGAACTCACGCGGGTGTTTCGTCTACCCGAGCATACTGGTCCTTCCATACCCTTTGTGTTCTAACTACTACCTCGAGACCCCTATTCCTACACTGGACGCAAACCAGATAGAGGACGATCCCGAGCTGACAGAATACTAGCACGTGTGATGCCAGACGAATCCAGGAGGGGACCTCAATATTCTCAAAGATGTCCCACCAGGGTGGGGTCGTAATACTCAGAATATCGGCCCCTATCTGGACAGTCTTCTGTTGCAGCGTGTAAAAGTGTTTTTGGGACACCCCTACTGCTTTTAATCATTTAACGAGGTGTTCTGGGAGAGGGGAGATCTGATAGCCGAAGTGGGCTACATACTTTTGGAGGTTGGTGAAATTCTCTTTCACAGTGAGGTGAACAGTGGATGGTTCAGGGATGGGGACAATTCGTGTCTGTGCCACTTGAACTTCTGCCTCGGGTTTAAAGCAGAAACTGCTGTCACTCACCGCGCACCAGCTGTGCTGACCGTGCTGGTAGTGAGACGCTGCTGTGGTGATGCAATATGTCCCACCTCCTATATACGCCACCTGTGGGGGAACATGGCCTTGTGCCATGGCTTCCATGGTGCAGTTTATAGGCTTCGCGTCAGCAGCTCTGAACCCGCACTGCGGTTTTGAATAGGCGTTCGAGTGCTGGGGACACAGGATTGTGTGTGATCCCCGGCTCTGGCACCCCGAGAGGTCAGTACCCGTCATACCATGCTCCCACTTTATGACGTAGGGCGGGACCGCTGTGAAACAAACGTGTGCACCCCCCTGAATGACACCAATGTTCTCCACCCTGTACACCGGCACGGGTCAGGCCGTCCCGCCCATGACTGGCATCCTTACAACTATCCCTATGATGGTGTGGTTGGAACGCCCACAGTCCACTGGGACTGGGTAGGCCTCAGAAGCTCGGCGGAGCTGGCACGGACTTAACGTATTCTCAAAAGGGTGGAGGGCTGCGAGGTGTTTGTTGCTGATCCAGGAGGGGACTAAACCTTGCTTTAAATCCTCCAGATTGCTGCGGCCCTCGCCCAGCAACCATGCCCCATACAGCACGCACACTTCATTCTGCACCGCCTGGTCTGACGCATTCCGACCCTCCCTAATGAGCGCATTCACCGTCTCTGCATGCTTTTCCAGCTCCGCTATGATCTCCTTTATGTGGAGAGTCATGGCCTGATCTTCGTGCAGTTCCGAACCCACCACCTTATTCACATCGATTAATATTTTCTTTAATTGCGTTTTTAAACCATTAATCTGGGTCTACAGCTCGATGTCATCTAAGCTGTTGATGACAGAAGACCCCGTGTTAAAACCAGTTAAGACATCGTTAAGAGCACCCCTTCTTTGTCTCCCAATCCCGCTCAAAAGCTCGTGGGTGTATAGTCTGGTTCTGTCAACGTCTGAAAAATCAAACGGATAAAATTTACGGAACATCTCTTTTAAGAGGGCTTGATACAACTGCGCGGTCTCTGTGGGGCACCACGCGGGTAGGTGTACCTCGGTGAGGTTTAAAATCACGGAGGCTACCGCGTAGTGCACCCCTTGATACAGCACCTGGTCTGTAGGTACTAGCACCAAGCCGTTCCCTGGTCCCTTGTTGGTGGCAGGACATCCCTTTACTATCATACGTGACATCGCAGTCGTGGGCAGGGGCTGTCGGGGGCGGGTTACTAATTCAGTGGCATTAACCGAGATTGGGGAGTATGGGATCGCGCATGCGCTCAGGCGCGATTCCCAGTCCTTCCCCCTCCCGTTATCTTGCCACTGGCTGTGGAAAATGATGGAAATGCCTGTGGGGCAGACCTTCTCTGAACCCCACATACAGACATAGATCTCCTGATCCGGTTCCCACCATTTGTCCCAGAACACACTTAACCCTCCCTGGGTCCCTGTGATGGTCCTGTGGGTGTTATTCCCTAACCTCTCCCACTCTACCCTGGGGTTCCCCATATCCTTACTTAATTTCCTAAGCCACCACCACCTATCCAGGGGAACGTTGCCTTTACATGACAAACATATTCCTTTTCCCGCGGTGACGCTAATCCTTGGGGTGACAATTCGTATCCTCGGGCACTGGAGGGAGGTCTCCCCATATGAAAAACCGGTCTGGCTCGAGTACTGGGTCGAATTTGAGCCCAGCCATCCGGGCCAGCTCCCCTCGTGAGTGTACAAGGCGATTTCATCCGCCTCGCGTAGGCCACTCCCATCGTGGGCGAGGGGCGCCGTTTTTCCGGAGCATCCGAAGATGTGGCGGTCCTCGGTGTCGCCCCTTCTCGCGAGGCTCAGCCCAGACAGGGCGAGCAGGATCACTCCTCCGAACATTCCCTGTTAAAGATAAAGAACATCGAGCCGGGCTCCCTATAGGCTTCCTGGCTCGGGTGAAGTGTGAGCGGGTCCCTCGACCTCGGCTCACGTAGACAACACTGGAACGGTTCCATCTTAAAATTACATTATGGATCCACACCTTATAATAAACCTATACATCTTAACTTAAAACTACAAACTTAACTGCTAAAGTTATATACATCCGCCGCCCGTCTCCGAGCGGCCAGCTCAAATTCTGTCAGGACTGCTGCAGGCTGCTCCCTGCGGTGTGGCTGTACTGAGCTTTACTTCCGGTCCCTCACAGCCCGCGACTGCTGGCTGAGGACCTTTGTCTTTCGACTTAACTTTAGCACGGGAGGTAGCCCTTTTAAACTGGGGAGCCGGCGACCATGCCTTCCTAGGCTGGGGTGTCCGAGGGGACCTCCTAGGAAGTGCTGTTGGTGGGGCTACCCTGGCGAGCGGACCCTTGCTGTGGGTCGCAGCCCTCGCTGGCTGGGGGCTTTTCCCCTGTGGCTCCTCCCTTCCCAAGTCTGAGCTGGGAACAGGCAACCCCCTGCTGTTTGCTGCCGGTGGCTGAGAGTCTTCCTCTCCAGGTTCAAAACCTAGGTCGGGGGCGGGGCTACCTGCCTCGGGCTCCTCCTCCTCCCCACCTGAGTCCCAGAAGAGAGGGGGAGTGGTTTGGACAGGGGTCTGGGTGACTCCTCCCCTGACACATGCGACTGCGCCTGTGTGTGCTGCCTGTGAGCTGGGACCTGCTGGGAGCTGGGGATTTCTAACCTCGGGTTGGATCCCAGCTGCCTGCTTTTTCACCTCCGCAGTACTGGGGACCGATAGCTCTTGGACCGCTTCCCTCCTAGCCTTGTCTATGGCTCGTTCCCCTGCGCGGACGGTCAGGCCCAGGAATTTCACCTCCTGCTGGCTGATCTGCGCTTTCTTCGGGTTGACCTTGAACCCTTTACTCTGCAGCAGCTCCAGCAATTCGGCCAGTAGCGGGCCATGCTCCCCGACTGAGTCGGTAAACAAGAGAAGGTCGTCGACATACTGCACCAATTGGGTGGGCTGGCTAAATTCCTTTAAACTACTCGCCATGCACTGGTGAAAGATGCTGGGGCTGTTCTGAAAACCTTGCGGCAAACAGTTCCAAGTATACTGTTGCCCTTTAAAAGTAAAAGCGAACTTATACTGGTCTTCCCTCCTTAAGGGGATCGACCAAAACCCATTCGAAATATCCAGCACCGTGAACGTAGTCGCGGATGCTGGAATGCTTCCGATGAGGTCGGCAACTGCTGCCACTGTGGGGCCACACGCGGGGATATTGCTGTTGAGCACCCAATAGTCCACCGTGGCTCTCCATGAATTGTCCGGTTTCTTGACCGGCCAAAGCGGAGAATTAACATGAGTGGCTCTGGGCCTCAGCACTCCCTGCTGCACCAACGAGGATATGGCCATCTCCATATCGGGCTCTGCTTCTCTAGGAAAGTTATACTGCTTCTGGGGCCGGGCCATGGGGTCTCCGTCTACCCTGACCTCAAACCCGGTGACCCTCCCGCAGTCGTGTTTGTGCGAGGCGAACGCAGCCATGCGAGCCTGCACGACTGCTTTAAATTCCTCCGGGACACCCTCTACCATGAGCCCGAGGTCGTAACCTCCTTTCGGCTTCACAGTACACAGGGTTCCCTTCCCTTCTTTTCCTGGGATAACTCCCACGCCATTCTCCTCACCCGTGTCGGCTCCCCAAAGGCAATGGTTGCGGAGATCCACGAGGATCCCGTGGCCCACGATGAAGTCGGCCCCTAGGATCCCCTTTCCTCCCTCCGCTTCCCACCTCGCCAGGACATACGTCCACTTGGTTTGGAGTGGGCCCAGGCGGACTGAGAGCGGCTCGGAGAATGCTCCCGCCTGTTCCTTACCGGTGAACCCCGATAGAACGTATGGAACTCCGCTAGACAGAGGTGAGGTGGTGGGATTAGCTGCGTGGATCACGGTGCATGATGCCCCCGTATCCAGCTGATAAGTCCCTTTAACCTTCTCTACCTCCATCTGCACGAGCGGTCTCTTCCATCCATCATACCTGAGAGCACACAGGTAGACAGGCTGTGCGGGCTTTAGTCATAGCGGGGCATCGTCAGGGGGGGCTGAAGGAGCTACCACACCGGTAGTGGCTGCTATTTTTCCCTGGCTGGCCATAAAAGATCGCATGGCCTCAAAAAATGACTCCATGGCAGCGGGGGCAATTCCTGTCTCTGCCTCCCCCGTCGCTGCCTTTTGGGCTGGGGCGGTGGGATTCTTTCCCTTGGTATCCTTCCAGGGGTTTTTACAATCTTTGCGCCAGTGGCCGTCCTTCCCGCACCCAAAGCAGTTTAACTTAGCCTGGGCGGGACGATTCCCTTCCTGGTGCCATTCCCTTTTATGCTGGGCCCCTGATTTAACCTCGTGGACTTTCCCCTTGGGTTGGGGCGTCTCGATACCCCTGATATTTTTAAATGCTATCGTGAGCTGGCGGATCACCATTTCCTCGGTGGTCTGGGGGCTACGGGGGTCAAACCAGGCCGCAGCTCGAGTTCGAATTTGGGGCAGGCAGTTTGCCATGAGACAGCAGAGCCAGTGGGCCAATTGATCTCTGTCCAGGAATGCCCGCCCTGGCATTCCCGGGCATGCGCTCCGGTAGACTGGCCACAGCCTGTCTGCGAAAGCCTGTGGGGACTCCCCGGGAAGCTGTACCGTTTTTTCCACCCGGGCAAACGGACTCCCATCATTTAGTCCCATGGCCTCCAATATCTCATCCCGTAACTCCTCGTAATCTTTCTGCCCCCTTTTGCACTCATCTGATAAGGTTTGGAGGAGGTCACCCCCCAGAGAAAACAGCAGCATTTTTGCTTGTTCTGCTTCATCGCAGTCATTAATGCACGCTGCCTGCTCTATCTCACGGAAGTGTAGAGAGGGGTCTCCCTCCACTGTAAGCTTAGGGATATGGCTAACCATGGCCCTGAGCTGTGGGGTGCCATGCGGCACTACAAACTGGTTCTGGATGGCCCCTAGGTCCTCGCCATCGGCGGGCGGGCCGTACCTCCGTTGTCGGAGGGGGTACACTGGTCCCGGTCCTGGTCTATCTACCAGGAATTGCTGGGTCTCCCCTAATGCTTCATCCTCCACCCCCCCTTGCTGCCAGACCTCCTGAAAACTCGGGGCTATGGGTGGTGGCCGTGAAGCCTCTGGTTCCCTAACTAGTATCGTTCTGGGAGCTGCCTGTGGGACTTCTCTGCTTGGGTTGCCGGTAAAATCCGACTGGCCCGCCTTCGGGCTAAGGAGGCATACCATGCCCTTCGCCCTCGCTAAGGCCATGCCCAAACGTTCTATTTCCTGCCTGCAGGGGCGATGATCTGCGTCCTCAAACCCCTGGGCGCAGGCCAGCTTATATGCTGCCTTTACCTCGCCTACTTTCTCCTCCTGCTCTTTTAATTCTTGCGTGAGGCTGTGGATCTTATCCATTAACCTAACCTCACTGCCTCTCGCCTCTCTGACCTGGTATTCCAGGTGTTCCATTCGACCTCTAGCGCTACTTTTGAGCTCAGCGATCTGGTATTCCAGGCGCTCTACCTTTGCCTGGTGGTCCCTTGCCATCTGCGCCCTTTCTTGGCTAATTGCCTGGAGCGCTGCTACCCCTTGCTCTTCGGCTGCTGTCTTTTCCTGCAACTCTCGGGTCAACTGCTTAATCTTGGCTGCTCGCGCTGCTACAGCATGGTCTAGTACAAAGACCTGCTTTTTAAAACACAAGAGCCAGACCGCCTTCTCAATACTTTTCTTATACTGTTTACTTGCTGTCCACTGGATGGCTGCATCTATGGGACGCTCGGCCTTTAACATATCGCCCACCCACTTTTTCGCGATATTTACCTTGCCGCACACATAGGCAGACAACCTTATCTCCATTGCGGATTCCTCCTCCGCACCACTGTCTGTCTTGTTACACACTTTCGCCTCAGCTCCTGCCTGACTCACCATTTCTATGAGGGGTTTTTACTGTTTCTCGGGCTTATAATAGGTCAGCCAGTTATGTTTTCCTGAGCTGCCCTGCCCGCAGTGCGGTTGCGAATCACTTTCCCCTTCCTGATTCTGAGCTGAGGACTTATCGAGTGGTAACAAAGACAGGCGAACAGACCAGTGGATTGGTGCAAGGAAAACCAATGTTTATTAATAAGAAAACTAAAACTACAAGGTAAACAGTATTATACAGAAGATAAAAGAAATCGCTATGGATGCAATACAGTCTTACACTTAACGGGGTGGAAGAAACGGACACATCGAGGGAAAATTCTAAAATCACAATTTTAGCAATATCCCTTTAACTCCCACCCTTACACCTAGATCGGTTGTCTTGTGGCAGCCAGAAAATTAATGCTCACCAGCGAAACAGTTGAAAAGGCCTGGCCCCTGTGCCCTGCTGCTGCCGTCGACATGTGGTTGCGAGGTTTACTGGATGGCCTTCCTTCTTAGTTGCTAGCAGGCAGACAGGACACCGGGCCAAGAGGCGAAGAGAAGAGAGAGAGAGAGACTGGGAATTGCTCCATTGTCCGATTTGGGCTGAAAACGTAAGACAAAAGGGGTCCCGATCTCTGGCCTATTTACATTAATGGCCGGTTCCTGTACTGATCTGTTCCAGAACTGTTTTCCATTGTTCCGAATGTTCCTTGATGGTTCACCTTTTGTCCTGGGATTTCTCCTGCTCGAATTTTGATGTGTAGGCAGGCAACGTTGATGGCTTGCCTCAGGGGCATGAATGCAACTGCATTGTTCAAAGAAACCTGTCTGAAACACGGAGACAGCCAAGCTGTTAGAGAATGCTGCAGGCCCTTGGCCATGTGTCTGAGCGCAGCCATTTTGAAAGACCCTGGATTTTTTAAAACACAGTCACACCAGGGTTTCTTTAATAACTCCAATAAATCTTCGGGGGGGGGGGGGGCGTGGACATGTGAAATTTTGCGAGTCCCTTCAGTTTCAGTATTCGGGTTGTTGTACACGGTATAAGTATTTGGGTTGTTGTACACGGTATAAGTATTTGGGTTGTTGTACACGGTATAAGTATTTGGGTTGTTGTACACGGTATAAGTATTCGGGGTGTTGTACACGGTATAAGTATTCGGGTTGTTGTACATGGTATAAGTATTCGGGGTGTTGTACACGGTATAAGTATTCGGGGTGTTGTACACGGTATAAGTATTCGGGGTGTTGTACACGGTATAAGTATTTGGGTTGTTGTACACGGTATAAGTATTCGGGTTGTTGTACACGGTATAAGTATTCGGGTTGTTGTACACGGTATAAGTATTTGGGTTGTTGTACACGGTATAAGTATTCGGGGTGTTGTACACGGTATAAGTATTCGGGTTGTTGTACAAGGTATAAGTATTCGGGGTGTTGTACACGGTATAAGTATTTGGGTTGTTGTACACGGTATAAGTATTCGGGTTGTTGTACACGGTATAAGTATTCGGGGTGTTGTACACGGTATAAGTATTCGGGTTGTTGTACACGGTATAAGTATTCGGGTTGTTGTACACGGTATAAGTATTCGGGTTGTTGTACACGGTATAAGTATTCGGGGTGTTGCACACGGTATAAGTATTCGGGTTGTTGTACACGGTATAAGTATTCGGGTTGTTGTACACGGTATAAGTATTCGGGGTGTTGTACACGGTATAAGTATTTGGGTTGTTGTACACGGTATAAGTATTTGGGTTGTTGTACACGGTATAAGTATTTGGGTTGCTGTGATTGAGAAACAGGCAAAGTTCAGTCCCGTGTTTTGTGGTCAAGGGATACCCGTTTTCCAGTGGCAGGACCGGGGTGGGTTGTTTACCCACAGTTGTGAGTTGTTAACGTGCTGATCAGACGGACTCACGGTGGACTGTTCTGCTCAGGGGTTTTTGTGGTGAGCTGTTGTGTTCACGGGTTTTTGTAGTGAGCTGTTGTGCTCACGGTTTTTTGAGGTGGGTTGTTGTGCTCACGGGTTTTTGTGGTGAGCTGTTGTGCTCACGGGTTTTTGAGGTGGGCTGTTGTGCTCACGGGTTTTTGTAGTGAGCTGTTGTGCCCACGGGTTATTGTAGTGAGCTGTTGTGCTCACGGTTTTTTGAGGTGGGTTGTTGTGCTCACGGGTTTTTGTAGTGAGCTGTTGTGCTCACGGGTTTTGTCGTGAGCTGTTGTGCTCACGGGTTTTTGAGATGGGCTGTTGTGTTCACGGGATTTTGTGGTGAGCTGTTGTGCTCACGGGTTTTTGTGGTGAGCTGTTGTGCTCACGGGTTTTTGTGGTGGGCTGTTGTGCTCACGGGTTTTTGTGGTGAGCTGTTATGCTCACGGGTTTTTGTCGTGAGCTGTTGTGCTGACGGGTTTTTGTGGTGGGCTGTTGTGCTCACGGGTTTTTTGTGGTGGGCTGTTTTGCTCACGGGATTTTGTGGTGGGCTGTTGTGCTCACGGGTTTTTATGGTGAGCTGTTGTGCTCACTGGTTTTTGTGGTGGGCTGTTGTGGTCACGGGATTTTGTGGTGAGCTGTTGTGCTCACGGGTTTTGAGGTGAGCTGTTCTGCTGATGGGTTTTTGTGGTGAGCTGTTGTGCTCACGGGTTTTTGTGGTGAGCTGTTGTGCTGAGGGGATTTTGTGGGGAGCTATTGTGCTCATGGGTTTTTGAAGGTGAGCTGTTGTGTTCACGGGATTTTGTGGTGAGCTATTGTGCTCACGGGTTTTTGTGGTGAGCTGTTGTGCTCACGGGTATTTGTGGTTAGCTGTTGTGCTCACGGGTTTTTGTAGTGAGCTGTTGTGCTCACGGGTTTTTGTCGTGGGCTGTGTGTTCACGGGTTTTTGTGGTGGGCTGTTGTGCTCACGGATTTTTGTGGTGAGCTGTTGTGCTCATGGGTTTTTGTCGTGAGCTGTTGTGCTCACGGGTTTTTTTTGTGAGCTGTTGTGCTCACGGGTTTTTGTGGTGAGCTGTTGTGCTCACGGGTTTTTGTGGTGAGCTGTTGTGCTCACGGGTTTTTGTGGTGAGCTGTTGTGCTCACGGATTTTTGTGGTGAGCTGTTGTGCTCATGGCTTTTTGTCGTGAGCTGTTGTGCTCACGGGTTTTCTTTGGTGAGCTGTTGTGCTCACGGGTTTTTGTGGTGAGCTGTTGTGCTCACGGGTTTTTTTGGTGAGCTGTTGTGCTCACGGGTTTTTGTGGTGAGCTGTTGTGCTCATTGATTTTTGAGATGGGCTGTTGTGCTCATGGGTTTTTGTGGTGAGCTGTTGTGATCACGGGTTTTTGTGGTGAGCTGTTGTGCTCACGGGTTTTTGTTGTGAGCTGTTGTGCTCACGGGTTTTTGAGATGGGCTGTTGTGTTCACGGGTTTTTGTGGTGAGCTGTTGTGCTCACGGGTTTTTGTCGTGAGCTGTTGTGCTCACGGGTTTTTGTCGTGGGCTGTGTGTTCACGGGTTTTTGTGGTGGGCTGTTGTGCTCATGGGTTTTTGTGGTGAGCTGTTGTGCTCATGGATTTTTGTCGTGAGCTGTTGTGCTCACGGGTTTTTGTGGTGAGCTGTTGTGCTCACGGGTTTTTGTGGTGAGCTGTTGTGCTCACGGGTTTTTGTGGTGGGCTGTTGTGCTCACGGGTTTTTGTGGTGAGCTGTTGTGCTCATGGGTTTTTGTGGTGGGCTGTTGTGTTCACGGGATTTTGTGGTGAGCTGTTGTGCTCACGGGTTTTGAGGTGAGCTGTTCTGCTCATAGGTTTTTGTGGTGAGCTGTTGTGCTCACGGGTTTTTGTGGTGAGCTGTTGTGCTCACGGGTTTTTGAGATGGGCTGTTGTGTTCACGGGTTTTTGTGGTGAGCTGTTGTGCTCACGGGTTTTTGTGGTGAGCTGTTGTGCTCACGGGTTTTTGTGGTGGGCTGTTGTGCTCACGGGTTTTTGTGGTGAGCTGTTGTGCTCACGGGTTTTTGTCGTGAGCTGTTGTGCTGACGGGTTTTTGTGGTGGGCTGTTGTGCTCACGGGTTTTTTGTGGTGGGCTGTTTTGCTCACGGGATTTTGTGGTGGGCTGTTGTGCTCACGGGTTTTTATGGTGAGCTGTTGTGCTCACTGGTTTTTGTGGTGGCTGTTGTGTTCACGGGATTTTGTGGTGAGCTGTTGTGCTCACGGGTTTTGAGGTGAGCTGTTCTGCTGATGGGTTTTTGTGGTGAGCTGTTGTGCTCACGGGTTTTTGTGGTGAGCTGTTGTGCTGAGGGGATTTTGTGGGGAGCTATTGTGCTCATGGGTTTTTGAAGGTGAGCTGTTGTGTTCACGGGATTTTGTGGTGAGCTATTGTGCTCACGGGTTTTTGTGGTGAGCTGTTGTGCTCACGGGTTTTTGTGGTTAGCTGTTGTGCTCACGGGTTTTTGTAGTGAGCTGTTGTGCTCACGGGTTTTTGTCGTGGGCTGTGTGTTCACGGGTTTTTGTGGTGGGCTGTTGTGCTCACGGATTTTAGTGGTGAGCTGTTGTGCTCATGGGTTTTTGTCGTGAGCTGTTGTGCTCACGGGTTTTTTTTGTGAGCTGTTGTGCTCACGGGTTTTTGTGGTGAGCTGTTGTGCTCACGGGTTTTTGTGGTGAGCTGTTGTGCTCACGGGTTTTTGTGGTGAGCTGTTGTGCTCACGGGTTTTTGAGATGGGCTGTTGTGCTCATGGATTTTTGAGATGGGCTGTTGTGCTCATGGGTTTTTGTGGTGAGCTGTTGTGTTCACGGGTTTTTGTGGTGAGCTGTTGTGCTCACGGGTTTTTGTTGTGAGCTGTTGTGCTCACGGGTTTTTGAGATGGGCTGTTGTGTTCACAGGTTTTTGTGGTGAGCTGTTGTGCTCACGGGTTTTTGTCGTGAGCTGTTGTGCTCATGGGTTTTTGTGGTGGGCTGTTGTGCTCACGGGTTTTTGTGGTGGGCTGTTGTGCTCACGCGTTTTTGTGGTGGGCTGTTGTGCTCAAGGGTTTGTGAGATGGGCTGTTGTGCTCAAGGGTTTTTGTGATGAGCTGTTGTGCTCACGGGTTTTTGTGGTGGACTGTTGTGCTCACAGGTTTTTGTGGTGAGCTGTTGTGCTCAGGGGATTTTGTGAAGGACTGTTGTGCTCACGGGTTTTTGTGGTGAGCTGTTGTGCTCGCGGGTTTTTGTGGCGGGCTGTTGTGCTTACGTGATTTTGTGGTGAGCTGTTGTGTTCACGGGATTTTGTGGTGGGCTGTTGTGCTCATGGGATGTTGTGGTGAGCTGTTGTGCTCACGGGTTTTTGTGGTGAGCTGTTGTGCTCACGGGTTTTCTTTGGTGAGCTGTTGTGCTCACGGGTTTTTGTTGTGAGCTGTTGTGCTCACGGGTTTTTTAGGTGAGCTGTTGTGCTCACGGGTTTTTGTGGTGAGCTGTTGTGCTCACGGGTTTTTGTGGTGAGCTGTTGTGCTCACGGGTTTTTGTGGTGAGCTGTTGTGCTCACGGGTTTTTGAGATGGGCTGTTGTGCTCATGGATTTTTGAGATGGGCTGTTGTGCTCATGGGTTTTTGTGGTGAGCTGTTGTGATCACGGGTTTTTGTGGTGAGCTGTTGTGCTCACGGGTTTTTGTTGTGAGCTGTTGTGCTCACGGGTTTTTGAGATGGGCTGTTGTGTTCACGGGTTTTTGTGGTGAGCTGTTGTGCTCACGGGTTTTTGTCGTGAGCTGTTGTGCTCACGGGTTTTTGTCGTGGGCTGTGTGTTCACGGGTTTTTGTGGTGGGCTGTTGTGCTCATGGGTTTTTGTGGTGAGCTGTTGTGCTCATGGGTTTTTGTCGTGCGCTGTTGTGCTCACGGGTTTTTGTGGTGAGCTGTTGTGCTCACGGGTTTTTGTGGTGAGCTGTTGTGCTCACGGGTTTTTGTGGTGGGCTGTTGTGCTCACGGGTTTTTGTGGTGAGCTGTTGTGCTCATGGGTTTTTGTGGTGGGCTGTTGTGTTCACGGGATTTTGTGGTGAGCTGTTGTGCTCATGGCTTTTTGTCGTGAGCTGTTGTGCTCACGGGTTTTCTTTGGTGAGCTGTTGTGCTCACGGGTTTTTGTGGTGAGCTGTTGTGCTCACGGGTTTTTTTGGTGAGCTGTTGTGCTCACGGGTTTTTGTGGTGAGCTGTTGTGCTCACGGGTTTTTGTGGTGAGCTGTTGTGCTCACGGGTTTTTGTGGTGAGCTGTTGTGCTCACGGGTTTTCGAGATGGGCTGTTGTGCTCATTGATTTTTGAGATGGGCTGTTGTGCTCATGGGTTTTTGTGGTGAGCTGTTGTGATCACGGGTTTTTTTGGTGAGCTGTTGTGCTCACGGGTTTTTGTTGTGAGCTGTTGTGCTCACGGGTTTTTGAGATGGGCTGTTGTGTTCACGGGTTTTTGTGGTGAGCTGTTGTGCTCACGGGTTTTTGTCGTGAGCTGTTGTGCTCACGGGTTTTTGTCGTGGGCTGTGTGTTCACGGGTTTTTGTGGTGGGCTGTTGTGCTCATGGGATTTTGTGGTGAGCTGTTGTGCTCATGGATTTTTGTCGTGAGCTGTTGTGCTCACGGGTTTTTGTGGTGAGCTGTTGTGCTCACGGGTTTTTGTGGTGAGCTGTTGTGCTCACGGGTTTTTGTGGTGGGCTGTTGTGCTCACGGGTTTTTGTGGTGAGCTGTTGTGCTCATGGGTTTTTGTGGTGGGCTGTTGTGTTCACGGGATTTTGTGGTGAGCTGTTGTGCTCACGGGTTTTGAGGTGAGCTGTTCTGCTCATGGGTTTTTGTGGTGAGCTGTTGTGCTCACGGGTTTTTGTGGTGAGCTGTTGTGCTCACGGGTTTTTGAGATGGGCTGTTGTGTTCACGGGTTTTTGTGGTGAGCTGTTGTGCTCACGGGTTTTTGTGGTGAGCTGTTGTGCTCACGGGTTTTTGTGGTGGGCTGTTGTGCTCACGGGTTTTTGTGGTGAGCTGTTGTGCTCACGGGTTTTTGTCGTGAGCTGTTGTGCTGACGGGTTTTTGTGGTGGGCTGTTGTGCTCACGGGTTTTTTGTGGTGGGCTGTTTTGCTCACGGGATTTTGTGGTGGGCTGTTGTGCTCACGGGTTTTTATGGTGAGCTGTTGTGCTCACTGGTTTTTGTGGTGGGCTGTTGTGTTCACGGGATTTTGTGGTGAGCTGTTGTGCTCACGGGTTTTGAGGTGAGCTGTTCTGCTGATGGGTTTTTGTGGTGAGCTGTTGTGCTCACGAGTTTTTGTGGTGAGCTGTTGTGCTGAGGGGATTTTGTGGGGAGCTATTGTGCTCATGGGTTTTTGAAGGTGAGCTGTTGTGTTCACGGGATTTTGTGGTGAGCTATTGTGCTCACGGGTTTTTGTGGTGAGCTGTTGTGCTCACGGGTTTTTGTGGTTAGCTGTTGTGCTCACGGGTTTTTGTAGTGAGCTGTTGTGCTCACGGGTTTTTGTCGTGGGCTGTGTGTTCACGGGTTTTTGTGGTGGGCTGTTGTGCTCACGGATTTTTGTGGTGAGCTGTTGTGCTCATGGGTTTTTGTCGTGAGCTGTTGTGCTCACGGGTTTTTTTTGTGAGCTGTTGTGCTCACGGGTTTTTGTGGTGAGCTGTTGTGCTCACGGGTTTTTGTGGTGAGCTGTTGTGCTCACGGGTTTTTGTGGTGAGCTGTTGTGCTCACGGGTTTTTGAGATGGGCTGTTCTGCTCATGGATTTTTGAGATGGGCTGTTGTGCTCATGGGTTTTTGTGGTGAGCTGTTGTGTTCACGGGTTTTTGTGGTGAGCTGTTGTGCTCACGGGTTTTTGTTGTGAGCAGTTGTGCTCACGGGTTTTTGAGATGGGCTGTTGTGTTCACAGGTTTTTGTGGTGAGCTGTTGTGCTCACGGGTTTTTGTCGTGAGCTGTTGTGCTCATGGGTTTTTGTGGTGGGCTGTTGTGCTCACGGGTTTTTGTGGTGGGCTGTTGTGCTCACGCGTTTTTGTGGTGGGCTGTTGTGCTCAAGGGTTTGTGAGATGGGCTGTTGTGCTCAAGGGTTTTTGTGATGAGCTGTTGTGCTCACGGGTTTTTGTGGTGGACTGTTGTGCTCACAGGTTTTTGTGGTGAGCTGTTGTGCTCACGGGATTTTGTGAAGGACTGTTGTGCTCACGGGTTTTTGTGGTGAGCTGTTGTGCTCGCAGGTTTTTGTGGCGGGCTGTTGTGCTTACGTGATTTTGTGGTGAGCTGTTGTGTTCACGGGATTTTGTGGTGGGCTGTTGTGCTCATGGGATTTTGTGGTGAGCTGTTGTGCTCACGGGTTTTTGTGGTGAGCTGTTGTGCTCACGGATTTTTGTGGTGAGCTGTTGTGCTCATGGCTTTTTGTCGTGAGCTGTTGTGCTCACGGGTTTTCTTTGGTGAGCTGTTGTGCTCACGGGTTTTTGTGGTGAGCTGTTGTGCTCACGGGTTTTTGTGGTGAGCTGTTGTGCTCACGGGTTTTTGTGGTGAGCTGTTGTGCTCACGGGTTTTTGAGATGGGCTGTTGTGCTCATGGATTTTTGAGATGGGCTGTTGTGCTCATGGGTTTTTGTGGTGAGCTGTTGTGATCACGGGTTTTTGTGGTGAGCTGTTGTGCTCACGGGTTTTTGTTGTGAGCTGTTGTGCTCACGGGTTTTTGAGATGGGCTGTTGTGTTCACGGGTTTTTGTGGTGAGCTGTTGTGCTCACGGGTTTTTGTCGTGAGCTGTTGTGCTCACGGGTTTTTGTCGTGGGCTGTGTGTTCACGGGTTTTTGTGGTGGGCTGTTGTGCTCATGGGTTTTTGTGGTGAGCTGTTGTGCTCATGGGTTTTTGTCGTGAGCTGTTGTGCTCACGGGTTTTTGTGGTGAGCTGTTGTGCTCACGGGTTTTTGTGGTGAGCTGTTGTGTTCACGGGTTTTTGTGGTGGGCTGTTGTGCTCACGGGTTTTTGTGGTGAGCTGTTGTGCTCATGGGTTTTTGTGGTGGGCTGTTGTGTTCACGGGATTTTGTGGTGAGCTGTTGTGCTCACGGGTTTTGAGGTGAGCTGTTCTGCTCATGGGTTTTTGTGGTGAGCTGTTGTGCTCACGGGTTTTTGTGGTGAGCTGTTGTGCTCACGGGATTTTGTGGTGAGCTGTTATGCTCATGGGTTTTTGTGGTGAGCTGTTGTGCTCACGGGTTTTTGTGGTGAGCTGTTGTGCTCACGGGTTTTTGTGGTGGGCTGTTGTGCTCACGGGTTTTTGTTGTGAGCTGTTGTGCTCACGGGTTTTTGTGGTGAGCTGTTGTTCTCACGGGTTTTTGAGGTGGGCTGTTGTGCTCACGGGTTTTTGTGGTGAGCTATTGTGCTCATGGGTTTTTGTGGTGAGCTGTTGTGCTCACGGGTTTTTGTGGTGAGCTGTTCTGCTCATGGGTTTTTGTGGTGAGCTGTTGTGCTCACGGGTTTTTGTGGTGAGCTGTTGTGCTCAGGGGATTTTGTGGGGAGCTGTTGTGCGCATGGGTTTTTAAAGGTGAGCTGTTGTGTTCACGGGATTTTGTGGTGAGCTATTGTGCTCACTGGTTTTTGTGGTGAGCTGTTGTGCTGACGGGTTTTTGTGGTGAGCTGTTGTGCTCACCTGTTTTTGAGGTGAGCTGTTGTGCTCACTGGTTTTGAGGTGGGCTGTTGTGCTCACGGGTTTTTGAGGTGAGCTGTTGTGCTCACGGGTTTTGAGGTGAGCTGCTGTGCTCACGGGTTTTGTGGTGGGCTGTTGTGCTCACGCGTTTTTGTGGTGGGCTGTTGTGCTCAAGGGTTTGTGAGATGGGCTGTTGTGCTCAAGGGTTTTTGTGGTGAGCTGTTGTGCTCACGGGTTTTTGTAGTGGACTGTTGTGCTCACAGGTTTTTGTGGTGAGCTGTTGTGCTCACGGGATTTTGTGAAGGACTGTTGTGCTCACGGGTTTTTGTGGTGAGCTGTTGTGCTCGTGGGTTTTTGTGGCGGGCTGTTGTGCTTACGTGATTTTGTGGTGAGCTGTTGTGTTCACGGGATTTTGTGGTGGGCTGTTGTGCTCATGGGATTTTGTGGTGAGCTGTTGTGCTCACGGGTTTTTGTGGTGAGCTGTTGTGCTCACGGATTTTTGTGGTGAGCTGTTGTGCTCATGGCTTTTTGTCGTGAGCTGTTGTGCTCACGGGTTTTTGTGGTGAGCTGTTGTGCTCACGGGTTTTTTGGTGAGCTGTTGTGCTCACGGGTTTTTTTGGTGAGCTGTTGTGCTCACGGGTTTTTGTGGTGAGCTGTTGTGCTCACGGGTTTTTGTGGTGAGCTGTTGTGCTCACGGGTTTTTGTGGTGAGCTGTTGTGCTCACGGGTTTTTGTGGTGGGCTGTTGTGCTCACGGGTTTTTGTTGTGAGCTGTTGTGCTCACGGGTTTTTGTGGTGAGCTGTTGTTCTCACGGGTTTTTGAGGTGGGCTGTTGTGCTCACGGGTTTTTGTGGTGAGCTATTGTGCTCATGGGTTTTTGTGGTGAGCTGTTGTGCTCACGGGTTTTTGTGGTGAGCTGTTCTGCTCATGGGTTTTTGTGGTGAGCTGTTGTGCTCACGGGTTTTTGTGGTGAGCTGTTGTGCTCAGGGGATTTTGTGGGGAGCTGTTGTGCGCATGGGTTTTTAAAGGTGAGCTGTTGTGTTCACGGGATTTTGTGGTGAGCTATTGTGCTCACTGGTTTTTGTGGTGAGCTGTTGTGCTGACGGGTTTTTGAGGTGAGCTGTTGTGCTCACTGGTTTTGAGGTGGGCTGTTGTGCTCACGGGTTTTTGAGGTGAGCTGTTGTGCTCACGGGTTTTGAGGTGAGCTGCTGTGCTCACGGGTTTTGTGGTGGGCTGTTGTGGTCACGCGTTTTTGTGGTGGGCTGTTGTGCTCAAGGGTTTGTGAGATGGGCTGTTGTGCTCAAGGGTTTTTGTGGTGAGCTGTTGTGCTCACGGGTTTTTGTAGTGGACTGTTGTGCTCACAGGTTTTTGTGGTGAGCTGTTGTGCTCACGGGATTTTGTGAAGGACTGTTGTGCTCACGGGTTTTTGTGGTGAGCTGTTGTGCTCGCGGGTTTTTGTGGCGGGCTGTTGTGCTTACGTGATTTTGTGGTGAGCTGTTGTGTTCACGGGATTTTGTGGTGGGCTGTTGTGCTCATGGGATTTTGTGGTGAGCTGTTGTGCTCACGGGTTTTTGTGGTGAGCTGTTGTGCTCACGGATTTTTGTGGTGAGCTGTTGTGCTCATGGCTTTTTGTCGTGAGCTGTTGTGCTCACGGGTTTTTGTGGTGAGCTGTTGTGCTCACGGGTTTTTGTGGTGAGCTGTTGTGCTCACGGGTTTTTTTGGTGAGCTGTTGTGCTCACGGGTTTTTGTGGTGAGCTGTTGTGCTCACGGGTTTTTGTGTTGAGCTGTTGTGCTCACGGGTTTTTGTGGTGAGCTGTTGTGCTCACGAGTTTTTGAGATGGGCTGTGGTGCTCATGGATTTTTGAGATGGGCTGTTGTGCTCATGGGTTTTTGTGGTGAGCTGTTGTGATCACGGGTTTTTGTAGTGAGCTGTTGTGCTCACGGGTTTTTGTTGTGAGCTGTTGTGCTCACGGGTTTTTGAGATGGGCTGTTGTGTTCACGGGTTTTTGTGGTGAGCTGTTGTGCTCACGGGTTTTTGTCGTGAGCTGTTGTGCTCACGGGTTTTTGTCGTGGGCTGTGTGTTCACGGGTTTTTGTGGTGAGCTGTTGTGCTCACGGGTTTTTGCAGTGGACTGTTGTGCTCACAGGTTTTTGTGGTGAGCTGTTGTGCTCACGGGATTTTGTGAAGGACTGTTGTGCTCACGGGTTTTTGTGGAGAGCTGTTGTGCTCGCGGGTTTTTGTGGTGAGCTGTTGTGCTCGCAGGTTTTTGTGGCGGGCTGTTGTGCTTACGTGATTTTGTGGTGAGCTGTTGTGTTCACGGGATTTTGTGGTGGGCTGTTGTGCTCATGGGATTTTGTGGTGAGCTGTTGTGCTCACGGGTTTTTGTGGTGAGCTGTTGTGCTCACGGATTTTTGTGGTGAGCTGTTGTGCTCATGGCTTTTTGTCGTGAGCTGTTGTGCTCACGGGTTTTCTTTGGTGAGCTGTTGTGCTCACGGGTTTTTGTGGTGAGCTGTTGTGCTCACGGGTTTTTGTGGTGAGCTGTTGTGCTCACGGGTTTTTGTGGTGAGCTGTTGTGCTCACGGGTTTTTGAGATGGGCTGTTGTGCTCATGGATTTTTGAGATGGGCTGTTGTGCTCATGGGTTTTTGTGGTGAGCTGTTGTGATCACGGGTTTTTGTGGTGAGCTGTTGTGCTCACGGGTTTTTGTTGTGAGCTGTTGTGCTCACGGGTTTTTGAGATGGGCTGTTGTGTTCACGGGTTTTTGTGGTGAGCTGTTGTGCTCACGGGTTTTTGTCGTGAGCTGTTGTGCTCATGGGTTTTTGTCGTGGGCTGTGTGTTCACGGGTTTTTGTGGTGGGCTGTTGTGCTCATGGGTTTTTGTGGTGAGCTGTTGTGCTCATGGGTTTTTGTCGTGAGCTGTTGTGCTCACGGGTTTTTGTGGTGAGCTGTTGTGCTCACGGGTTTTTGTGGTGAGCTGTTGTGTTCACGGGTTTTTGTGGTGGGCTGTTGTGCTCACGGGTTTTTGTGGTGAGCTGTTGTGCTCATGGGTTTTTGTGGTGGGCTGTTGTGTTCACGGGATTTTGTGGTGAGCTGTTGTGCTCACGGGTTTTGAGGTGAGCTGTTCTGCTCATGGGTTTTTGTGGTGAGCTGTTGTGCTTACGGGTTTTTGTGGTGAGCTGTTGTGCTCACGGGATTTTGTGGTGAGCTGTTATGCTCATGGGTTTTTGTGGTGAGCTGTTGTGCTCACGGGTTTTTGTGGTGAGCTGTTGTGCTCACGGGTTTTTGTGGTGGGCTGTTGTGCTCACGGGTTTTTGTTGTGAGCTGTTGTGCTCACGGGTTTTTGTGGTGAGCTGTTGTTCTCACGGGTTTTTGAGGTGGGCTGTTGTGCTCACGGGTTTTTGTGGTGAGCTATTGTGCTCATGGGTTTTTGTGGTGAGCTGTTGTGCTCACGGGTTTTTGTGGTGAGCTGTTCTGCTCATGGGTTTTTGTGGTGAGCTGTTGTGCTCACGGGTTTTTGTGGTGAGCTGTTGTGCTCAGGGGATTTTGTGGGGAGCTGTTGTGCGCATGGGTTTTTAAAGGTGAGCTGTTGTGTTCACGGGATTTTGTGGTGAGCTATTGTGCTCACTGGTTTTTGTGGTGAGCTGTTGTGCTGACGGGTTTTTGTGGTGAGCTGTTGTGCTCACCTGTTTTTGAGGTGAGCTGTTGTGCTCACTGGTTTTGAGGTGGGCTGTTGTGCTCACGGGTTTTTGAGGTGAGCTGTTGTGCTCACGGGTTTTGAGGTGAGCTGCTGTGCTCACGGGTTTTGTGGTGGGCTGTTGTGCTCACGCGTTTTTGTGGTGGGCTGTTGTGCTCAAGGGTTTGTGAGATGGGCTGTTGTGCTCAAGGGTTTTTGTGGTGAGCTGTTGTGCTCACGGGTTTTTGTAGTGGACTGTTGTGCTCACAGGTTTTTGTGGTGAGCTGTTGTGCTCACGGGATTTTGTGAAGGACTGTTGTGCTCACGGGTTTTTGTGGTGAGCTGTTGTGCTCGCGGGTTTTTGTGGCGGGCTGTTGTGCTTACGTGATTTTGTGGTGAGCTGTTGTGTTCACGGGATTTTGTGGTGGGCTGTTGTGCTCATGGGATTTTGTGGTGAGCTGTTGTGCTCACGGGTTTTTGTGGTGAGCTGTTGTGCTCACGGATTTTTGTGGTGAGCTGTTGTGCTCATGGCTTTTTGTCGTGAGCTGTTGTGCTCACGGGTTTTTGTGGTGAGCTGTTGTGCTCACGGGTTTTTTGGTGAGCTGTTGTGCTCACGGGTTTTTTTGGTGAGCTGTTGTGCTCACGGGTTTTTGTGGTGAGCTGTTGTGCTCACGGGTTTTTGTGGTGAGCTGTTGTGCTCACGGGTTTTTGTGGTGAGCTGTTGTGCTCACGGGTTTTTGTGGTGGGCTGTTGTGCTCACGGGTTTTTGTTGTGAGCTGTTGTGCTCACGGGTTTTTGTGGTGAGCTGTTGTTCTCACGGGTTTTTGAGGTGGGCTGTTGTGCTCACGGGTTTTTGTGGTGAGCTATTGTGCTCATGGGTTTTTGTGGTGAGCTGTTGTGCTCACGGGTTTTTGTGGTGAGCTGTTCTGCTCATGGGTTTTTGTGGTGAGCTGTTGTGCTCACGGGTTTTTGTGGTGAGCTGTTGTGCTCAGGGGATTTTGTGGGGAGCTGTTGTGCGCATGGGTTTTTAAAGGTGAGCTGTTGTGTTCACGGGATTTTGTGGTGAGCTATTGTGCTCACTGGTTTTTGTGGTGAGCTGTTGTGCTGACGGGTTTTTGTGGTGAGCTGTTGTGCTCACGGGTTTTGTGGTGGGCTGTTGTGCTCACGCGTTTTTGTGGTGGGCTGTTGTGCTCAAGGGTTTGTGAGATGGGCTGTTGTGCTCAAGGGTTTTTGTGGTGAGCTGTTGTGCTCACGGGTTTTTGTAGTGGACTGTTGTGCTCACAGGTTTTTGTGGTGAGCTGTTGTGCTCACGGGATTTTGTGAAGGACTGTTGTGCTCACGGGTTTTTGTGGTGAGCTGTTGTGCTCGCGGGTTTTTGTGGCGGGCTGTTGTGCTTACGTGATTTTGTGGTGAGCTGTTGTGTTCACGGGATTTTGTGGTGGGCTGTTGTGCTCATGGGATTTTGTGGTGAGCTGTTGTGCTCACGGGTTTTTGTGGTGAGCTGTTGTGCTCACGGATTTTTGTGGTGAGCTGTTGTGCTCATGGCTTTTTGTCGTGAGCTGTTGTGCTCACGGGTTTTTGTGGTGAGCTGTTGTGCTCACGGGTTTTTGTGGTGAGCTGTTGTGCTCACGGGTTTTTTTGGTGAGCTGTTGTGCTCACGGGTTTTTGTGGTGAGCTGTTGTGCTCACGGGTTTTTGTGGTGAGCTGTTGTGCTCACGGGTTTTTGTGGTGAGCTGTTGTGCTCACGAGTTTTTGAGATGGGCTTTGGTGCTCATGGATTTTTGAGATGGGCTGTTGTGCTCATGGGTTTTTGTGGTGAGCTGTTGTGATCACGGGTTTTTGTAGTGAGCTGTTGTGCTCACGGGTTTTTGTTGTGAGCTGTTGTGCTCACGGGTTTTTGAGATGGGCTGTTGTGTTCACGGGTTTTTGTGGTGAGCTGTTGTGCTCACGGGTTTTTGTCGTGAGCTGTTGTGCTCACGGGTTTTTGTCGTGGGCTGTGTGTTCACGGGTTTTTGTGGTGAGCTGTTGTGCTCACGGGTTTTTGTAGTGGACTGTTGTGCTCACAGGTTTTTGTGGTGAGCTGTTGTGCTCACGGGATTTTGTGAAGGACTGTTGTGCTCACGGGTTTTTGTGGTGAGCTGTTGTGCTCGCGGGTTTTTGTGGCGGGCTGTTGTGCTTACGTGATTTTGTGGTGAGCTGTTGTGTTCACGGGATTTTGTGGTGGGCTGTTGTGCTCATGGGATTTTGTGGTGAGCTGTTGTGCTCACGGGTTTTTTGGTGAGCTGTTGTGCTCACGGGTTTTTGTGGTGAGCTGTTGTGCTCACGGGTTTTTGTGGTGAGCTGTTGTGCTCACGGGTTTTTGTGGTGAGCTGTTGTGCTCACGGGTTTTTGTGGTGAGCTGTTGTGCTCACGGGTTTTTGAGATGGGCTGTGGTGCTCATGGATTTTTGAGATGGGCTGTTGTGCTCATGGGTTTTTGTGGTGAGCTGTTGTGATCACGGGTTTTTGTGGTGAGCTGTTGTGCTCACGGGTTTTTGTTGTGAGCTGTTGTGCTCACGGGTTTTTGAGATGGGCTGTTGTGTTCACGGGTTTTTGTGGTGAGCTGTTGTGCTCACGGGTTTTTGTCGTGAGCTGTTGTGCTCACGGGTTTTTGTCGTGGGCTGTGTGTTCACGGGTTTTTGTGGTGGGCTGTTGTGCTCATGGGTTTTTGTGGTGAGCTGTTGTGCTCATGGGTTTTTGTCGTGAGCTGTTGTGCTCACGGGTTTTTCTGGTGAGCTGTTGTGCTCACGGGTTTTTGTGGTGAGCTGTTGTGCTCACGGGTTTTTGTGGTGGGCTGTTGTGCTTACGGGTTTTTGTGGTGAGCTGTTGTGCTCATGGGTTTTTGTGGTGGGCTGTTGTGTTCACGGGATTTTGTGGTGAGCTGTTGTGCTCACGGGTTTTGAGGTGAGCTGTTCTGCTCATGGGTTTTTGTGGTGAGCTGTTGTGCTCACGGGTTTTTGTGGTGAGCTGTTGTGCTCACGGGATTTTGTGGTGAGCTGTTATGCTCATGGGTTTTTGTGGTGAGCTGTTGTGCTCACGGGTTTTTGTGGTGAGCTGTTGTGCTCACGGGTTTTTGTGGTGGGCTGTTGTGCTCACGGGTTTTTGTGGTGAGCTGTTGTGCTCACGGGTTTTTGTGGTGAGCTGTTGTTCTCACGGGTTTTTGAGGTGGGCTGTTGTGCTCACGGGTTTTTGTGGTGAGCTGTTGTGCTCATGGGTTTTTGTGGTGAGCTGCTGTGCTCACGGGTTTTTGTGGTGAGCTGTTCTGCTCATGGGTTTTTGTGGTGAGCTGTTGTGCTCACGGGTTTTTGTGGTGAGCTGTTGTGCCCTGGGGATTTTGTGGGGAGCTGTTGTGCGCATGGGTTTTTAAAGGTGAGCTGTTGTGTTCACGGGATTTTGTGGTGAGCTATTGTGCTCACTGCTTTTTGTGGTGAGCTGTTGTGCTGACGGGTTTTTGTGGTGAGCTGTTGTGCTCACCTGTTTTTGAGGTGAGCTGTTGTGCTCACGGGTTTTGAGGTGGGCTGTTGTGCTCACGGGTTTTTGAGGTGAGCTGTTGTGCTCACGGGTTTTGAGGTGAGCTGCTGTGCTCACGGGTTTTGTGGTGAGCTGTTGTGCTCACGGATTTTTGTGGTGAGCTGTTGTGCTCACGGGATTTGAGGTGGGCTGATGTGCTCACGGGTTTTTGTGGTGAGCTGTTGTGCTCACGGGTTTTGAAGTGTGCTGTGGTGCTCACAGGATTTTGAGGTGGTCTGTTGTGCTCACGGGTTTTTGTGGTGAGCTGTTGTGCTCAGGGTTTTTGTCGTGAGCTGTTGTGCTCACGGATTTTTGTGGTGAGCTGTTGTTTTCATTGGTTTTTGTGGTGAGCTGTTGTGCTCACGGGTTTTTTGTGGTGGGCTGTTGTGCTGACGGGATTTTGTGGTGGGCTGTTGTGCTCACGGGTTTTTGTGGTGAGCTGTTGTGCTCACGGGTTTTTGAGATGGGCTGTTGTGCTCATGGGTTTTTGAGATCGGCTGTTGTGCTCATGCGTTTTTGTGGTGAGCTGTTGTGCTCACGGGTTTTTGTGGTGAGCTGTTGTGCTCACGGGTTTTTGTGGTGAGCTGTTGTGCTCACGGGTTTTTGTGGTGGGCTGTTGTGCTCACGGGTTTTTGTTGTGAGCTGTTGTGCTCACGGGTTTTTGTGGTGAGCTGTTGTTCTCACGGGTTTTTGAGGTGGGCTGTTGTGCTCATGGGTTTTTGTGGTGAGCTGTTGTGCTCACGGGTTTTTGTGGTGAGCTGTTCTGCTCATGGGTTTTTGTGGTGAGCTGTTGTGCTCACGGGTTTTTGTGGTGAGCTGTTGTGCTCAGGGGATTTTGTGGGGAGCTGTTGTGCGCATGGGTTTTTAAAGGTGAGCTGTTGTGTTCACGGGATTTTGTGGTGAGCTATTGTGCTCACTGGTTTTTGTGGTGAGCTGTTGTGCTGACGGGTTTTTGTGGTGAGCTGTTGTGCTCACCTGTTTTTGAGGTGAGCTGTTGTGCTCACTGGTTTTGAGGTGGGCTGTTGTGCTCACGGGTTTTTGAGGTGAGCTGTTGTGCTCACGGGTTTTGAGGTGAGCTGCTGTGCTCACGGGTTTTGTGGTGGGCTGTTGTGCTCACGCGTTTTTGTGGTGGGCTGTTGTGCTCAAGGGTTTGTGAGATGGGCTGTTGTGCTCAAGGGTTTTTGTGGTGAGCTGTTGTGCTCACGGGTTTTTGTAGTGGACTGTTGTGCTCACAGGTTTTTGTGGTGAGCTGTTGTGCTCACGGGATTTTGTGAAGGACTGTTGTGCTCACGGGTTTTTGTGGTGAGCTGTTGTGCTCGCGGGTTTTTGTGGCGGGCTGTTGTGCTTACGTGATTTTGTGGTGAGCTGTTGTGTTCACGGGATTTTGTGGTGGGCTGTTGTGCTCATGGGATTTTGTGGTGAGCTGTTGTGCTCACGGGTTTTTGTGGTGAGCTGTTGTGCTCACGGATTTTTGTGGTGAGCTGTTGTGCTCATGGCTTTTTGTCGTGAGCTGTTGTGCTCACGGGTTTTTGTGGTGAGCTGTTGTGCTCACGGGTTTTTGTGGTGAGCTGTTGTGCTCACGGGTTTTTTTGGTGAGCTGTTGTGCTCACGGGTTTTTGTGGTGAGCTGTTGTGCTCACGGGTTTTTGTGGTGAGCTGTTGTGCTCACGGGTTTTTGTGGTGAGCTGTTGTGCTCACGAGTTTTTGAGATGGGCTGTGGTGCTCATGGATTTTTGAGATGGGCTGTTCTGCTCATGGGTTTTTGTGGTGAGCTGTTGTGATCACGGGTTTTTGTAGTGAGCTGTTGTGCTCACGGGTTTTTGTTGTGAGCTGTTGTGCTCACGGGTTTTTGAGATGGGCTGTTGTGTTCACGGGTTTTTGTGGTGAGCTGTTGTGCTCACGGGTTTTTGTCGTGAGCTGTTGTGCTCACGGGTTTTTGTCGTGGGCTGTGTGTTCACGGGTTTTTGTGGTGAGCTGTTGTGCTCACGGGTTTTTGTAGTGGACTGTTGTGCTCACAGGTTTTTGTGGTGAGCTGTTGTGCTCACGGGATTTTGTGAAGGACTGTTGTGCTCACGGGTTTTTGTGGTCAGCTGTTGTGCTCGCGGGTTTTTGTGGCGGGCTGTTGTGCTTACGTGATTTTGTGGTGAGCTGTTGTGTTCACGGGATTTTGTGGTGGGCTGTTGTGCTCATGGGATTTTGTGGTGAGCTGTTGTGCTCACGGGTTTTTTTGGTGAGCTGTTGTGCTCACGGGTTTTTGTGGTGAGCTGTTGTGCTCACGGGTTTTTGTGGTGAGCTGTTGTGCTCACGGGTTTTTGTGGTGAGCTGTTGTGCTCACGGGTTTTTGTGGTGAGCTGTTGTGCTCACGGGTTTTTGAGATGGGCTGTGGTGCTCATGGATTTTTGAGATGGGCTGTTGTGCTCATGGGTTTTTGTGGTGAGCTGTTGTGATCACGGGTTTTTGTGGTGAGCTGTTGTGCTCACGGGTTTTTGTTGTGAGCTGTTGTGCTCACGGGTTTTTGAGATGGGCTGTTGTGTTCACGGGTTTTTGTGGTGAGCTGTTGTGCTCACGGGTTTTTGTCGTGAGCTGTTGTGCTCACGGGTTTTTGTCGTGGGCTGTGTGTTCACGGGTTTTTGTGGTGGGCTGTTGTGCTCATGGGTTTTTGTGGTGAGCTGTTGTGCTCATGGGTTTTTGTCGTGAGCTGTTGTGCTCACGGGTTTTTCTGGTGAGCTGTTGTGCTCACGGGTTTTTGTGGTGAGCTGTTGTGCTCACGGGTTTTTGTGGTGGGCTGTTGTGCTCACGGGTTTTTGTGGTGAGCTGTTGTGCTCATGGGTTTTTGTGGTGGGCTGTTGTGTTCACGGGATTTTGTGGTGAGCTGTTGTGCTCACGGGTTTTGAGGTGAGCTGTTCTGCTCATGGGTTTTTGTGGTGAGCTGTTGTGCTCACGGGTTTTTGTGGTGAGCTGTTGTGCTCACGGGATTTTGTGGTGAGCTGTTATGCTCATGGGTTTTTGTGGTGAGCTGTTGTGCTTACGGGTTTTTGTGGTGAGCTGTTGTGCTCACGGGTTTTTGTGGTGGGCTGTTGTGCTCACGGGTTTTTGTGGTGAGCTGTTGTGCTCACGGGTTTTTGTGGTGAGCTGTTGTTCTCACGGGTTTTTGAGGTGGGCTGTTGTGCTCACGGGTTTTTGTGGTGAGCTGTTGTGCTCATGGGTTTTTGTGGTGAGCTGTTGTGCTCACGGGTTTTTGTGGTGAGCTGTTCTGCTCATGGGTTTTTGTGGTGAGCTGTTGTGCTCACGGGTTTTTGTGGTGAGCTGTTGTGCCCTGGGGATTTTGTGGGGAGCTGTTGTGCGCATGGGTTTTTAAAGGTGAGCTGTTGTGTTCACGGGATTTTGTGGTGAGCTATTGTGCTCACTGCTTTTTGTGGTGAGCTGTTGTGCTGACGGGTTTTTGTGGTGAGCTGTTGTGCTCACCTGTTTTTGAGGTGAGCTGTTGTGCTCACGGGTTTTGAGGTGGGCTGTTGTGCTCACGGGTTTTTGAGGTGAGCTGTTGTGCTCACGGGTTTTGAGGTGAGCTGCTGTGCTCACGGGTTTTGTGGTGAGCTGTTGTGCTCACGGATTTTTGTGGTGAGCTGTTGTGCTCACGGGATTTGAGGTGGGCTGATGTGCTCACGGGTTTTTGTGGTGAGCTGTTGTGCTCACGGGTTTTGAAGTGTGCTGTGGTGCTCACAGGATTTTGAGGTGGTCTGTTGTGCTCACGGGTTTTTGTGGTGAGCTGTTGTGCTCAGGGTTTTTGTCGTGAGCTGTTGTGCTCACGGATTTTTGTGGTGAGCTGTTGTTTTCATTGGTTTTTGTGGTGAGCTGTTGTGCTCACGGGTTTTTTGTGGTGGGCTGTTGTGCTGACGGGATTTTGTGGTGGGCTGTTGTGCTCACGGGTTTTTGTGGTGAGCTGTTGTGCTCACTGGTTTTTGTGGTGGGCTGTTGTGTTCACGGGATTTTGTGGTGAGCTGTTGTGCTCACGGATTTTTGTGGTGAGCTGATGTGCTCACGGGTTTTTGTGGTGAGCTGTTGTGCTCACGGGTTTTTGTGGTGAGCTGTTGTGCTCAGGTGATTTTGTGGGGAGCTGTTGTGCGCATGGGTTTTTGAAGGTGAGCTGTTGTGTTCACGGGATTTTGTGGTGAGCTATTGTGCTCACGGGTTTTTGTGGTGAGCTGTTGTGCTCACGGGTTTTTGTGGTTAGCTGTTGTGCTCACGGGTTTTTGTAGTGAGCTGTTGTGCTCACGGGTTTTTGTCGTGGGCTGTGTGTTCACGGGTTTTTGTGGTGGGCTGTTGTGCTCACGGATTTTTGTGGTGAGCTGTTGTGCTCATGGGTTTTTGTCGTGAGCTGTTGTGCTCACGGGTTTTTTTGGTGAGCTGTTGTGCTCACGGGTTTTTGTGGTGAGCTGTTGTGCTCACGGGTTTTTGTGGTGAGCTGTTGTGCTCACGGGTTTTTGAGAGGGGCTGTTGTGCTCATGGATTTTTGAGATGGGCTGTTGTGCTCATGGGTTTTTGTGGTGAGCTGTTGTGCTCACGGGTTTTTGTGGTGAGCTGTTGTGCTCACGGGTTTTTGTTGTGAGCTGTTGTGCTCACGGGTTTTTGAGATGGGCTGTTGTGTTCACGGGTTTTTGTTGTGAGCTGT
Source organism: Heptranchias perlo (assembly GCF_035084215.1). NCBI lineage: Eukaryota > Metazoa > Chordata > Chondrichthyes > Hexanchiformes > Hexanchidae > Heptranchias > Heptranchias perlo. Next base: position 12,581,831 of record NC_090329.1, on the reverse strand, counting down.
TGTGCTCACGGGTTTTTGTCGTGAGCTGTTGTGCTGACGGGTTTTTATGGTGGGCTGTGGTGCTCACGGGTTTTTGTGGTGGGCTGTTGTGCTCACGCGTTTTTGTGGTGGGCTGTTGTGCTCAAGGGTTTGTGAGATGGGCTGTTGTGCTCAAGGGTTTTTGTGGTGAGCTGTTGTGCTCACGGGTTTTTGTGGTGGACTGTTGTGCTCACAGGTTTTTGTGATGAGCTGTTGTGCTCACGGGATTTTGTGAAGGACTGTTGTGCTCACGGGTTTTTGTGTTGAGCTGTTGTGCTCGCGGGTTTTTGTGGCGGGCTGTTGTGCTTACGTGATTTTGTGGTGAGCTGTTGTGTTCACGGGATTTTGTGGTGGGCTGTTGTGCTCACGGGATTTTGTGGTGTGCTGTTGTGCTCACGGGTTTTTGTGGTGAGCTGTTGTGCTCACGGATTTTTGTGGTGGGCTGTTGTGCTCACGGGATTTTGTGGTGAGCTGTTGTGCTCACGGGTTTTTGTGGTGGGCTGTTGTGTTCACGGGATTTTGTGGTGAGCTGTTGTGTTCACGGGATTTTGTGGTGGGCTGTTGTGCTCACGGGTTTTTGTGGTGAGCTGTTGTGCTCACGGGTTTTTGTGGTGGGCTGTTGTGTTCACGGGATTTTGCGGTGAGCTGTTGTGCTCACGGGCTTTGAGGTGAGCTGTTCTGCTCACGGGTTTTTGTGGTGAGCTGTTGTGCTCAGGGGATTTTGTGGGGAGCTGTTGTGCGCATGGGTTTTTGAAGGTGAGCTGTTGTGTTCACGGGATTTTGTGGTGAGCTGTTGTGCTCACGGGTTTTTGTCGTGAGCTGTTGTGCTCACGGGTTTTTGTGGTGAGCTGTTGTGCTCACGGGTTTTTGTGGTGGGCTGTTGTGTTCACGGGATTTTGCGGTGAGCTGTTGTGCTCACGAGTTTTTGTAGTGAGCTGTTGTGTTCACGGGATTTTGTGGTGGGCTGTTGTGCTCACGGGTTTTTGTGGTGAGCTGTTGTGCTCACGGGTTTTTGTGGTGGGCTGTTGTGTTCACGGGATTTTGCGGTGAGCTGTTGTGCTCACGGGTTTTTGTAGTGAGCTGTTGTGCTCACGGGTTTTTGTAGTGAGCTGTTGTGCTCACGGGTTTTTGTCGTGGGCTGTGTGTTCACGGGTTTTTGTGGTGGGCTGTTGTGCTCACGGGTTTTTGTGGTGAGCTGTTGTGCTCACGGGTTTTTGTCGTGAGCTGTTGTGCTCACGGGTTTTTGTGGTTAGCTGTTGTGCTCACGGGTTTTTGTAGTGAGCTGTTGTGCTCACGGGTTTTTGTCGTGGGCTGTGTGTTCACGGGTTTTTGTGGTGGGCTGTTGTGCTCACGGGTTTTTGTGGTGAGCTGTTGTGCTCACGGGTTTTTGTCGTGAGCTGTTGTGCTCACGGGTTTTTGTGGTGAGCTGTTGTGCTCACGGGTTTTTGTGGTGAGCTGTTGTGCTCACGGGTTTTTGTGGTGAGCTGTTGTGCTCACGGGTTTTTGAGATGGGCTGTTGTGCTCATGGGTTTTTGAGATCGGCTGTTGTGCTCACGGGTTTTTGTGGTGAGCTGTTGTGCTCACGGGTTTTTGTGGTGAGCTGTTGTGCTCACGGGTTTTTGTTGTGAGCTGTTGTGCTCACGGGTTTTTGAGATGGGCTGTTGTGTTCACGGGTTTTTGTGGTGAGCTGTCGTGCTCACGGGTTTTTGTGGTGGACTGTTGTACTCACAGGTTTTTGTGGTGAGCTGTTGTGCTCACGTGTTTTTGTGGTGGGCTGTTGTGCGCAAGGGTTTGTGAGATGGGCTGTTGTGCTCAAGGGTTTTAGTGATGAGCTGTTGTGCTCACGGGTTTTTGTGGTGGACTGTTGTACTCACAGGTTTTTGTGGTGAGCTGTTGTGCTCACGGGATTTTGTGAAGGACTGTTGTGCTCACGGGTTTTTGTGGTGAGCTGTTGTGCTCGTGGGTTTTTGTGGCGGGCTGTTGTGCTTACGTGATTTTGTGGTGAGCTGTTGTGCTCACGGGTTTTTGTGGTGAGCTGTTGTGCTCACGGGTTTTTGTGGTGGGCTGTTGTGCTCACGGGATTTTTTGGTGAGCTATTGTGCTCACGGGTTTTTGAGGTGGGCTGTTGTGTTCACGGGATTTTGTGGTGAGCTGTTGTGCTCACGGGTTTTGAGGTGAGCTGTTGTGCTGACGGGATTTTGTGGTGGGCTGTTGTGCTCACGGGTTTTTGTGGTGAGCTGTTGTGCTCACGGGTTTTTGTGGTGGGCTGTTGTGCTCACGGGTTTTTGTGGTGAGCTGTTGTGCTCACGGGTTTTTGTGGTGAGCTGTTGTTCTCACGGGTTTTTGAGGTGGGCTGTTGTGCTCACGGGTTTTTGTGGTGAGCTGTTGTGCTCATGGGTTTTTGTGGTGAGCTGTTGTGCTCACGGGTTTTTGTGGTGAGCTGTTCTGCTCATGGGTTTTTGTGGTGAGCTGTTGTGCTCACGGGTTTTTGTGGTGAGCTGTTGTGCCCTGGGGATTTTGTGGGGAGCTGTTGTGCGCATGGGTTTTTAAAGGTGAGCTGTTGTGTTCACGGGATTTTGTGGTGAGCTATTGTGCTCACTGCTTTTTGTGGTGAGCTGTTGTGCTGACGGGTTTTTGTGGTGAGCTGTTGTGCTCACCTGTTTTTGAGGTGAGCTGTTGTGCTCACGGGTTTTGAGGTGGGCTGTTGTGCTCACGGGTTTTTGAGGTGAGCTGTTGTGCTCACGGGTTTTGAGGTGAGCTGCTGTGCTCACGGGTTTTGTGGTGAGCTGTTGTGCTCACGGATTTTTGTGGTGAGCTGTTGTGCTCACGGGATTTGAGGTGGGCTGATGTGCTCACGGGTTTTTGTGGTGAGCTGTTGTGCTCACGGGTTTTGAAGTGTGCTGTGGTGCTCACAGGATTTTGAGGTGGTCTGTTGTGCTCACGGGTTTTTGTGGTGAGCTGTTGTGCTCAGGGTTTTTGTCGTGAGCTGTTGTGCTCACGGATTTTTGTGGTGAGCTGTTGTTTTCATTGGTTTTTGTGGTGAGCTGTTGTGCTCACGGGTTTTTTGTGGTGGGCTGTTGTGCTGACGGGATTTTGTGGTGGGCTGTTGTGCTCACGGGTTTTTGTGGTGAGCTGTTGTGCTCACTGGTTTTTGTGGTGGGCTGTTGTGTTCACGGGATTTTGTGGTGAGCTGTTGTGCTCACGGGTTTTTGTGGTGAGCTGATGTGCTCACGGGTTTTTGTGGTGAGCTGTTGTGCTCACGGGTTTTTGTGGTGAGCTGTTGTGCTCAGGTGATTTTGTGGGGAGCTGTTGTGCGCATGGGTTTTTGAAGGTGAGCTGTTGTGTTCACGGGATTTTGTGGTGAGCTATTGTGCTCACGGGTTTTTGTGGTGAGCTGTTGTGCTCACGGGTTTTTGTGGTTAGCTGTTGTGCTCACGGGTTTTTGTAGTGAGCTGTTGTGCTCACGGGTTTTTGTCGTGGGCTGTGTGTTCACGGGTTTTTGTGGTGGGCTGTTGTGCTCACGGATTTTTGTGGTGAGCTGTTGTGCTCATGGGTTTTTGTCGTGAGCTGTTGTGCTCACGGGTTTTTTTGGTGAGCTGTTGTGCTCACGGGTTTTTGTGGTGAGCTGTTGTGCTCACGGGTTTTTGTGGTGAGCTGTTGTGCTCACGGGTTTTTGAGAGGGGCTGTTGTGCTCATGGATTTTTGAGATGGGCTGTTGTGCTCATGGGTTTTTGTGGTGAGCTGTTGTGCTCACGGGTTTTTGTGGTGAGCTGTTGTGCTCACGGGTTTTTGTTGTGAGCTGTTGTGCTCACGGGTTTTTGAGATGGGCTGTTGTGTTCACGGGTTTTTGTTGTGAGCTGTTGTGCTCACGGGTTTTTGTCGTGAGCTGTTGTGCTGACGGGTTTTTATGGTGGGCTGTGGTGCTCACGGGTTTTTGTGGTGGGCTGTTGTGCTCACGCGTTTTTGTGGTGGGCTGTTGTGCTCAAGGGTTTGTGAGATGGGCTGTTGTGCTCAAGGGTTTTTGTGGTGAGCTGTTGTGCTCACGGGTTTTTGTGGTGGACTGTTGTGCTCACAGGTTTTTGTGATGAGCTGTTGTGCTCACGGGATTTTGTGAAGGACTGTTGTGCTCACGGGTTTTTGTGTTGAGCTGTTGTGCTCGCGGGTTTTTGTGGCGGGCTGTTGTGCTTATGTGATTTTGTGGTGAGCTGTTGTGTTCACGGGATTTTGTGGTGGGCTGTTGTGCTCACGGGATTTTGTGGTGTGCTGTTGTGCTCACGGGTTTTTGTGGTGAGCTGTTGTGCTCACGGATTTTTGTGGTGGGCTGTTGTGCTCACGGGATTTTGTGGTGAGCTGTTGTGCTCACGGGTTTTTGTGGTGGGCTGTTGTGTTCACGGGATTTTGTGGTGAGCTGTTGTGTTCACGGGATTTTGTGGTGGGCTGTTGTGCTCACGGGTTTTTGTGGTGAGCTGTTGTGCTCACAGGTTTTTGTGGTGGGCTGTTGTGTTCACGGGATTTTGCGGTGAGCTGTTGTGCTCACGGGCTTTGAGGTGAGCTGTTCTGCTCACGGGTTTTTGTGGTGAGCTGTTGTGCTCAGGGGATTTTGTGGGGAGCTGTTGTGCGCATGGGTTTTTGAAGGTGAGCTGTTGTGTTCACGGGATTTTGTGGTGAGCTGTTGTGCTCACGGGTTTTTGTCGTGAGCTGTTGTGCTCACGGGTTTTTGTGGTGAGCTGTTGTGCTCACGGGTTTTTGTGGTGGGCTGTTGTGTTCACGGGATTTTGCGGTGAGCTGTTGTGCTCACGAGTTTTTGTAGTGAGCTGTTGTGCTCACGGGTTTTTGTGGTGAGCTGTTGTGCTCACGGGTTTTTGTGGTCAGCTGTTGTGTTCACGGGATTTTGTGGTGGGCTGTTGTGCTCACGGGTTTTTGTGGTGAGCTGTTTTGCTCACGGGTTTTTGTGGTGGGCTGTTGTGTTCACGGGATTTTGCGGTGAGCTGTTGTGCTCACGAGTTTTTGTAGTGAGCTGTTGTGCTCACGGGTTTTTGTGGTGAGCTGTTGTGCTCACGGGTTTTTGTAGTGAGCTGTTGTGCTCACGGGTTTTTGTCGTGGGCTTTGTGTTCACGGGTTTTTGTGGTGGGCTGTTGTGCTCACGGGTTTTTGTGGTGAGCTGTTGTGCTCACGGGTTTTTGTCGTGAGCTGTTGTGCTCACGGGTTTTTGTGGTGAGCTGTTGTGCTCACGGGTTTTTGTGGTGAGCTGTTGTGCTCACGGGTTTTTGTGGTGAGCTGTTGTGCTCACGGGTTTTTGAGATGGGCTGTTGTGCTCATGGGTTTTTGAGATCGGCTGTTGTGCTCACGGGTTTTTGTGGTGAGCTGTTGTGCTCACGGGTTTTTGTGGTGAGCTGTTGTGCTCACGGGTTTTTGTTGTGAGCTGTTGTGCTCACGGGTTTTTGAGATGGGCTGTTGTGTTCACGGGTTTTTGTGGTGAGCTGTTGTGCTCACGGGTTTTTGTGGTGGACTGTTGTACTCACAGGTTTTTGTGGTGAGCTGTTGTGCTCACGTGTTTTTGTGGTGGGCTGTTGTGCGCAAGGGTTTGTGAGATGGGCTGTTGTGCTCAAGGGTTTTAGTGGTGAGCTGTTGTGCTCACGGGTTTTTGTGGTGGACTGTTGTACTCACAGGTTTTTGTGGTGAGCTGTTGTGCTCACGGGATTTTGTGAAGGACTGTTGTGCTCACGGGTTTTTGTGGTGAGCTGTTGTGCTCGTGGGTTTTTGTGGCGGGCTGTTGTGCTTACGTGATTTTGTGGTGAGCTGTTGTGCTCACGGGTTTTTGTGGTGAGCTGTTGTGCTCACGGGTTTTTGTGGTGGGCTGTTGTGCTCACGGGATTTTTTGGTGAGCTATTGTGCTCACGGGTTTTTGAGGTGGGCTGTTGTGTTCACGGGATTTTGTGGTGAGCTGTTGTGCTCACGGGTTTTGAGGTGAGCTGTTGTGCTGACGGGATTTTGTGGTGGGCTGTTGTGCTCACGGGTTTTTGTGGTGAGCTGTTGTGCTCACTGGTTTTTGTGGTGGGCTGTTGTGTTCACGGGATTTTGTGGTGAGCTGTTGTGCTCACGGGTTTTTGTGGTGAGCTGATGTGCTCACGGGTTTTTGTGGTGAGCTGTTGTGCTCACGGGTTTTTGTGGTGAGCTGTTGTGCTCAGGTGATTTTGTGGGGAGCTGTTGTGCGCATGGGTTTTTGAAGGTGAGCTGTTGTGTTCACGGGATTTTGTGGTGAGCTATTGTGCTCACGGGTTTTTGTGGTGAGCTGTTGTGCTCACGGGTTTTTGTGGTTAGCTGTTGTGCTCACGGGTTTTTGTAGTGAGCTGTTGTGCTCACGGGTTTTTGTCGTGGGCTGTGTGTTCACGGGTTTTTGTGGTGGGCTGTTGTGCTCACGGATTTTTGTGGTGAGCTGTTGTGCTCATGGGTTTTTGTCGTGAGCTGTTGTGCTCACGGGTTTTTTTGGTGAGCTGTTGTGCTCACGGGTTTTTGTGGTGAGCTGTTGTGCTCACGGGTTTTTGTGGTGAGCTGTTGTGCTCACGGGTTTTTGAGAGGGGCTGTTGTGCTCATGGATTTTTGAGATGGGCTGTTGTGCTCATGGGTTTTTGTGGTGAGCTGTTGTGCTCACGGGTTTTTGTGGTGAGCTGTTGTGCTCACGGGTTTTTGTTGTGAGCTGTTGTGCTCACGGGTTTTTGAGATGGGCTGTTGTGTTCACGGGTTTTTGTTGTGAGCTGTTGTGCTCACGGATTTTTGTCGTGAGCTGTTGTGCTGACGGGTTTTTATGGTGGGCTGTGGTGCTCACGGGTTTTTGTGGTGGGCTGTTGTGCTCACGCGTTTTTGTGGTGGGCTGTTGTGCTCAAGGGTTTGTGAGATGGGCTGTTGTGCTCAAGGGTTTTTGTGGTGAGCTGTTGTGCTCACGGGTTTTTGTGGTGGACTGTTGTGCTCACAGGTTTTTGTGATGAGCTGTTGTGCTCACGGGATTTTGTGAAGGACTGTTGTGCTCACGGGTTTTTGTGTTGAGCTGTTGTGCTCGCGGGTTTTTGTGGCGGGCTGTTGTGCTTACGTGATTTTGTGGTGAGCTGTTGTGTTCACGGGATTTTGTGGTGGGCTGTTGTGCTCACGGGATTTTGTGGTGTGCTGTTGTGCTCACGGGTTTTTGTGGTGAGCTGTTGTGCTCACGGATTTTTGTGGTGGGCTGTTGTGCTCACGGGATTTTGTGGTGAGCTGTTGTGCTCACGGGTTTTTGTGGTGGGCTGTTGTGTTCACGGGATTTTGTGGTGAGCTGTTGTGTTCACGGGATTTTGTGGTGGGCTGTTGTGCTCACGGGTTTTTGTGGTGAGCTGTTGTGCTCACAGGTTTTTGTGGTGGGCTGTTGTGTTCACGGGATTTTGCGGTGAGCTGTTGTGCTCACGGGCTTTGAGGTGAGCTGTTCTGCTCACGGGTTTTTGTGGTGAGCTGTTGTGCTCAGGGGATTTTGTGGGGAGCTGTTGTGCGCATGGGTTTTTGAAGGTGAGCTGTTGTGTTCACGGGATTTTGTGGTGAGCTGTTGTGCTCACGGGTTTTTGTCGTGAGCTGTTGTGCTCACGGGTTTTTGTGGTGAGCTGTTGTGCTCACGGGTTTTTGTGGTGGGCTGTTGTGTTCACGGGATTTTGCGGTGAGCTGTTATGCTCACGAGTTTTTGTAGTGAGCTGTTGTGCTCACGGGTTTTTGTGGTGAGCTGTTGTGCTCACGGGTTTTTGTGGTGAGCTGTTGTGTTCACGGGATTTTGTGGTGGGCTGTTGTGCTCACGGGTTTTTGTGGTGAGCTGTTGTGCTCACGGGTTTTTGTGGTGGGCTGTTGTGTTCACGGGATTTTGCGGTGAGCTGTTGTGCTCACGAGTTTTTGTAGTGAGCTGTTGTGCTCACGGGTTTTTGTGGTGAGCTGTTGTGCTCACGGGTTTTTGTAGTGAGCTGTTGTGCTCACGGGTTTTTGTCGTGGGCTGTGTGTTCACGGGTTTTTGTGGTGGGCTGTTGTGCTCACGGGTTTTTGTGGTGAGCTGTTGTGCTCACGGGTTTTTGTCGTGAGCTGTTGTGCTCACGGGTTTTTGTGGTGAGCTGTTGTGCTCACGGGTTTTTGTGGTGAGCTGTTGTGCTCACGGGTTTTTGTGGTGAGCTGTTGTGCTCACGGGTTTTTGAGATGGGCTGTTGTGCTCATGGGTTTTTGAGATCGGCTGTTGTGCTCACGGGTTTTTGTGGTGAGCTGTTGTGCTCACGGGTTTTTGTGGTGAGCTGTTGTGCTCACGGGTTTTTGTTGTGAGCTGTTGTGCTCACGGGTTTTTGAGATGGGCTGTTGTGTTCACGGGTTTTTGTGGTGAGCTGTTGTGCTCACGGGTTTTTGTGGTGGACTGTTGTACTCACAGGTTTTTGTGGTGAGCTGTTGTGCTCACGTGTTTTTGTGGTGGGCTGTTGTGCGCAAGGGTTTGTGAGATGGGCTGTTGTGCTCAAGGGTTTTAGTGGTGAGCTGTTGTGCTCACGGGTTTTTGTGGTGGACTGTTGTACTCACAGGTTTTTGTGGTGAGCTGTTGTGCTCACGGGATTTTGTGAAGGACTGTTGTGCTCACGGGTTTTTGTGGTGAGCTGTTGTGCTCGTGGGTTTTTGTGGCGGGCTGTTGTGCTTACGTGATTTTGTGGTGAGCTGTTGTGCTCACGGGTTTTTGTGGTGAGCTGTTGTGCTCACGGGTTTTTGTGGTGGGCTGTTGTGCTCACGGGATTTTTTGGTGAGCTATTGTGCTCACGGGTTTTTGAGGTGGGCTGTTGTGTTCACGGGATTTTGTGGTGAGCTGTTGTGCTCACGGGTTTTGAGGTGAGCTGTTCTGCTCATGGGTTTTTGTCGTGAGCTGTTGTGCTCACGGGTTTTTGTGGTGAGCTGTTGTGCTCACGGGATTTTGTGGTGAGCTGTTGTGCTCATGGGTTTTTGTGGTGAGCTGTTGTGCTCACGGATTTTTGTGGTGAGCTGTTGTGCTCACGGGTTTTTGAGGTGGGCTGTTGTGCTCACGGGTTTTTGAGGTGGGCTGTTGTGCTCACGGGTTTTTGTGGTGAGCTGTTGTGCTCACGGATTTTTTTGGTGAGCTGTTGTGTTCATTGGTTTTTGTGGTGGGCTGTTGTGCTCACGGGTTTTTGTGGTGTGCTGATGTGCTCACAGGTTTTTGAGGTGGGCTGTTGTGCTCATGGGTTTTTGTGGTGGGCTGTGTGCTCATGGATTTTTGTGGTGAGCTGTTGTGCAAACGGGTTTATGTGGTGAGCTGTTGTGCTCACGGGTTTTTGAGGTGGGCTGTTGTGCTCACGGGTTTTTGTGGTGAGCTGTTGTGCTCATGGGTTTTTGTGGTGAGCTGTTGTGCTCACGGGTTTTTGTGGTGAACTGTTGTGTTAATGGGTTATTGTGGTGGGCTGTTGTGCTCACAGGTTTATGTGGTGAGCTGTTGTGCTCACGGGTTTTTGTGGTGAGCTGTTGTGCTCACGGGTTTTTGTGGTGAGCTGTTGTGCTCACGGGTTTTTGTGGTGAGCTGTTGTGCTCACGGGTTTTTGTGGTGATCTGTTGTGCTCACGGGTTTTTGTGGTGAGCTGTTGTGCTCACGGGTTTTTGTCGTGAGCTGTTGTGCTCACGGGTTTTTGTGGTGAGCTGTTGTGCTCACGGGTTTTTGTGGTGAGCTGTTGTGCTCACGGGTTTTTGTGGTGAGCTGTTGTGCTCACGGGTTTTTGAGATGGGCTGTTGTGCTCATGGGTTTTTGAGATCGGCTGTTGTGCTCACGCGTTTTTGTGGTGAGCTGTTGTGCTCACGGGTTTTTGTGGTGAGCTGTTGTGCTCACGGGTTTTTGTTGTGAGCTGTTGTGCTCACGGGTTTTTGAGATGGGCTGTTGTGTTCACGGGTTTTTGTGGTGAGCTGTTGTGCTCACGGGTTTTTGTGGTGGACTGTTGTACTCACAGGTTTTTGTGGTGAGCTGTTGTGCTCACGTGTTTTTGTGGTGGGCTGTTGTGCGCAAGGGTTTGTGAGATGGGCTGTTGTGCTCAAGGGTTTTAGTGGTGAGCTGTTGTGCTCACGGGTTTTTGTGGTGGACTGTTGTACTCACAGGTTTTTGTGGTGAGCTGTTGTGCTCACGGGATTTTGTGAAGGACTGTTGTGCTCACGGGTTTTTGTGGTGAGCTGTTGTGCTCGTGGGTTTTTGTGGCGGGCTGTTGTACTCACAGGTTTTTGTGGTGAGCTGTTGTGCTCACGTGTTTTTGTGGTGGGCTGTTGTGCGCAAGGGTTTGTGAGATGGGCTGTTGTGCTCAAGGGTTTTAGTGGTGAGCTGTTGTGCTCACGGGTTTTTGTGGTGGACTGTTGTACTCACAGGTTTTTGTGGTGAGCTGTTGTGCTCACGGGATTTTGTGAAGGACTGTTGTGCTCACGGGTTTTTGTGGTGAGCTATTGTGCTCACGGGTTTTTGAGGTGGGCTGTTGTGTTCACGGGATTTTGTGGTGAGCTGTTGTGCTCACGGGTTTTGAGGTGAGCTGTTCTGCTCATGGGTTTTTGTCGTGAGCTGTTGTGCTCACGGGTTTTTGTGGTGAGCTGTTGTGCTCACGGGATTTTGTGGTGAGCTGTTGTGCTCATGGGTTTTTGTGGTGAGCTGTTGTGCTCACGGATTTTTGTGGTGAGCTGTTGTGCTCACGGGTTTTTGAGGTGGGCTGTTGTGCTCACGGGTTTTTGTGGTGAGCTGTTGTGCTCATGGGTTTTTGTGGTGAGCTGTTGTGCTCACGGGTTTTTGTGGTGAGCTGTTGTGTTAATGGGTTTTTGTGGTGGGCTGTTGTACTCACGGGTTTTTGTGGTGAGCTGTTCTCCTCATGGGTTTTTGTGGTGAGCTGTTGTGCTCATGGGTTTTTGTGGTGAGCTGTTGTGCTCAGGGGATTTTGTGGGGAGCTGTTGTGCGCATGGGTTTTTAAAGGTGAGCTGTTGTGTTCACGGGATTTTGTGGTGAGCTATTGTGCTCACGGGTTTTTGTGGTGAGCTGTTGTGCTGACGGGTTTTTGTGGTGAGCTGTTGTGCTCACCTGTTTTTGAGGTGAGCTGTTGTGCTCACGGGTTTTGAGGTGGGCTGTTGTGCTCACGGGTTTTTGAGGTGAGCTGTTGTGCTCACGGGTTTTGAGGTGAGCTGCTGTGCTCACGGGTTTTGTGGTGAGCTGTTGTGCTCACGGGTTTATGTGGTGAGCTGTTGTGCTCACGGGTTTTGAGGTGGGCTGATGTGCTCACGGGTTTTTGTGGTGAGCTGTTGTGCTCACGGGTTTTGAAGTGTGCTATGCTGCTCACAGGATTTTGAGGTGGTCTGTTGTGCTCACGGGTTTTTGTGATGAGCTGTTGTGCTCACGGGTTTTTGTCGTGAGCTGTTGTGCTCACGGGTTTTTGTGGTGAGCTGTTGTGCTCACGGGTTTTTGTGGTGAGCTGTTGTGCTCACGGGTTTTTGTGGTGAGCTGTTGTGCTCACGGGTTTTTGAGATGGTCTGTTGTGCTCATGGGTTTTTGAGATCGGCTGTTGTGCTCACGGGTTTTTGTGGTGAGCTGTTGTGCTCACGGGTTTTTGTGGTGAGCTGTTGTGCTCACGGGTTTTTGTTGTGAGCTGTTGTGCTCACGGGTTTTTGAGATGGGCTGTTGTGTTCACGGGTTTTTGTGGTGAGCTGTTGTGCTCACGGGTTTTTGTGGTGGACTGTTGTACTCACAGGTTTTTGTGGTGAGCTGTTGTGCTCACGTGTTTTTGTGGTGGGCTGTTGTGCGCAAGGGTTTGTGAGATGGGCTGTTGTGCTCAAGGGTTTTAGTGGTGAGCTGTTGTGCTCACGGGTTTTTGTGGTGGACTGTTGTACTCACAGGTTTTTGTGGTGAGCTGTTGTGCTCACGGGATTTTGTGAAGGACTGTTGTGCTCACGGGTTTTTGTGGTGAGCTGTTGTGCTCGTGGGTTTTTGTGGCGGGCTGTTGTGCTTACGTGATTTTGTGGTGAGCTGTTGTGCTCACGGGTTTTTGTGGTGAGCTGTTGTGCTCACGGGTTTTTGTGGTGGGCTGTTGTGCTCACGGGATTTTTTGGTGAGCTATTGTGCTCACGGGTTTTTGAGGTGGGCTGTTGTGTTCACGGGATTTTGTGGTGAGCTGTTGTGCTCACGGGTTTTGAGGTGAGCTGTTCTGCTCATGGGTTTTTGTCGTGAGCTGTTGTGCTCACGGGTTTTTGTGGTGAGCTGTTGTGCTCACGGGATTTTGTGGTGAGCTGTTGTGCTCATGGGTTTTTGTGGTGAGCTGTTGTGCTCACGGATTTTTGTGGTGAGCTGTTGTGCTCACGGGTTTTTGAGGTGGGCTGTTTTGCTCACGGGTTTTTGTGGTGAGCTGTTGTGCTCATGGGTTTTTGTGGTGAGCTGTTGTGCTCACGGGTTTTTGTGGTGAGCTGTTGTGTTAATGGGTTTTTGTGGTGGGCTGTTGTACTCACGGGTTTTTGTGGTGAGCTGTTCTCCTCATGGGTTTTTGTGGTGAGCTGTTGTGCTCATGGGTTTTTGTGGTGAGCTGTTGTGCTCAGGGGATTTTGTGGGGAGCTGTTGTGCGCATGGGTTTTTAAAGGTGAGCTGTTGTGTTCACGGGATTTTGTGGTGAGCTATTGTGCTCACGGGTTTTTGTGGTGAGCTGTTGTGCTGACGGGTTTTTGTGGTGAGCTGTTGTGCTCACCTGTTTTTGAGGTGAGCTGTTGTGCTCACGGGTTTTGAGGTGGGCTGTTGTGCTCACGGGTTTTTGAGGTGAGCTGTTGTGCTCACGGGTTTTGAGGTGAGCTGCTGTGCTCACGGGTTTTGTGGTGAGCTGTTGTGCTCACGGGTTTATGTGGTGAGCTGTTGTGCTCACGGGTTTTGAGGTGGGCTGATGTGCTCACGGGTTTTTGTGGTGAGCTGTTGTGCTCACGGGTTTTGAAGTGTGCTATGCTGCTCACAGGATTTTGAGGTGGTCTGTTGTGCTCACGGGTTTTTGTGATGAGCTGTTGTGCTCACGGGTTTTTGTGGTGAGCTGTTGTGCTCACGGATTTTTTTGGTGAGCTGTTGTGTTCATTCGTTTTTGTGGTGGGCTGTTGTGCTCACGGGTTTTTGTGGTGTGCTGATGTGCTCACAGGTTTTTGAGGTGGGCTGTTGTGCTCATGGGTTTTTGTGGTGGGCTGTGTGCTCATGGATTTTTGTGGTGAGCTGTTGTGCAAACGGGTTTATGTGGTGAGCTGTTGTGCTCACGGGTTTTTGAGGTGGGCTGTTGTGCTCACGGGTTTTTGTGGTGAGCTGTTGTGCTCATGGGTTTTTGTGGTGAGCTGTTGTGCTCACGGGTTTTTGTGGTGAACTGTTGTGTTAATGGGTTATTGTGGTGGGCTGTTGTGCTCACAGGTTTTTGTGGTGAGCTGTTGTGCTCACGGGTTTTTGTGGTGAGCTGTTGTGCTCACGGGTTTTTTTGGTGAGCTGTTGTGCTCACGGGTTTTTGTGGTGAGCTGATGTGCTCACGGGTTTTTGTGGTGAGCTGTTGTGCTCACGGGTTTTTGTGGTGAGCTGTTGTGCTCACGGGTTTTTGTGGTGAGCTGTTGTGCTCACGGGTTTTTGTGGTGAGCTGTTGTGCTCACGGATTTTTTTGGTGAGCTGTTGTGTTCATTGGTTTTTGTGGTGGGCTGTTGTGCTCACGGGTTTTTGTGGTGTGCTGTTGTGCTCACAGGTTTTTGAGGTGGGCTGTTGTGCTCATGGGTTTTTGTGGTGGGCTGTGTGCTCATGGATTTTTGTGGTGAGCTGTTGTGCAAACGGGTTTATGTGGTGAGCTGTTGTGCTCACGGGTTTTTGAGGTGGGCTGTTGTGCTCACGGGTTTTTGTGGTGAGCTGTTGTGCTCATGGGTTTTTGTGGTGAGCTGTTGTGCTCACGGGTTTTTGTGGTGAACTGTTGTGTTAATGGGTTATTGTGGTGGGCTGTTGTGCTCACAGGTTTTTGTGGTGAGCTGTTGTGCTCACGGGTTTTTGTGGTGAGCTGTTGTGCTCACGGGTTTTTGTGGTGAGCTGTTGTGCTCACGGGTTTTTGTGGTGAGCTGATGTGCTCACGGGTTTTTGTGGTGAGCTGTTGTGCTCACGGGTTTTTGTCGTGAGCTGTTGTGCTCACGGGTTTTTGTGGTGAGCTGTTGTGCTCACGGGTTTTTGTGGTGAGCTGTTGTGCTCACGGGTTTTTGTGGTGAGCTGTTGTGCTCACGGGATTTTGAGGTGGGCGATTGCAGATATGACAATGAAATATATTCAGGAGAACATCGGAACTTGTTGTGTATTCGTTAAAACCTGTCAGACTTTGTGTGTAGTTGAGAGTCAAGTGAAGGAGTTAACTGAGGAGGAAAAGGTCAAAGGTGACAGCTGGAGAGCAGGGGCGCTGCTATTTCAGCTTCAGGAGGGATTTAAATCAAACTGCGGGCTGTTCAGACTGAGAATAAAATGCTGAAAGGTAAAGCAGAGGAAATGAAGGAAGAATGTAGCAAGACTGACAATGAAAATAGGAAGTTTACAGAGATGCTGCAGGGATCAGTGACATACATGTAAAGACAGGCAGCAAGGAAAACACATGAAGCTCCCCAAAAAGAAAAAGCAAAGGCTAAAACAAATGAACTGACTGCAGCCACTAAACCGATGGCTGACAATATAAGGAAAGAAAGAGTGGCAACACAAAAGAGACCATATCACAGTGTGCAATGTAATAAAGAGACATAAAAGCTTAAACCACAGCTGAAATCCCACAGGTGGATGGTACATGCCGTAAGTCAGTGTAGTGTAGTTGAAGGAGATGATAGCGGGAACGAAGGTACAGACTGGAAAGGGGAGGACAACCGAGATCATTATCTTGATCAAGGTCTGAGGGACTCGATACCTAGAATGGCCCCCACACGTAGGGTCAAACGAGAGGTCGGGAGAGTTAGGGTCAAAGAGAAAACTCAGCTCCCAGAGGGTGAAACTTCAGATGTTGAAAACGCTGCAGAGAATGTGACACAGACCATAGAGATTCCCGATATTCCTGAAATAAAAGTCAGGAAAAACCCAGGAGCCTCAATATCAGCGATACATCAAACTGCTAAATTGAGTGACTGTGACGATAGAGAGAAGGTGCAAATTACTTGTAGCCCTGAGGTATTCAAGTGTTTGCCAGCAGGGATATGAGCAGGTAGGGATGGGCTGATACGATCGCTGCAGTCTGGGAAGCGGTGGGGATAGGAGATCGTGAAGATCAGGATACTTTGCAAGCTTTGAAGCAAGAGAAAGATAGTGGGACCTTCACCACACTCGGCTTGGGTGAAGGCACAGACTGTGAGCCTGAGACTTTGAGTCAGTACAGAATGGGGTTCAGTCACAAACATCAGAAATTGAACTGTCTCTGAATACAAATGCGTTCTGGAAAGTATATGAATGCATTCTAGGAAGTATACGATTGTGATCTGAGAAGTATAGGAATGTTTTCTGGGAAGTATATGAATGCGTCCAAGCAAATATATGAATGAGTTCAGGGAAGTATATGGATGCCTTCTGGGAAGTATATGAATGTGTTCTGGAAAGTGTTGGTGCCTTTTCGGTGCAGTACATTAATTTGTTTGGGGAATGTGTACTGGGAAGT